>NC_140938.1:34894875-35494875 GCF_014529385.1 Adiantum capillus-veneris | reverse complement strand
TTTACTTTTGAAAATTAGCTCTCAAGCAGCCATACACGTGGTTTAGAGACTGTTGATTGCAAAGAGTAGTGGAGAGGGTCTAGTAGTGCTCGATTGAATATAGTTCATGTTGAGCTTGCTAGTAGCTCAATAATGGTTAAGCCAGAGGCAAGCCCCGAAAGACTCCTTTATTAAGTCTATAGTTACCAATGGTGTACCTCAAACTAAGTTCTTTTCAATTGGGATAATAAATCCATGTCTCACTTACTCTCTAGCAATGAGCAAGTCCATCCTTTCATGTACAACTTAATGACATCTCTTCTTAATCAAGAAAAGAGAAACCAATAGCTCTAATAACAATGAAATGGAATTGGACTAATAACATTGAAAATAGTAGAATTAGGAGACTTGATTGGTGATAGCATAAGAAGAGTACTTGATTGGTGATAGCAAAATGACCATATTACCTAGTTAGCTTGGCATGAGAAATACTTGTGTGTGTGTGTGTGTGTGTGTGTGAGAGAGAGAGAGAGAGAGAGAGAGAGAGAGCCTATTAGAGAAATTGACAACATTTGAGGATCGGACTTCCTTGGAGCTGGTCGACCCTCCAAAAGGCTTTTGTATTATAGATTCTCCCATGAAGAGAGATTTGGTACAATACATGATTTTTATTCCTTGAGACCTTGTTGGTGCAATGAAGATGGTAACGTTCATGCACCAAGATTATGCCCGTAACTAGCTTGAGAAAAGCATTAACTTGTCCTCAGCCTCAGTCCCAAGACCTCAAACACCTTCAAAGGTGGAGAGAGCTAGCAGGGAATGAGGCAAGGGAAGAGGAAGAAGATGTAACACCCTAGAAATAAATCCTAAAGCATAGCATAGCATCGCATAGTAATGGAGATGAAGAAGATGGAAAGCTTTCCTTTGAAGCATGACCCTTGGTTGGATTGCATTCCATGGCCAAGAGGTGTTGGTGTAGGCTCTCAACTTCTCAATCTTGGAGAAGGAGATCAAGTTCTTTCTCATCACACAATAAGAATGTGGGTGTGGGTGGGGTGGGGGGGTGGGGAGTACATGCTACAAGCAAGGCCCCTCCTAGATTTGTTTGACTCCTCTTCCTAGCTCATGCTTGATCTTCATTGGCTCTTTCCAAGCCTAGCTAATCCCAAGCTTAGATATGAAGTAGCAATAGAGGTAGCATTTGGACAAGTGTCCTCCTTTCCTCTTTGAGAGAGAGGGCTTGAATAATGCTTGAATAATTAATTAATTAAACTAAATTCTCATTGGACCCCTTTAAATGTGTAAGGTCTCCGACCCCGAGCTAAAAGAACACCATTGTACCATGAAACAATCATAATGGAAAAAGTTACTATTTTTAGCAGTTTTCCAAAATCTGTCGATGCATGATGGTTAGAATGTCATAAAGCTTCCAAAAGTGAAATCAAATAATTTTTGAGAAAATTTTCCAAAAATAGTAAGTTTTTGGTCACCTGACTCATCAGTTTTGACCGTCTCGAAAAACTGCGCTCGTACCCAAAATTTGAAAAAAATGCATTTTCGAACGCCGAGGGCTGCTTAATATGGCAGGTACCCAGGTTAATACACCTTAGTTAGAGCTCAGTATATCAAGTTCCGGCATTAAATTCTGATTCGTATTGTGCGTCTTAGGTTAAAATTAAAGTTTCCTAAAGTTGTGCGGGGAGGCACTGGGTCTCGGGGGCTGTGTGGGAATAGGTCCCAGGCCACTGGAAGCTTGCTTTAGTAGCTAGGGGACGCCCTCACACCTCTAGGGGATTGTGGGAGACTTGCCATGCTTGAGAGAGAGTGTGAGAGTTAGTTACACTAAGTTAAATGGACACTTGGTAAGCATGTAACTGAGTTGCCTTGCATGAGGTGAGTACTCCCTCATATGTATTTAGCAGCCTGGTTCGATTTTCAGCTTGGGAGAGCATATATAAGAGTGTCCTCACACACACACACTGAGTACACACACACATACCTTGGGGAGGTGCTGCTGGCGGACATAGTCTTTGGAAGAAGAGCTAAGGAGGAAAGTGCTACCCGTTTCTCGTCTCGAGGAGTCCATTGCATCAGAATTTTGAGAGGAATTCAGCCTAATCTCAGTAATATCCAATTTATTTCATGCTTGTTGCAGTTCTCTCCAATATTCTCTTAATCCCGCATCTATTGTGCATAACCCTAGCTAAATTACTCAATGGATACTCTCTAATTCTCCGTATCATTGATCTATTGCATAAATACTAATCTAATTAGTAATTATGCAAGGATTTAGTCTCTCTTAATCATAGATTAATGCATGATTAAGGAATCAACTGCTAGTCACCATTGTAATTAAGAAGAAGTCGGCATTGAGGTAGAGATGGTCAACTTCTTTCTATTGCCACACGATGTTTAAACAACTAAATTAGAATAAATTAGCTCATAGATTAGGATGTAATTAGTGAAATTAATCCATCATTAATCACTAGGAAGGGAGAAACCCTCTCACCTATGCATACAATAAAACTGCAAACCTCTACCTGCATTAGGAAGTAATTAAGCATGCCGAATTCATCTCTAGTAAATAGATTGAGAAGAAACCTGAAATTCTTAACTATCTATCCAAAATAATTAACCTTAGGGCCAATTCCCATAGAACAAGTAAGGTGCTATCATAAATCTCTATGTCTTGAAGTAATCAAACCTCTCGTATAAAGGGATTTTCTCATTGAAACTAATCTGTCATTTTGGTCGTATGTTCCTCTCGAATATTAGCTCTTTTTTTTCCCAAGTTGTCAATTTAAGTAGTGAATATAAAATGGCCCAGGTAAAGAGAACTCGTTTCGGTGGTTCCCATGACCGCGAGGCTCGGTCAAGCAACACGAATGGGAAGGGAAAGGCTCCCATGGTCGACCAAGTACCGGCCAACTCATGGAGCAAGGACGAGGAAATTGTGGAGGTAGGTCACATTTTTAATTCAAGTTTTGTTTAAGTTAACATTGTATCCGATAAGTTAGGAAAGAACATATCCCTTAACATGTAGGAGAAATCCAACCGAGATCACGACATTTGAATTGAAATGTATGTTAATTTCCAAGTAGGAAAGAATGATTGTTGGATATACTGTTTGAGCTATGAAAGAATGTTTGCTAGGGAAAATTTAGCTCATCTAGTTCATTTTCAATTCCAATGTTGATCTGGTCCGAGCCTCCTCTTGATCACAGGGGGCAGCTCGCGAAGTTATTCGCAGGAGCTAGAGTTCCTGGTTAAGGGCTCTTGAATCCATGACTGCTGGTGGTTAAGCGGTGGAATTCGAGTACTGCTAGTTAAGCGGTGGACAACCTAGTTGTATGGGCAGCTAGGCGACAACAGGAGGAGTAAACTCTCGCTGGGGGAGGGATGTTGTACCCCCAGAACATTGGAATTTTAAATGAATAAGTTTTTGAGTAAATTTTTACTAGAGTTACTGTCTTGGTGCCGCTTTGCAGTACTGGTTGAAGGGCTGTATTAAAGAACTTGTCAATTGGAAAATAAACAAGGAACTTATGTGTTGAAAAACCATGTGTGGTAGTAATTAGGTAACAAAGGAAGTGTGAGTATGGGGTGGAAAGTGGGGGCTTGGCTTGGGTTGCCGATGCCTATGAGAAGGGTGGTCCCGATTAGTCGGGAACTCTCCGTCCCCATAAGTGCAATAAGAACGTTAGTATTACTCATTGCCCCTAGAGCGGTAAGGTCTCAAGTGTACGTGCCTCTGAAACATGGGGAAAAAGGCACTCGGGACTTCTCTCCTCTTGGAAGGTGGGTCTTAAGATCGCTAGATAAGTTAATCACGCTTCGCCTGCGGGGTGGAACTAGATCTCGATGCTAGTAGGCTCGAACTCGATTAACTTTGTGATGAGAGATCGTTCGCTAGATGAACCATAAACCACTTTGTTTGCTTCCGCTGTAGATATAGTGGCCAACAGGTTTACCATCAGATCCGTCATTTGTGACGACGGGGTGGGGACCTCACAAAATGCCATCCAATAGGCTTTAGGCAGAACATCAGGGCAGCATGGTTAGGTGCTTGACATGTGTCCTTAATGCCTCTTGAGTCTTGGGCTGACCTTGAGTGTGTATGTGTGTGTGTGTGCGTGCGTGTTCTCTCTCTTCTCCTACTCTTAGGGCTCGTCCCCTCCAATGTAGGAGTCAAGTTTGCCTTTGGAACACCTCAAGAACCTTAGTCATGAATCACCTCAAGCACCTTAGTCGCTTGTCGTCATGCACAAAAAGCACCTCAAGCACAAGTCTAGCTTGTGTAAGGTCTAAAGTACCCTAAGGTACTAGGTTTAAGGACTTTTAACACTAACCTTTGGATGTATTTAATGAAGCTAACCCTAAGGTCTTTTAAGCTCCATTACCTGCTCATTGCTCTTTGGTAGACCATCTCACTCTTGGACCCTTGATGAGAGGTAGCCTTCTCTCCCTTTTGGTCCCATGCTTAGATAGATGTAAAAGCACATATCTATATTCTAACTCTTCTTCCCATTCATTTTCCCACATTAAATGATCGGTTCAATATAAGAAAATCATTTGGAATAGGTAGATATTAGATTTTATGACACAAGTTTTCAAGCTGAAGATCATAATGCGCAACACTCTGCAAATTAGAATGTTAAACAAAATGAGATTTATGTAAATCTCGTATGGGACTCTTATTGCTATCGATACACGTTAAACATGAAGGTTAATTTCATGTTTTAAAGTCAATTTGAGATTAAATCTTATAAAATCGGGAAAGCTAGTACATGCACCCATGAAATATCTTTTGTGAGAACATTTTTTTCATAGTGTACATTCCTAAAATATTAAGTTCCTACATGTTATTCATGCCAATGGTGTTAACTTCCTGAAGAGCCTCCAAACACTTTCACCCTTCACAGTCAAACTTGTTAAAGATTCATAGGAGCTTCCTTGTAAAAATCATACATTAGTCTTCAAGGAATATCAATTTGAATCAGCTTACGTGGTGAGAAAAAGTCCCTTGCACATACACCTCAACTAAGAAGATCCCATCGCATGGGTTGGCATAGCCACGGTCTACCTTGAGAGGTCAATGACCAATTATATCCACATTTATATCACCTGCAAGCAAGATATTCCACTTTTAGTGGTGATGCATCCTTTTACATGCTATTGTTGTGTGTGTGAGAGAGAGAGAGAGACCTTTTGCCAAAATGTCCAACATCCTTTGGTTAGGGTGTTAGAATTAAATCAACAAACACAACCTCAAAGTCAGATATAGCCAGTGAATGGGTGAGCACCATAGTCATTCAACCAAATGTACTTAGTAGGTGGAAGTGTAAAAGTCACAAAAGTCACTGCCTTTTGCCAAAACTTCCAACACCCTACAATTAGGAGGTTAGAACTAAATCAAACACATTCCCAACCCTAAAGAGGGATTTTATACAAAGACCCTTTATCCAACATAACCCTAAATAACCGAGACATGTAACGAACTATCAGAGAGAGAAGAGGGGTGTTGCCCTACGTCCCTCCTCGTCTGTGTTCTTCTTCATTGAGAGAGAGAGAGAGAGAGAGAGAGAGAGAGTGGTGAAAGCTAAAAGGCAAGAGAGAGAGAGTTGTAAAAGCTCCAAAATCAAAACGCATTGTCACGTTGGTTATATAATAATTAGTTACGTTAAGTATTTTCAAGACCGGTAAAAGGCATGCCTCTCCCAATATCCATGATACTGTTCATCTAGAAGAAGCCCCAGGGCAGCTTGCACATGCACCAAACATGTGAAATAAGAAGAACACAACAAAGGAGAAGCAGAAGCTCGATGTTTTTCTTTTTTTCTAAAACAGTAAGACGAGGTGAATTATATTAGAGAGGAGCTGAAATATTACAAATGCAAAAGGCAAGGAGTCCTACATGGATAATTACAAAAAAGGGGGTTACTATTCGATCACGCTATCCACAAAGCATCTGATTACATTCATGGCTATAGTTACAAAGTTACAAATTTTAACCAGCAGGGGGGGAACACTACTGGGAGGAGGAAGGACTCTATGTAATGAGTACTCTACTATTTCTAACAATCATGGCATTACAGGTGTCACCTCCACATTTGCGGGAATGAAGAACCTCACAACAACAAAGCGAAACGTTGGTAGTGATGGCCATGTCTTCTCTATATTCCGACCTGATTTGTTGCCCTTGATGCAAGCACTCGATGGTGAAGTTACTGATAAGCAATAATTTGCTTAATCTTCGAAGAAAGACACTCCTTATAAGGACACAAATGGTGCCATCTTCTTTGATGCCACAAACAAGCTTCAAAAGAGAAAGAGCAAGAAGAGCGCCCTCAATGCAAGATAGTGCATCATCTCAAGAGCTCAGTTCTTACTACACAAGGATGATAATTGAACTGGTTAATTTGAGAGTTCAACCTAGCATGAAACAAGTCAAATCTATGCTACACTCATCTCTTTGTCACTTAATATTAAGCCTCTTTGATCTAATAAAAGTGTATTATAGGTCACTCTGTAATTCTAGTTTTTAATTCTAGAAGCAACATCTTTCTTGCTACCCATACAAATTCTTTATGGTGCAAATTTTTTTGTGTTTGAAAGAAATGGAAGTAGAGGAGAATCACTCTACCAAGATTGATCTTTATTTTAAGGTTTTTTTTTTCAAAACAATCAGGTATAGAGGAGAGTCACTACCAAAAAACAACTTTTATTCCAACATGTAAAATATTGATTAATATTGGATAATATAAGAATTTGAGTATTTTGCCAAGGTTTTCAAATTCTAGGTGTAGTAATTAAAAGTGGAATTAATGATATCTTCTATTCTAGCATTGGCAACAATGCTCTCTCCAATATGTGCATTGAAGTTTCCAAATACCTTGAGATGCCAAAAGAGTTGCATGGCTTAGAGGGCCATATCAAATTTCTTTTAGAGAAGACTCATAGGCACTTTCTTGTAGAAAGAATATATTAGTCTTCAAGGGATATCAATTTGATATAGCTTACCTGGTTAGTGAAAGTCCCTTTCATATACACCTCAACTAAGAAGATCCCATCGAATGGGCTGGCAAAGACATGGCTAAATTGCAGGTTTCAATCCATCTGGAGAGGTTCAAGACGAATTAAATTCATAAGATCTATATCACCAAGCAAGGAAAGAATGAATATGCCACCTTTAGCGGTGATGCATTCTTTTACCTGCTCTTGTTGAGAGAGAGAGAGAGAGAGAGAGAGAGAGAGAGAGAGAGAGAGAGAGAGAGAGAGAGAGAGAGAGAGAGAGAGAGAGAGAGAGGGATTCCATACGTACCTATGCTAATGACCCTTTATGCAACCCCAGACTAGCTCTTGAGCATGCCAACACTACCATTGCTTGTCTTTAGATATCACAAATGCAGCATATACATGTGCATCTCTCTACACATCTATATATGTGTTCAAGTTTTCTCAAATATGACTCACACTCTGGTAGCAAAAATGTCAAGCTAGTGCATTTTTTTATACATCTACATGGGGGTTTCTTTGCATCTACATACATGTGCACACATGGGTAGCGAGGTTGATACATATATTTTGATTTACAAACGTAATCCAAATTTTCTTCAAAACCTAGAGGCAAGAAACCACGAGCTATTCAAATACAAGACATGGCACCGAGAGAGGATAGCCACCACCATGTCATCCCACGTATCCAATCCCGGTAAAATATAGTGGTTTCAAGTTTCTACCTAAAAGCTTATTCCTGTAGGAGATACGCAAACTGCAAAGAGTCCATGACTCCACAGCGCAATGCGTCATATAAAAAATTTGGTACCACATTGAATGCTAAGATCATACACGAGACTCTCTATAGTAAGAAAAATTTTCCATTTTAATGTGTTTTTAGCCATAGCAATGACCGTTTTCTTATTGGATGAGACCCAGAGAACTACATTCTTTAAAGGGCCCTTTCAAGACCCCAAAAATCCTCTAATGGTGTGCTTTCATTTCAATGAAACATGTCCAGATAGTTTCACTGGAAGAAAATTTCTTGAAACACAATATATTGACACTTTAAGAAGCCTCCCTCTCATCTTGGCACAACGCAATGTAAATTTTGATATTTATTAAGAGCTCTCCACTTGGAGAGACATCCTCATGATAATCCAAAAAGCCATCTAAGTTTTTCTCTATATACACAGCTTCTAGTGCCTTATTCTCTAGTCACTGCTTCCTCTACATTTTCCTCTTAGTTTTCCTTATCAGTCCCTCTACATTTTCTATTTTTGGGAGATTGTAGTCCTTGTAGACTCATTTCCTTTGCATGGAAACCTTAATGACATACCACCATCTTGGTTGAAATATCTTGGGAGACATATTC
Source organism: Adiantum capillus-veneris (assembly GCF_014529385.1). Classification (NCBI taxonomy): domain Eukaryota; kingdom Viridiplantae; phylum Streptophyta; class Polypodiopsida; order Polypodiales; family Pteridaceae; genus Adiantum; species Adiantum capillus-veneris. The sequence goes on along the minus strand of NC_140938.1, from coordinate 35,486,525 downwards.
AGCTGAACAGATACATGAGTTTTCATGATATAATCTATATACAATTCCCGCATTTACCTGCAGTAAGATACAATGATGTACATTTTTTTCAATACTTGGGTGTGGCAAACGTTGATGGAGAAAAAGATGTCGTGCGCACACTCACACACCCAGACAACTCAACACAAAACAAGGAATTTACTTAAATTTCTCACGTCACTCACTACCACTCAAAATCTCCCTAAAAACTCTACCCACAAGCTCAATTCAAACTCCAAACGCCTCGACCTACAAGCCCTTGCCTGCCCGCAGACACTACAAGGTGAGTCGACGTGATCAACACTTGAAATCACACTTGATGGTGACCAAAATTTACAAGAAAAACCATCAAAAACCCAAAAACTCCAGCCACAAAAGGCCACTCTCAAACCATTGCAAAAACTTCACCAAACTCCACTCTGTTGGACTTTTTGGAGTAGCGCCAACCCTAATGGCACCGATACAGGGTCACATAGTCTTGCAGAAAGCCGCACCTTCTTCCCTCAATTCCTTGTACACACACATCCATGGAAACCTCAAAACTCCCATAGACTCTCCCAAGTGCAAAATTGAAGAGAGAAAGCTCTCATTCACTCCTCCACACACTCGAAAACAGGACGCGAACGCAACGGGACTGCACTAGACCACTTGTAGGAACCCTGCTCCCTCCCACACCCAGAGAGGTGAAAGTGTTGATATTTCTCTTCCAAATTCCTCCCTCATCCTGGAACATCACGGAACCGTGAGTGATGTGGAAATTTGAATCTATTTCACACCTTTTTTTACCATTTTTTGACATTTTTTGGCCTAGTTTTGGCCAATTTTGACCGTGGGTCGCAGTAAAACCCCCAAACGGACTCCAAAATTCACCAAATTTCTCACTCTTGATCCTCGATACCCAAATCACATTTCCACATCCCCACATTCCATTTTTGACCACTTCTAGGGAGATGCACATATCACCGCAGCTCAGGCGCGGCAAATAGACAATTACCGCATGTGTCAAACTTCTCGAGCAGGATGAGAGTACCCACACTTTTCACTTGCATTATTTACATTATATAAAGCTCAAACACATTATCTAGAGCCAAAATAATCCACCTAGACCCATATCCAAGGCCCCGATACCCTATACAGGCATGTACATGTGTCCGACTGCTAGCGCGCGAACCTGACTATTCACAATGTGTACACGTTGCATCTTTTTTGGAACTTGAAACCACTTTGAAAAGCTCCCAAATTCATGTATTTACATATTTTTGTACATTCGACCATGCATATACACACTACTTTGTACATACCAAAAGTGGTTTATCAACGTGTCTTGAAGATTACTCCAATTTTTCTTTGAGTCCACCTCAAGAAAGCTAGAATGTTCTCTATCTACTGTAGCAACAAGGCCCTACATGTTCACCTTAAACCATTGCACACCAAATATCTACACTTTAAACTCTCTATAATCCACAGTTAAAATTTCCTATATCGTTCCAAACTACAAGATTTTTTCCATACCAGATCTACATCTAGCATTAGTCTTCAATTAAGCTACTTGAGTTCTAGTATGACCCTAGAATCAAACCTGCATCGCTTTGTGTCAACCCAACGTACCTTGAAGTGGTGACCTTTACATCAAGCTATTATGTTCAAATTGCACTATGACAAAATGCATAAGTGAGTGTTTACCAGTAATACCACACATAATAGGAGTAAGGGTCAAAGATTAGATATTCTTATGAGTTCTACAACCTTGCAAAAACAAACATAAACCATATTCCCAAGTTAGCAGAAATTTTGACATTTGCAGGTCAACTTGGCGACTTGGGCCTTGTACAACCACCTTTGGGAATGGTTCATGGTCAATTTGGAAAGTAAATCTTGTTATTCTCAGGGGTCAAAAACATGAAACACTTTACTCTATGTTTGTTGCGTGTGTAAAAGAGAATTATATATCCATAGCCAATTTGTTATCTACTAAGTTGTGGAATAAATGGCTAGGCCATATGAGCCAAAAGAGAGTGAAAACACTAGCTCATTTTAGTTACTTACCTGAGTTGAGTTATTCTGACTTTTCTATGTGTGAGTACTTTATTTATGGTAAAAAAAAAATAGTACAACCTCATCGCCATTGAATAGGAAGCGTTTGTAGCCAGTAGAGCTTGTTCATAGCGACGTTTACGGTCTTATGTCAATTGAGTCTCTAGGGGGAGCTAGCTACTTTGTGACTTTTGTAAATGATCCACTAGGAATGTGTGGGTTTATCCTTTGCGATATAAGGATCATGTCTTCTCTACTTTCCAAAAAATCGTAGCATTGCTAAAGAATTAGTCTGAGAAGAAGATCGAAAGCTTGAGGAGTGATAATAGTGGAGAATACGTCTCCAAGGAGTTCGAGAATTTTTGTAGCAAGAGAGGTATTAAGAGGCACCTTATTTCACCTTACACACCTAATCAAAATAGAGTTGCAGAAGGATGAATCTTCCAATTTAGGAGCAAGTCACAACTATGCTTTCTATGGCAAATATAACTCAAGGATTTTGGGAAGAGGCAATACTGACAGCTGTATATATCATTAATCGATCACCTAGTATGCCATTATATTACCATATTCCAAAGGCATTGTGGTCTGAAAAGAATTCACAATATGATCAGTTCTGTGTCTTTGGATATGAGACATATATACATGTGCCCAAGGAGCTTTGAAAAAATCTAGACTCAAAGTCACATAACTGCATTTTCCTTGGTTACGGTGCACTTGTTACAACGAAGCCATGCAAATGGATGACAAGGTCAAGTGGGAGTAGGTCATGCTATTTGAGTAGAACTCGATTTTCAGTTTATGGACATGGAACTTGGTTGAATTTGGAGAAACCAAGGTTGAAGAAGGGCTTGCCTTGCAAATGGGTGTACAAGAAGAAGTTTACATTTGATGATCCACAACCTAATTACATGGCTTGATTGGTTGCTAAGGCGTTTAAGCAACAAAAGGGAGTTTAATTTGACAGAATCTCTCCTGCATGGTCAAGGTGAATAAAATGCGTACAATGCTTGTCCTAGTAGCCATTCAGGTCATGCAACTTGTCCAAATGGATGTGAAGACAACTTTTCTTCACAGGGATCTAGAAGAGGATATTTGCATGAAGCAACATGAAAGTTTTGAATAGCCTAGCTTGGAGGAACTTGTATGCAAACTCAAGAAAGCACTTTATGCGTTAAAGCAAGATTCAAGGAAGTACTATCCAAGGTTTCACACTTTTATGTAGTCGTAGGGCTTTAGAAAGAGTCGAGAGCATCATTGCTTGTATACAAAGAAACTCGGTGATGGTTCTTCGGTCATTCTCAAAAAAATTGCTATGAAGGATTTGGGCAAAGCAAATCAGTTGATTGGTATGCTTATCAAGAGAGATAGGAAATGGGGCATTCATGATTTATCTCAAGAATCATATATCCACAAGGTTTTGTAGCATTTTGATATGTGGGGGGGGGGAAGGTAGTGAGTACCCCAGTAACTATCAAGTTATGACATCTCAAGTAAACCGCCCAATGTGCTTCCAATATTTATTTTGGCTTTTAGGTATTTATTACACTTATTTGTCAAAGTCAAGGTAGGGTATCATTACTGAGGTGGCTATATAAGCATACCTATCTCCCATTGTATTATCGTCAATTTATTGCCAAGGTTGGTTGGTTTAGAAACCTCTCTCTCTCTACCTATTTCTCTCTCTCTCGTGTATTTTCCTCATTGCTATGCACTTCTGCATCATTGACTTTGACATGGTATCACAGCTCTCATGGGGCAAGGCAACCCGTAAAGAGAATCTTCCTTGTCCACCTTGCCAGATTCATTCCTCACCTTTGGGAGCATTTTGAAGCACTGTGATAAACCGCATGTTGCCCCGCCATTATGTCGTGCTCGCCCTTGTGTCATTGCATGGCCCATGGGAAATCACTACCATTAGCGTTTTAAAACACAGGCAGCATACGTCTTCGATCAACAGATGAGCGTGCCACTTGACGGTGATGTGTAGTGGTAGCGCCACTTGACAACATGACAATTAGATGATCCCTTGGCTCGATACCTTGGCCATCTCTAGCCGGCGACCTAGAAATTTTCCTTTTTCGTAGTGTTTTAAAACATTGCAGGATGAGGGATTTTTTGAGTGCCTCTTGGGCATGGTACATAAACCCTCGGCCAACTGTCTTGGAGTTTTGAAGTGAGGATTCTTCAGCCCCCTTGTTTTGCAATTTTTGAAGCGGCTTGGGAAAACTTTGGAGTCGTTTAGCATGCGAGAAGGAAGAGCTATTCATTTTCATATGTTGTACCTCAAGATGCCCCCCCTTGCTCAACAACCAATGACTCAAATGACAACACCAACACACGGCTATGTAAAATGGATCAACCACCACCCACTTAGCGCCGTATGCTCAACCATAGTTCTCAATAAAATTGACAAATTGTTTGGCTCGAGATTGTGAAGCCAAAAGAGAACTCACAAGTTCACTAGAGCACAAAGGCAAAGGAAAGCTTAACAAGTAGTACCAATACTTAGTTAGCTACCTCAATACCCACGAGATTAGACAGTCGTTGCTATAAATATGTCACCAAGATTTGTTTTGCTCGAGAGTTTAAAGGTGAGCTTATATACAGTCCATGACATAAAATTTATGATGCAACAATTTCATCACCAAAACTAAGATCATGAATTGACATCTATCATCTACAAATTTCACAACAAGACCAAGTCTAGCAAGTGCAAATAAAAACAAAAGGTTATTCTTGATCCCAGGGACATAAAGTGCATTAACAAGTGTGAAAGAACTGGCATTTGCACCTGTTAGCACAATCTTTTCAACTCCCTTGACCGGATAAGAGGCATAGTTGACACAAGTGTCCAAATTCCCATGAGGAACATCCTTGAGAGAGGTAAACAAGTCACGGTGAGAGGTAATGTGCTTTGTAGAACCACTATCAAAGTACCACACATGATCATCTATAGGAACTGACAAACATGCATCATGGAAAGAATGATCATAAGTGCACTTTGCACTAAAATCCCAGACTGCATCAACATCAGCATCACAATCTCCTTTCACAAAAGACTCAACAATAGCTACATTTGTAGTGAAACGAGCCTCTTTTGACTTCAATTTTGGATATCACTTGATCAAGTGATCATTAGCTTTACATTAATGGCAGTGCATTGTCTTTTTTCCCTTGTCACCAAAATTTATAGACAAATTTCTTTCAGCAGAAGCATTAGGAACAAATGATTTGGCACTCGCAAAAGAACCATGAGAAGTGGCTACATTGTTATTACCACCTTTTCTTTGAGCAACAATAAAGGCATGTTCAATTGCACGCTCTCTAGGCTTGTTTTTCCTTGCAAGTGACTCTTGCAATACCAATGTGCATAATGCATCAAACTTGACAACTTATGGATTTCCTTGGGTCATAAGTCTCCAAATACTAGCAAAATTCTTGTATGAATCTGGCAAAGCATCAAGAATAGGGAACTACCAAAAATTACTTTGCATGTAGAAATAAGTTGCTCATTGATATCCTTGACACTAGTAAGGAAAGTGTCCATATCATCTTCCTCATGCATAATCTTCAACTCCAGCTCTTTACACAGCAATGGAATTTTAGTCTCATTGCGACTTGCATAAAGACCAGCCAGAATATCCCAAGTCTGTTTTGCAAATTTTGGTGAATGAATGTGAGGATTAATAGTGCGTTTCACAGACAACACAATCAATTCATGACCCTGTGCATATTTTACATCCCAATGAGCTTGCTCAGCCATAGGAAAAACAACTCTAGCACAGCAATCCTGCCACCAAAACCTACAACATCCTCAACATTGCCTACATCCTCCAAACTAGGACGTGCATCAATGCTCGGTACAATGTTTGAGACACCCTTTGACACAAGGACATGTTGAATCACGTAAGCCCACATAGGGTAATTGTCCCCATTCATCTATCATCGGCACCAAACATCTTGAACACATTTGTGTTGTTGTCATCCATGGTGAATGTGGTACGTGATAAGAAAACTACCCAAAAAGAGGAGAAATGAAGCAGAAACAACACATGCTATATAGCTCAAACCGTAGAAGATTGTAAGGGACTTATTATGCAGAAAACGGCACTAACAAAATTTTGCAAAAAAATGACAAAATTGCTTGTGAAACACTCACTGCCCTTAGTAAAACTAAAGGCTGAAGCTCACAGAAATCAGAGATAGTGAGCAGGCGTGTGTTGGACCTGTTGGTGACAAAGCCCGGGAGGATGCAACCTGCTCTGATACCAATTGTTGGAATTAGGGTTGCAAGAAAACACACACAGCTTGGAGAAGATGAAGGAAGCTCAAGGCACACAATAGAGAGTATATTACTTAGTGCACAAACGAAAAGATATGATAGCCGTAGAGTGATGGGCGCATATACAATGCACAGGGGGAGAAACCTCCTAGTGAAGGAAAAAATTCCCCGACGGTCCTAAGTGTGTTCACACACATCACTACAACATGTATATGGTAACACTCTTTTTTTCAAGTTGAAGTACATTGTCAATAGTGCACAAGGGGGGTGATGAAGGAAATTCCATATTAAGTTTACTACAGTCTCTTTTCCATTCCGTTGTGAAAATGCTTTGCTCGGCCTATGTCAAAGTGTAGTGTTTTTTTGAAAGCAAACGCATGTTCTTGAGAAGCATCCAATACCTAGTGCCTTGGAATGAATGAGCACAAGAGTTTCTCTATCTTTTTCCATGTGGACTTTTTAGAGTACCTATGACTATGTAGTATTGTATTTTTCCTAAACATGTGCTTTATTAGTGTCTACTCTCTTGCAATCTTCAACTGCAAAATGGGTTGTTATTTGTCAACTATATAGCATACAAAAGAGTCTACTAGAGAAATGGAGATGCATTGCAATAGATTTGATGACCAATGCCACACATGCTCTTACTTTTTGAGTGTGAGTCACTTCAAATTGAGTTTATGGGTATGGAGAGAGTCGAGATGTATAGATTAAGATGGGAAGCAAGTAAACAAATCCAAAAGCACAAATTTTAAAATTAATAAGTTCAAGAGATGCAAGACATCAAGAAGTCGTTTGGAAGATGGAATGCAATATAGTTGCTTCATGATGCCTTGATAGACTCCAAAGTCAACAAAGCTTTTACAATGCCACTATATTATGACTTAAGAGAAATCTAGGGTTGCATCATACGCTACACCACATATGTTTTCCTCCAAGATAAAACCATATTTTTCTCTAAACGAGGGAATTGCATGCACCCCTTGATGCTCAAGCCCATCCCCTTGAGTGTCATCCCTACTATCAACATCACCGATCTCAGATCTCATTCTCTAGATGCGAGACAAGGCATTGAGGCAAAAAGCAAACAATCTCATTGACTATGCACATTATTCCGCCAAAAAGTGCAGGAGTCTTGAGTAGCATACCCTACAACAAGTTAGTGCTCAACTTTTGATCACAATAGATCTTGGTTTCCTAGATTTTCACTTGCTCTCCTTACACACATTCTCTCCCAACCACAATAGGGGATCCCAATTGTAATACTCATTTCCTTGGTTCTTGAGTATCAAGAATCACTTATCAGCTCCACATGCCCTACATGAGATGTTTCTTTTAGTTCTATCGGTCATGTTTGAACTTGGAAAATGGTGATGAAAGTTATCTCTCTCTCTCTCTCTCTCTCTCTCTCTCTCTCTCTCTCTCTCTCACACACACACACACACACACACACAGTGGCAAAGGTTTTTCCCTTTCTAAGAAAAAAATGAAGTAAAATGATCACCAAAAGTATGAATCATTTCCAGAATCTTTGCACATTTACGACCTTGTTAGGCAGATAATTACAAGATCATCAAATGCTCAAAATAGGGACGTGTTCATTAATTTTTGTTGGAAAACTTGAATTAAAACTACAAGGGTCAAAATCATGAATTAAAAAAAAATGACTCCTTGCAACTCTCTCCTCAAGAGTAAACATTGGAGGACATAGTAGCCCTCGTCATGTTGCAAAGTGTTTAGAAAAACCCAAATAAGAAGTTGCAAACTATATGAGAGAAAAACTCAAGTACAAGTAGGAAGGGGTGTATGTGGTCAAGTGAGGAAATATACTTGCTAGAAGAGAAAGTGAAGCTAACAAACAAGTTTCAAGTTCTGATCACTTCGACAAGCTTCCTTGGCTTCTAAAAGCTCCAGCTCTCAGAATATATTGATGGTATCCGGCTGCCAATGCCGCTCCTATAAATGGACCCACCCAAAATATCCACTACATGCATACAAGAAAACTACCATCATCAAGATTCATCATCATAAAGGATTGTTGTATTTCAAAGAGATGATTTCCATCAAAGGCTATATACTTTTTTTTTCCTTTTTTTAGTAATAGCTCACATCTTGTGAGCCTAGATTTTTTAAAAAATGTTTCTCCCACATCACATGGTAATAAACAATAAAGGTTAGTCATTTCGTATGAATATTAAACAATAAATGATAAAGTAACTTCAAAAGTAACTAAGGAGAAATAGTTTTTCGAACTTACATGGTCATCCCAACTCTTTTTATGGCCATAAATGACGGCCGCACCGAAGCTTCTAGCAGGATTGATGCCTGTGCCTGTAATGGGGATTGTGGCCAAGTGTACCATAAATACTGCAAATCCAACGAGAAGTGCATCCAACCCCTGCACACATTAACCCTTGATTAACCTTAAAATCACATGCTGAAAGAAGCATAATTGTCATTTTGTTGTACCATCTCTCCAAATAGTTTGGTTTATTCATCACACATCCCTATCATTGCCACACAAGAAATCACAAAAAAAACATGGTTTTCGTTCATTTCTTTCTAATTTCCTACAACCTCTCTTCCTAAAGCTTCTTGGATTTTGGCATACAAAAATATAAGCACGCACCCATGTTTGCAAACCTGTCCATTAAACTTCCTAACACTCCCCAAACATTGTGATCTGGTTGGGAAAATATGACAAGGATTAAATTTCCTACTAACACTCTCCAAACATTGTGATTTGGTTGGGAAAATTAGACAAGGACTAAGGCTCAACTTACTGGAACATGGGAAGCACGAGCATTGTGTTTGGCGTCGTCAGTGGAGAAGACTGTGTATACAAGGACAAATGTGCCAATGATTTCCGCTGCTAATCCTGTGCCATTAGAGTAACCCAGTTGCACCACATTGGCACCACCACCAGACTGCACATAGTAAGTCTTTTGGAAGGCCTTCACAAGGCTTACGCCACATATAGCACCCAAACATTGTGCCACCATGTAGAAAAATGCTTTTGGTAGGGATATCTTCCTAGCCAAAAAAAAACCAAATGTAACTGCTGGGTTGATGTGCCCTCCTTCATCCATGTAGAAGACATAAATTGTTATCAGTCGCAAGTTTGAACATCTCTAACTTTTGATGATTCTAGCCTTAGAAAACATTAGCAAAGTATTAAAGTAATATAGGAGCAAGAGGCATCGAAAAAAATTTGTTGTTTGAGTATATAATCATCACAAATCTCAAGTGTATTGTATACCAGCTAGTTAATGATCAATTATTTGGCAGCTAAACCACATCTAAATTAGAGGAAAAGACATTAATGCCATTGTTCTAAGAGTGCTAGTAGAAAAATAAGGAAGCTACTAATTGTAGTCCTTGCCACCAAAGTTTTCTACCCATCACTTTAAGCAGAGTTTATTTTCCAAATGTAAAGAAAAATGTGTCTTTCAATCTAAAGTCAATATATATTTTTTCTTTTGTCCTTAGCTAGAGTAAGGTACCAACTCGAGAGGTCCACCTCAAAATATGTGGCTGTAACATGTGAATCCACCTAGAGGGTTTTTATATTTCAAAGAGTTACAAAGTTATATGAACAAGAAGGGGTTGAAAATAGAAGTCTTAAAATAAATTACAAGTTTACAAAAGAAGAGGGAGAAACGTTATATCAATACCCCTTGAATGCACATGCTATAAGTATTTTAGGAAGGTGGAATACACACACACACACACACACACACACACACACCTTCCCTTTTCTCTCCAAAAAGGAGGGAGTTGCATGGTAGGATACTAAGATCACATGGTATGCAAGGCTATCATAGAAGCAATGGGAAAATGACATACTATTCTTATAGTCATCACAAAACTATATATTATCAGTACCTTCAACTTGCACAACATTGCCTAAATATTTCTACGTGGCCATAATATGTTGAAGACAAAGATAAAGATATTTAAGGATCATTAAACACAAGATGCAATGATGTTCCTAAAAGTATAACCTTCTTCAACTCAGAACTCAAAAGGATAAAGCACCAAATGCGCATCAAATCCAAGAGGCTCCCACATCAATAGGAGAACCATCAACACAAAGGTCCAAGGCTTAGCAGTCAATACTTTAAACGAGAAGTATGCCTCCTTTGTGGTCACATGGGCACCACTTATTTGTCATATGTAACTATGCAAGTGTCTTTTGCAACGATGCAGATTTCGCCATAGTTGCACAAGACTATGGTTGATAGTTGGTGATTGTGTGACCATTGCCTAAACCCCATGATGGAGATAGGGAAGTAGAGATCATGTTCATATCATAGGTATGGGAGAGAGAGCAATTTTTAGTTTTATTTCTTTTTGCATCATAATAAAACAAGAACTTCCTATGTTTAAATGCGAATCGCATCATAATAGACAGAAAAGAGACTTCTACAGAAGTTTTGAGTTTACAAAGGAGCAAAAGAGCATTATGATAGCCCACCACCTTCTACAAGGCATCTGGCTCTAGTAACCTAAAAAACTATGTTGACCTAATTTTTCTCAAGTAAAATAAAAAAGACGTGTAGGATTTCAAGTTTTGATTGGAGAAATATGACAAATTTCAATGCCTTGTAGCGTAACACCGACAAAGTCATTCAAAGTCCCCAACACCTAAGGGGCAAGTAGGCAAGGGGAGTTGGTCTAGCTATAAAAGCGAGGGGCTTTAAGCACGTCTACTATGGTTCAACCCCCGTCATGTACGAGTGTGGGTGTGTGGAGGAATCCCCTACAACTAGCTGATGCAAAGCATCATCATTACAGGAAAAAAAAAAAAAGGCAGTCAACCTTACAAACCTTCAAATCCGGATTTTCCAAGGTTTTTTAATAAATATATATGTTTTTCATTCACATTGCGCTCCAGAACGGATTTGTTGTCTCGATTGAATGAGCTTAAATTCGAGCTCCAACCAAGAGGCTATGCGTTGAGAGCTGTCTTCAGGCACGCTATAGGCGAAGTTAAAGAAAGGGGCTTCATTTATGCGGGAATGGGTTTGACGTCTGGATCATATGTGAGCTTGAGCCCTAATCCCAACAAAAAAAATTTAGTCTGAACTTTTCAGTTTCACCGAGGATTAGAGAAATCGAAAAACAAAAATATTAGGTTGTTCTAATTGTTTTTTTTTAAGCGCACGTGAATGAGAGAGTCGGGAAGAGAGAGAGAGAGAGAGAGAGAGAGAGAGAGAGAGAAGAGAGCAGACCTGAGATTCCAGCCGTGCAGTAGACCAGAACGAAGATCATCCCACCGAAGGCCCACGCGATGCCGAGGAGGCCGACGCCACTGCAGGTCTTCGCCTCGGAGACACCGATGACGGTGGCGACTGTGATGTAGAGGAAGAGCAAGGTGGCTATGAACTCTGCTATGCACGCTCTGTAGAATGACCACTTGGAGAACTCGCGAGAGTCTATGAACGGAGCCGGAGCGGGGGGCGGATCATTGTAGTCTTTGTTGGCCATCCCTTCTTGCAAAGAAACAAGTGTGCACAATTATCTCTAGAACACTCCCGTTTTAAGCTCCTTGCTTCAGAACTCTTCTCCAGTAACACACCTCACGCGCGCGCGCGCGCGCACACACACACACACACACACACATCAGCTCTAGGTACAAAAAGAGCCCATAAAATACTTTGTGCTTCACAAGAAGCATCCAGCCCTTTACGCAAGGCAAGGCTTAAGCGAATTGATACGGTGTGTTTGTATATGTATGTACTCTAGCCAGACAATATAGCCCCTAGGGCCCTACACCATCCCTACACACTCTTTATGCACATGCTTCATGTTTTTTTTGCAGAGCTCAAGCCTCTAGCCCCTCTTCCAAGTTTTATTAAAGAGATTAGGACAACTTCAAGTTGGATCAATGAATGTCTTAAATGTCCTTTGGGAATCATTTGCTAATTTTTATAAATGATTACTCTAGACATGCGAAGGTGTATTCACTTAAGGCAAAGTCCGAAGTGTTTGTTTCAAACAATTTTTATTTATTGCTGAAAATGTATCTGATTATAGTGTGGATTGTTACCATGTACATGTCATAGTGATGTGTGTGAACTTTTCCTCGCTAGGAGGTTTTTTTCCCCCGTGCATTGTATATACGTCCATCACTCTAGGGCTATCTATCTTTTCCATTGCACACTAACTAATACACTCTCTATTGTGTGCCTTGAGTTTCCTTTGCTTCTCCTAGCTGTGTGTGTTTTCTTGCAACCCTAATTCAATCAATTGGTATCAGAGCAGGTTGCGTCCTCCCGGGCTTAATTAGTCGTCAGCAACTCCAGCACATGCCTGCTTACTTTCTTCGATTTTTCGTGAGCTTTGGCGAGCGTCAGCTCATATTTCTGATTCGGGCTCATTTTAGTCTCCATTTCCACTACAGGAAGTGTTGCGTAAGCTATTTCATCATTTTGTGCAGAATTTCTGTCAGTACCATTTTCTGCATAATAGGTCGCTTACAGTCTTCTACAGTTTTTGCTATATAGCATGTGCTGTTCTCACTTTGTTTCTCCTCATTGCGAGCAATTTTCACATCAGGTGCAACATTTTGCATGGCTGACAATAACACAGATGTGTTCAAGATGTTTGTTGTTGAGAATAGATTGGATGGGGACAATTACCCTATGTGGGCTTATATGATGCAACATGACCTTGGGTCAAAGGGTGTCTGGAATATTGTGCAGGGCATTGATGTACGTCTTGGTTATAAGGATGTAGGCGATGTTGAGGATGTTGAGGGATTTGGTGGCAGGATTGCTGCTGCCAGAGCAATTTTGCCTATGGCTAAGCAAGCTCGTTTGGATGGAAAATATGCACAGGCTCATGCATTGATTGCGTTTTTTGTGAAGCGCACTATTACTCCTCACATTCGTTCAATGAAATCTGCAAAACAGGCTTGGGATATTCTGGTTGGTCTTTATGCAAGTTGCAATGAGGCAAAAATTGCATTGCTCTGTAAAGAGCTGCAGTCGAGGATTATGCATGAGGAGGATGACATGGACACTTTCCTTGCTAGTGTCAAGGATATCTATGAGCAACTTATTTCTGCAGGTGAAGTCATTTTTTGACAGTTCCCTTGTGACTATTCTTGATGCTTTGTGTGAATCTTACCAGACTTTCGCTAGTACTTGGAGACTTATCACCCAAGGAAATCTAGAAATTGTCAAGTTTGATGCATTATGCACATTGTTGTTGCAAGAATAACTTTCCAAAAAAAATAGGACTATACAGCGTGCATTTGAACATGCCTTTACTGTTGTTCAAAGAAAAGGTGGTAACAATAATGTAGACACTTCTCATGGTTCTTCTATGAGTGGTAAATCACTTGTTCCAAATGCTTCTATTGGCAACAATTCGTCAGGGAATTCTGGTGAAAAGGTAAAAAAGAAGATGGGTTGCCATTATTGTAAAGCTAACAATCACTTGATCAAGTAGTGTCCTAAGTTGAAGGCAAAAGGGGCTAAGAAGAAAGAGGGTGATCCCATCACAAAGGCTGGTTCCACTGCAAATGCAGCTATTGTTGAGTCTTCTGTGAAAGGAGATTGTGATGTTGATGTTGATGCATAATGGGCTTTTAGTGCAGAGTGTACTTCTGATTCTTCTATCCATGAAGCATATTTGTCAGTTGCTGCAGATGCTCATGTGTGGTACTTTGATAGTGGTGCTACAAAGCACATTACCTCTCGTCGTGACTTGTTTACCTCCCTTGAGTATGTACCTGAATGTAATTCAACCACTTGTGCCAACAATAATTCAACCACTTGTGCCAACAATACTTACTCTTGCAAATGACAGTTCTTTCATACTTGTTGATGCACTATATATGCCTGGGATAAAAGAGAAAATTTTGTCTGTATCTACACTTGTTAGACCTGGTCTTGTTGTGAAATTTGTGGAAGACAGATATATAGTTCACAATCTCAATTTTGGTGATAAGATTGTTGCATTAGGCTTTTTATGTCGAGGGCTATATAAGCTCACTTTGTATAAAAAGTGTGAGCAAAATTTTGCAAATGTTGTTGTGGATTGTAAGGCTATTTCAGATTCAAAACTTTTGCATGCACGTTCTGGGCATCTGAACTTTACCAGTTTGTTGCATTTGCAGAAATCTGATATGGTTGCTTCTTTGCTGCCTCTTGAGGCACTTGTCAATCATGTTTGTGAAGGCTGTATTTTGGGTAAGATGCATTATTCAAAGTTTCCAAAGGATGGTTCATCTAGGGCCACATGCAGGTTGCAGCTTTCGCATAATGATGTTTGTGAGCCCCATGCAAACTCCGTCCTTTGGTGATTACCTTTACTTTGTGACTTTCATTGATGATTACTCCAAGCCTGCATGGGCGTATCCTCTCAAGGAAAAGTCTAAAGTGTTCATGTGCTTCAAACAATTTCTATCTATGGCTAAAAATGTATCGAAATGTACTATGGGCACCCTCCGTTCTGATCCAGGGGGAAGTATATGTCTCATGAAACTAATGCATTTCTGGCTAGTTGTGGGAAAACCAATGTACAATGTCGTATACACCTGAGCAAAATGGTGATGCTGAGAGGAAAAACAGGTTTGAAATTGAGTCTTCATGATGCTGGTGATCTTGCCGATGTCATTCTTTACCAAACTGCTATTGGCTACCTTATTTATGTATGCAACACAAGGCTAGACATTCAGTTTGCAGTCTCATTGGTCAGCAGGTTTATGCATAGCTCAAGGTCTAAGCATTGGTAGGTTGTGAAGAGGATTTTTATATACTTGAGTGGCACTTCATATCTTGGCTTGTTTTATCCCAAGGCGGGATTATTGTCTCAAGACTTACATGCTTTTTTGGACTCCGATTGGGCTAGTCATTTTGACATGCGGTTGTCCACAAGTGGTTTTTGATTCATGCTTGGAAATACATGAATGTCATGGTTGATCAAGAAGCAACCTACTGTGGCCACTTCCAATTGTGAGACTGAGTGCACGGAAGTCTTCACAGTTACAATTGAGTGTGTATGTCTTAGACGCCTTATGGTTGATTTGGGTGTTGGATAGGACACTACCAGCACTATCTACACTAACAGTCAGAGCACATTGGTAGTTGTGAGGAACCCAATTTTTCATGCTCGCACAAATCTCATTCAGGTGTATTTCCAAGAGATCATCTTGGCTTATGTGCCAACACATGACAACCTTGTAGATCTTTTCACAAAGGCATTGTCTCATGAGAAGCTCAAAGGTTTGGGCTGACTTCCCTTTGTGGATTGATCATGTCCTTAGGGCATGGCACTTTCCGATACTCCATGTGCCAGCTCTTGTTCACTGCATCACTCCCAAGGGGGATTTGTTACCATATACATGTGATAGTGATTTGTATGAACACTTTTAGGAATGTCGGGGCATTTTTTTCCTCACAAGGAGGTTTTTTCCCTCGTGCATTGTATATACGTCCATCACTCTAGGGCTATCTATATTTTCCATTGCATACTAAGTAATACACTCTCTATTGCGTGCCTTGAGCTTCCTTCGTCTTCTCCAAGATATGTGTGCTTTGCTGTAATCCCAATTTCAACATGGATACCCTTTGTTTAGATCAAGGGGGACGTATAGTTTAAAGACTTTAATGCATTTTTGCCAAGTGGTGGGATAAAACACCAATTATAGTGCCATATATCCCTTATCAAAATAGAGTTGTTGAGAGAAAAAAATACACACTTGGACAAGGCACGATGTATGTCAAAGAGCCAAGCTCTGCTACATGCATTTTGGATTTAGGCTATCATGTGTGTTTTGTATGCAGTAAGCAAGTGTCCCGCTAAAGCATTGCAGTCTATCACTCCATATGAATCTTGTCATGGCAAGAAGCCATCCATTAGTCACTTGCATGCATTTGGTTGCTTGGCTTATGTGAGTAGCAACGCAAAAACATGGATAGATAAAACGTATATTGATTAGTCGAGATGTTCATTTTGTGGAAGATGCGGGAAATCCCTTGGTAGCATGTACCAAGGAGACATGTATGAGCGAGCATTCATGAACCATGATACATTGTTGTCTCTACTCAATGGTGAGAGTACAAATGGAAGTCCACATGTGCAACCTATACAAGTTTCAAATGATTTTATAGATCATCCATTATCTCATGCATATTCATAATATGTAAGTGACAAAGATAGGGTTGAAAATGAGCAGTCTAGAAGTATGTCAAAGTGGCTGATGCAAATCTTACATGATAGAAAACTAGGTGCACCTTTGTCTAGTCGTACTTGTTCAGGTTTACAACGCACCTCTTATGCATCCGATTGTTATATTTTGGTTGTGTTTAGTACCTATGATGAGGATGAACCTTTGTCATTTAATGAAGCACAAAATTTTGCAAATTGTTTGGCTACAATGTGATCTAAGTAAGATGATACTATGAAGGATGGCACAAAGTGTATGTGTGGCTTGCCTCCTTCCAAAAGGCGATTGGTACTAAGTGGGCTTTCAACTCAAAAGGAAAGCTTGATGGTATTGTCGATGTATCATGATTTTTGATGGTATTTTGGCATCATGGATTGAACTTGTTCGTTAGTTGTCAAGACACTTGTCATTTTTTGGAGCTAAGTGGGGGAAATCATCTTATCTAAGGCACATAAAGATCGATGTCCATAAACTATTGTTTTTTATTAAAAAAAACACTAAACTGAACTTTGTATGTTTTCTCAACTGTGGTTTCACTCATGGTTCTTCAAGACATGCAAATGCTAACACTTTCAACTGAAAACTTAATAAAGTTGTATGTGCTTCCTCCGCGATGTTGTCTATTGCGTTCTAACTTTCAAGATTGATGCCATTTATACTGTAGTGATATGTATGAACATATCACTACCATATACACTTAATGTGTGTGAGCACATTTAGGACCATTGAGACACTTCTTTCCATCACTAAGTGGTTTTTTTCCTTATGATTTATATAAATACCCATCATTATAGGGTTATCTAAACTGTTGAATTCACACACACTATAATAGGACTTGTATATAACCACATCCATAGCCATGGAAAAACAAAGAAAAAAGGAGAGAGAAAATTTGCGGGAGCGGCAATAACCGTGGCTATGAACACGGTAGTGGTTTCTCAACAATAAACGCGATAATAGTTGCGACAATATACCCGCTGCTATTACCACGTTAGTTGCCACATTTATTACCGCACCTATTGCCGCTACACGCCAATTCAAAAATAAAGGTGCTCATTTGGGCCACCCAATTTTGGGTGGCCCAACTGAGAACCTTTATTTTTGACCTGCATAAAACAATGAAACATCAATTGTTTTTTGGAAGAGTATAAAAAATACCAAAGAATTGAAATTGAATTTACTTTACCGTGACATGCAATTTAAAATGCAGAAGATCAACTATTTAAGAATTTACAATAAAAAGTAAATAGTTGTATATACAATGTGCCACATTGGGACTTTACAAAAGTTTGGACAAAATATTTTTCTATCTAATTCTCCTTTATCTCATCGTCGTCCAGAGGCACGTATGTTTGATCACTTTGACTCTACAGAAACCCAAACCAAACTAAACAATTATCAACAGCTCAAAACAATTGATACTTGTTTAAACTTACCGCTTCTAGTGATCCAACTGCCGCGTCGAATTACTCGCAGAGATGTGGTTGTTTTGGAACAACCATTGCCAAGTATCAACTTCTGTATGTCGCTCTTGATACTTGACCATGTCTCTGGTTGGTCAAGAGAGAGTGATATTTCCCTAAGTTAGCAATAACAATACCAAATCATCAACTACAATCTTTATAATCATCGATCGACGTTATAATTCAATTAGTCTTACATATATATCCTTCCAAGCTCCCTTGCATCCTGAGACATATTGCGTGGGAGTTTGTCTTGCGCGAGCCTCGTGTTGTTATTTGTATGATGAGCCCGTCATAGCTTGATCGCTCTTTTCTTAAACTACCCACTCCCACTCCGCATCTACCATGTTGCCACCACGATAACTCCTGTCTGGACCTCTAACCTGGTTGGTTGTTGTGCACCGCACACTGGACTGCTTGTTTTTCAAAAATATATTTATGTAGCCCTCCAACCATTGTTGCGAAAAATGTTGATCGCGGGTGTTTGGAAATATAGCTAACAGAGCGTCCTCAATGTACCGTGCATGATCGGGCAGTTGGTCTCTAAACTTTATAAAACAGTTCTTATACATTGAATGCATAAGAATTTGTAGATGGCATTGAAATGCCCTGCCGTGTGCTATGCCGAAGTCCACCTCACCCCTATATTTAACCCTATAGTAGCCCCCATGCGTGTCTGGCACGGGTGTGTCAGTATCCTTGTCCTCTGCATCACCGGCGGCACGCTCTAAAAGTGGGGACTTCATTCCCCCACCCCACTACCAAAACATGCAAACCACAAGATACACTACCGCTTCGTCTCTCACGACGCTCGCTGCCTTGAGACGAGTGTTGACGGGCGCTGCTAGAGGAAGTCCCTGGACGATGTTCTGGCAAATCAGGAGTGAAATGGAGTGGCGTAGGACCCTGTGAAGCCATGGGAGGGACCTTGCCATGCAAGAGGAGTAGAACCCTGTGATGGAATGGGAGTAGGACAATAGGAAGGGGCTGTAGACTGAGGTGTTGTCGGTGCAAGGCTCTATAGTTAAGGATTTCCTTGCCCACTCCCCCATGGTGTAGTCTATGGAGAAATACAATAGGTCTCAAGCTGCTGCGGAGTGTATCAACCAAACAAATTCTCTGTCTCTCAGAGGTACTGGTCTCGTAAAGAGAACGCCCGTTGCAGGTCTGGATCTACGCTCGGTGGAGGGACCTGAGAAGGGTAGGTGTAGGATGGACATGCTTGCAAATTACAAAAATAAACCTATCACAAGCATGGTTTAGGGTTAACTATAAAAAAATATTCTTTATTTCTTTGCTTGTTCTCACCGACCCAAGACTCCGGTCCACTGAAGGCGATGTACACCCCGGGTGGGAGCCCACCTGGGATGTGAACCAACGAAAAGAAGAGCCAACTGGCTGCTCCCCACCAATTGGTCTCTTGTCTGACATCTACATTACAAAGAGAAATATAAGATTAAGATTTCCACCCTACTCACTCATCTAAAATATGTACACAAGTATATTAGCACATCAAACATGTAGATATATATACATACTAGTAGAGCTAAGTAGAGGCTAGTAGTGATAAAGGTCAAGTGCATCGCTTTAGATATAATCACAGTCTCAACCACGATAAAACCAAAGGTACATTGCAGTAATCCATGCATGAGTGGATCAATGACCGCAATGCCATGATTAAAAAAGGACTATAACCAAGAGGAAGCGTCTAACCTTCGGTTGCTATGCTCCCGTACTTAGTGCCTACATATATGTATAAACAAATATATATGTACACACAAATTTACATACATATACATAATGTAGCCATCATTTTGAGTAGAGATAAAGAGTTATGATTGTAAATGTAGCCATCGTTTTGTGTTGGCTACACCTAGATTCAACTTCTAAGTGATCAAGTGATCGTAACATTACAATTCTAATGTAATACAATAAGTAACTCCATTTCTCTCAGTGAGTCTCTCTCTCTCTCTCTCCCCCTCGCTCTCTCCCTCTCGGTCGTGCAGATGAACTACGAAGCAAAAGCTCCATCCCAGAGTCATGCCTGCGCCTCCATGTAAAGCAAGCACTCTTAGAGATGAGAAGCCAAACATGGATGACATCTTGTGTCCAGGCATGGTGGCTCTGGACTTGGACACCACATTATCGCGCCCATTACCGCGTATATTACCGTGGCTGGTCATTTCAAACGGATACATGCGAATCCGAGGTTGCAAGGGGGGAGGGGGAGCATACAAACCACCCCCTCTACCCTTAGCTATCCATTATTTCATATTTTAGCCTTTTGAGTTTTTTAATGGATATTTTTAATTTCTTATGGATACTTTATTTTGTAGTACTTTTAAATGTTTATTAGTTGCATTTTTAAGTTCTTTTTTAGTTAAAATAAATTTTAGCACTCATTGTCATTTATTCCCTTTGACTTTAACTTTATGTAGTTTTTTAAATTCTATTTAGGGCTTTTCTAATTATTTATTTTTTAGGACACATGACTAAATAAACAACATTTTGCCTGTGCAGGACATCGACTAGGATGATCATGGTCCCCCTAGAGGCCCTGAGCGCTGATCCGAGCCTATCGCAAATTTTTGTTTACTATATTTTGTTGGTTTTCCTTGCTTCTAGAGGTTTACAATAAAAGAAAGAGTGAGAACAACCTCTTGGAAAAATTCAAAAAATGATTTGATGGGAATTTTTTCTTGACTAGTTCACCGGAGGTGAAAGGTAGAGGGATAACCTAGTGGTAAAGGGAAGGGAAAATATGTAAATGTGAAAAGAAAAGATATGATGTGGTTGTGGAGCCATGCACCCATGATTCAAGGGTCATGAGTGGCTCATATCATCATGGTTTTGGAGCCATATAATGATTCAAACAGATGGGACCCAAGTGGAAGACTTGGTAAAGGAAGGAAACAGACACATGCTTTTGCTAGATTTTTAAAATATACTTCCACTATGATCCAAGAAAAGTTTTCTTCATCAAAGTTTTAGCTGATGATCTAGAGATTCTGACCATATTTTTTTTATAATTTTTGCATCTACGGTCTAGGAGATATGGCCAAAATGGCAGACGCCAATTTTTTCAACTGTGGCGGAGACCACCCCCTCTACCTTTACACACACACCCTTCCTTTTGCACATTGAGACCTTCTCTAAAAATCATCCATTAGTCTTCTCACCCTCCCCTCCTTCCTCCTCTCTCTCAAGCTCAAAAAACCATCACAAATTCCTCTTCTAATCATCTCTCAAATCATGCTTAATCTTGTTGTAATTCATAAGTTCTCATTCAACCCCTTTCTATTATTACTAGATATGTATTGATTTTATGTAGATTCTTTACATTTTAAAATAAGGAAGCTCTTGGACTCAAGCTATGGAGGAAGGAGTGAAGACAACACTAGTGATGATGGAGCCAATTAGTTGCAAATTGGTCAACAAATCACTTGGAAGGAGCTTCTTCATTGGTTGAATGTCCCTAATCAAGCTTCATTTGTACAAATTACACTTGGATATTAACCTCACTCCTTATCACTCTCTTTCCTATATAAAGAGCCCCCCCCTTTGTAATTTCAAGTCTCCCTCAGCCCGATTGAGTCTTTCTATCACTCACCATGAGCCCATAAAGCTCATTCATTCACTCTATTCTTGCACATTCTAGAGTGCAAATTGTTTTATGCTAGTAACCTCCCCTCCTCTTACTTATGTTAATTAAGAGAAATCTTTTATGTGTGTGTGAGAGTGCTTGATGTGATTTTGTCTAATCCTTGAGTTGTTGTTTAGTAATCTACATGCTATTTGTGTTGGGAGTGCTTGAAGTTATCCATTCCTTGTACACACACTAAGGTTAATGCTTCATTCATAGTGATACCTCTCTCTCTCTCTCTCTCTCTCTCTCTCTCTCTCTCTCTCTTTGTGTAGCGGTCCTAGTCCACGCTTCCAAGACTAGGTGGTGCCCTCATCTCATTTCCCTTGTGGCGCAATGGAGTTTGTTTTGGTGTAGAGGCCGCCATTCCAAATTTCCTTCGTCATAAATTGGTGCCCCCACGGAGGAGTTCTCAAGCAGCACTCTGTCAATCCTATGAAGGAAGATCCATCAAATTCTCTGAGACTTCCACTATGGTCTCCCCAAGAAGCTCGAGAAAAGAAGCGTCTTTATCGACAAACGGCACGTATGCGGGTAAAGAGAGTTAACTACATACACCCTTCTTTGCTTCAAGGAAAATCTTGTAGTCATCAAGTCCCTAGGTCAAAGCATTGTGTTGAGTGCTTTGTGGCTAGTGTGAAGACACTTCCTTTGAAACCTCGACTTCAGGTGGTGAAAGCACTCTCAAACTCGGGTATTAACAAGTTTTTGGAGGGGGAGCTACACATCAATGGGGTGCGGTATTGTGCGGTATTGGCAAGAGGCTACATATGGGGATGCACTCCAACTACTACTAGCAAGAAGGCTCAAGGTGGTTGAGAGGGTAGCCATTGAACCCTATGAACTCTACAAAGCTGAAGATGGTCACACCAAAGCTAGGCTAATCACTAGTGAGCCAATTCTTCTCATCTCTCAAATGGTGGGATCCAAGCGAGCTCAACTTCAATGAAGTGCTTCATGGAAGTTTGTATTTAATGCACCAATGAATAATCCCATTTTCTACAACTTTCAATCAGTTCAGAATATTAGGGTGAATGTGCGCATTGATAGAAAGATTTTATTCCAACAAAGATTGGTCTTCTATTTTGGAGCTGAGAGGTTGAGAGAGATATTGTTGTCCCGTGACCCTATAATATTTCCTATTTTGGAGTATAATGTATCTTTTGATGTTCACATCTTCATCTTGCTTTAAGCATACTCCATGAATCATAGGGATCTATATGGACCTTTGCAACCTCTTGCTAGACAAACTGTGCATATAATAGCTAGCACAAAGCTTAGGTTCCAAAACATCATAAGGAACTTACTAGGCCCTCGTCGTCTAGCTGAGATTAATGCATCTATCAATCCATTGATTGTACCCTTAATAAGATATGATTTGGGCCTAGACGTTTCCATCTTTGTGCTGTATTGAGAGGAAGGCAACCCATTTTATGATGGCTTTCCCTAATGTTTTTGGGCGTAGTGAGGAAAATGCTGGGGATTTTTTGGATAACTTGGAGATGGCTTTCCTTGTCTCTGGGAGGGATGACGAAGCATTGAAATTGAGATCTTTTCCTTTGGTGCTCAAAGAAGAAGCTAGGGTATGGTTCCAGGCTCTAGATCCAACCCAAAGAGCTGATTGGGAGGGATTGAAGGTGGCTTTCCTACGAAGATTTCAACGAGCCAATTCGGCAGAAGAACTATGGCAACGGCTTCTGGCCCTTCATCAAGTTGACCCTCATGGTTATGCAACCTATGAGGAAGGTTTTCTGAAACTTTGGGGGCAATGGTCAGACTCACTAAACCCTGGTGAGCGAGCTCCCAATTGCCTCCAAAAGGATCGATTTATCTCAGGTTTGTACCCCTTGCTAAGGGAGAAGGTAAAGAGCAAATTTCCAAATACTTTTGAAGATGCCTTAAGAATTGCTGGGGAAAAGAATAGAAATATTCTCTATCAAGCTCGAGCTGACCAGCTAGCTTTGGGAGGCAATATCACAACTATGGAAGCTTCTCACATACCTCCAAATGTGCCTAATGCACCAGACCTCAATAGAGGTAAACAAGAAGATATGATCCAACAAATAAACAATCTCACAAACCATCTAGAGGGGTTGAGAGTAAATCTTGTGCAGGGTGCAAGAAGGCCTATTGAGGGGAATGGTGGGAATCGGCCACCAATGCGACGTCAAGCAAGGGAAATGTTGTGTTACAATTGTGGGGAAAATGGCCATGGCATGTATAATTGCCCTCATCCCAGAAGATATGACTACCCTGTTAGAGGTCCTCGACAACAAGTAAGTCCTCCCCGTGCTAGAGCTCAAGCACAAGAGCAACCGCAACCTCAAATTTTACAGCCACCTCGTGCTCAAGCTCAAGCCCCTGCTACTCAACCAAATGTGAGCATCAAAAGGATGGAGAAGGTCCTCAAGGGCAGAAGCAACCAGGAAGAAATAGCTAAAGGGAAGATGAAGATAGACGAAGTGGCTACAATGCTTATCAAGCGTGTGCGTGTCCAAGATGAAGTAAGTAAAGAAACAAGCAAGGATGCAAGCAATGAAGTAAGTACATCTCGGGAAACTAAAGATGAAGCCAAGAAGAGAAAGACCCGTACTAGGTCTCAAATTGACATCTCTGATTTCCCTATGGGATCTCGGACACAACCTTATGACTTGACAGCTGATGTGAGTTCTCAAGGACCAAAGATTACTTGGCCACAACTACTTCATATCTCCCCAAAGCTGCGACGACAATGGTCAAAAATGGTGAGCACAAGGGCAAAGCAAAGTAAGCTAGTCCGTGAAAATTTTTGGTTTCCGGTGAGTGATTTTCCTTCACGCACAATGGCTTCTCCTCATAATGGGGGCCTTACAAATGTGCGCTTTTACCACAGAAAATTACAAGGGTAAATCAGGCTCCATACTTAACACAATTTCCTTGCTAGTGTCAAGGATATCTATGAGCAACTTATTTCTGCAGGTGAAGTCATTTTTTGACAGTTCCCTTGTGACTATTCTTGATGCT
This sequence comes from Adiantum capillus-veneris, assembly GCF_014529385.1. Taxonomy (NCBI): domain Eukaryota; kingdom Viridiplantae; phylum Streptophyta; class Polypodiopsida; order Polypodiales; family Pteridaceae; genus Adiantum; species Adiantum capillus-veneris. Next base: position 35,461,899 of record NC_140938.1, on the reverse strand, counting down.
TTGTGATAATCTTACCAGACTTTCGCTAGTACTTGGAGACTTATCACCCAAGGAAATCTAGAAATTGTCAAGTTTGATATATGCATTATGCACATTGTTGTTGCAAGAATAACTTTCCAAAAAAATTAGGACTATACAGCGTGCATTTGAACATGCCTTTACTGTTGTTCAAAGAAAAGGTGGTAACAATAATGTAGAAACTTCTCATGGTTCTTCTATGAGTGGTAAATCACTTGTTCCAAATGCTTCTATTGGCAACAATTCGTCAGGGAATTCTGGTGAAAAGGTAAAAAAGAAGATGGGTTGCCATTATTGTAAAGCTAACAATCACTTGATCAAGTAGTGTCCTAAGTTGAAGGCAAAAGGGGCTAAGAAGAAAGAGGGTGATCCCATCACAAAGGCTGGTTCCACTGCAAATGCAGCTATTGTTGAGTCTTGTGTGAAAGGAGATTGTGATGTTGATGCTGATGCATAATGGGCTTTTAGTAAAGAGTGTACTTCTGATTCTTCTATCCATGAAGCATATTTGTCAGTTGCTGCGGATGCTCATGTGTGGTACTTTGATAGTGGTGCTACAAAGCACATTACCTCTCGTCGTGACTTGTTTACCTCCCTTGAGTATGTACCTGAATGTAATTCAACCACTTGTGCCAACAATAATTCAACCACTTGTGCCAACAATACTTACTCTTGCAAATGACAGTTCTTTCATACTTGTTGATGCACTATATATGCTTGGGATAAAAGAGAAACTTTTGTCTGTATCTACACTTGTTAGACCTCGTCTTGTTGTGAAACTTGTGGAAGACAGATATATAGTTCACAATCTCAATTTTGGTGATAAGATTGTTGCATTAGGCTTTTTATGTCGAGGGCTATATAAGCTCACTTTGTATAAAAAGTGTGAGCAAAATTTTGCAAATGTTGTTGTGGATTGTAAGGCTATTTCAGATTCAAAACTTTTGCATGCACGTTCTGGGCATCTGAACTTTACCAGTTTGTTGCATTCACAGAAATTTCATATGGTTGCTTCTTTGCTGCCTCTTGAGGCACTTGTCAATCTTGTTTGTGAAGGCTATATTTTGGGTAAGATGCATTATTCAAAGTTTCCAAAGGATGGTTCAGCTAGGGCCACATGCAGGTTGCAGCTTTCGCATAATGATGTTTGTGAGCCCCATCCAAACTACGTCCTTTGGTGATTACCTTTACTTTGTGACTTTCATTGATGATTACTCCAAGCCTGCATGGGCGTATCCTCTTAAGGAAAAGTCTAAAGTGTTCATGTGCTTCAAAAAATTTCTACCTATGGCTAAAAATGTATCGAAATGTACTATGGGCACCCTCCGTTCTGATCCAGGGGGAAGTATATGTCTCATGAAACTAATGCATTTCTGGCTAGTTGTGGGAACACCAATGTACAATTTTGTATACACTTGAGAAAAATGGTGATGCTGAGAGGAAAAACAGGTTTGAAATTGAGTCTTCATGATGCTGGTGATCTTGCCGATGTCATTCTTTACCAAACTGCTGTTGGCTACCTTATTTATGTATGCAACACAAGGCCAGACATTCAGTTTGCAGTCTCATTGGTCAGCAGGTTTATGCATAGCTCAAGGTCTAAGCATTGGTAGGTTGTGAAGAGGATTTTTATATACTTGAGTGGCACTTCATATCTTGGCTTGTTTTATCCCAAGGCGGGATTATTGTCGCAAGACTTACATGCTTTTTTGGACTCCGATTGGGCTAGTCATTTTGATATGCGGTTGTCCACAAGTGGTTTTTGATTGATGCTTGGAAATACATGCATGTCATGGTTGATCAAGAAGCAACCTACTGTGGCCACTTCCAGTTGTGAGACTGAGTGCACGGAAGTCTTCACAGCTACAATTTAGTGTGTATGTCTTAGACGCCTTATGGTTGATTTGGGTGTTGGATAGGACACTACCAGCACTATCTACACTAACAGTCAGAGCACATTGGCAGTTGTGAGGAACCCAATTTTTCATGTAGCTACAAATGTAGCTATTGTTGAGTCTTGTGTGAAAGGAGATTGTGATGTTGATGTTGATGCATAATGGGATTTTAGTGCAGAGTGTACTTCTGATTCTTCTATCCATGAAGCATATTTGTCAGTTGCTTCAGATGCTCATGTGTGGTTCTTTGACAGTGGTGCTACAAAGCACATTACCTCTCGTCGTGACTTGTTTACCTCCCTTGAGTATGTACCTAAATGTAATTCAACCACTTGTGCCAACAATACTTACTCTTGCAAATGACAATTCTTTCATACATGTTGATGCACTGTATATGCTTGGGATAAAAGAGAAAATTTTGTCTGTATCTGCACTTGTTAGACCTGGTCTTGTTGTGAAATTTGTGGAAGACAGATATATAGTTCACAATCTCAATTTTGGTGATAAGATTGTTGCATCAGGCTTTTTATGTCGAGGGCTATATAAGCTCACTTTGTATGAAAAGTGTGGGCTAAATTTTGCAAATGTTATTGTGGATTGTAAGTCTATTTCAGATTCAAAACTTTGGCATGCACGTTCTGGGCATCTGAACTTCACCAGTTTGTTGCATTTGCAGAAATCCGATATGGTTGCTTCTTTGCTGCCTCTTGAGGCACTTGTCAATCATGTTTGTGAAGGCTGTATTTTGGGTAAGATGCGTTATTCAAAGTTTCCAAAGGATGGTTTTGATAGGGCCACATGCAGATTGTAGCTTTTGCATAGTGATGTTTGTGATCCCCATGCAAACTCCGTCCTTGGGTGATTACGTTTACTTTGTGACTTTCATTGATGATTACTCCAAGCATGCATGGGTGTATCCTCTTAAGGCAAAGTCTAAAGTGGTCATGTGCTTCAAACAATTTCTAGATATGGGTGAAAATGTCTCGAAATGTACTATGGGCACCCTCCGTTCCAATCGAGGGGGAAGTATATGTCTCATGAAACTAATGCATTTCTGGCTAGTTGTGGGAACACCAATGTACAATGTCGTATACACCTCAGCAAAATGGTGATACTGAGAGGAAAAACAAGTTTTAAATTGAGTCTTCATGATGCTAGTGATCCTGCCGATGTCATTCTTTACCAAACTATTGCTGGCTACCTTATTTATGTATGCAACACCAGGCCAGACATTCAGTTTGCTGTCTCACTGGTTAGCAGATTTATGCATAGCTCAAGGTCTAAGCATTGGCAGGCTGTGAAGAGGATTTTTATCTACTTGAGTGGCACTTCATACCTTGGCTTGTTTTATCCAAAGGCGGGATTATTGTCGCAAGACTTACATGCTTTTTTGGACTCCGATTGGGCTAGTCATTTTGACATGCGATTGTCCACGACTGGTTTTTGTTTCATGCTTGGAAATACATGCATATCATGGTTGATCAAGAAGAAACCTACTGTGGCCCCTTCTAGTTGTGAGACTGAGTGCACGACAGTCTTCACAGCTACAATTGAGTGTGTATGGCTCAAGCGCCTTATGGTTTATTTGGGTGTTAGAGCGCATTGGCAGTTGTGAGGAGCCCAATTTTTCATGCTCACACAAATCACATTCAGATGTATTACCGAGAGATCATATTGGCTTATGTGCCAACACATAACAACCTTGTAGATCTTTTCACAAAGGCATTATCTCATGAGAAGCTCAAAGCTTTGGGCTGACTTCCCTGTGCGGATTGATCATGTCCTTAGGGCATGGCACATTCCTAGACTCCATGTCCCAGCTCTTGTTCACTGCATCACTCCTAGAGGGGGTTTGTTACCATATACATGTGGTAGTGATTTGTATGAACACTCTTACGACTGTCGGGGTATTTTTTTTCTCACTAGGAGGTTTTTCCCCCCATGCATTGTATATACGTTGTCAGGAATTTTTGGATGAGTACAAAATCCATCAATGATGCCAAAAAACTTGGTGACCACCCCCATGTATATATATGTACATAGTGCTTCTAGCTTTGAAAGTGTCCGTGTAAAAAACCCTGTACAAAGGCTTGGTTTTGGTCAAGATGTTGGCTGATATTTTGGGTTGTTCGAGACTCCAAAATATGGTTTTTAATAAGGGTTTTCAGCCGTGCTTAACAGCTTGTGAATCGAACTTGTATGTCATGAATTATGAGCATCCGAAGCGGGCGGTCTCAACTTAGAAGGTGCTTGCGGGTGCATGCGAGAAGGGAAACTAGGCCAACTTGGGGGTCTAAGTTCAGAAATGCTAAAGTTTTATATTTTTGGAGATAGCCGAGGTGATGGGCTTCGAGCCGTGTGTTACGGTGCGTCATTCGGTGACCAGAGCAGCAAGATATGCCTCGGGGAAAATTGTCCGAGAAGTCCCCTCATGCTTTGGGAGAAGCTGTAAATTTTTGAGAAGTTGGGAGGTGGGAGGATGGTGCCAAGTTGCAATGGAGTAATCCCACATGGGGGGGAGAGTGGAAATTGGAGGGTATAAGGGGGGGACTGGGTACCCCGTTAGGGTGTATCAAAGGAGCTAATGGAGCTTCTTGTGCTAGAGACCGGAAGCCTGGTTGCCCTACAAAATACTCGAAAATAGCACATACCAAGACATAAACTACTAAATTTTCATACCTCGAATCACACGACACCTAATCCACGTTGTACACGAGCAGAGAGAGAAAGAGAGCATGATAGAATGAGAGAGCACGTGCAGGCGCACCTCCTAGAGCGGAGTGCTACGCCGGTACGACGAGAAAGAAGAGGGGAGAGGGGAGAAGAAGTACATAGACACTGGGTGCAATCTCCCCCCGTGCAAGAGTGACCATTTCCCTCTTGCACGTATTTCATTTATAGATTTCTTGAATTATGGTCAAAGTGATTACAAACTGGCCGGCCGGTCATAAATGGCCAAAGCTCATAAAGAGCACTTGAATAATAAAATGCACAATATATATTTCCATTCGCATAGGCCTAGCTCGGTCTAGTCTTTTCCACTGCAATAAATCATAAAATATCATTTCTATAGCATACCTCTCCGTTGAAAAGCAATTGTCCTCAGTTGCGAATATAAAAATCTACACACAATACTTGTCAAAAACAGTGATTAGTATGTTGTGTCAAAAACATCACATAATGAAAGAAAAATTTATGAAACTAAACAACATTAGATTATGCCTGCCGTCATCCACATACTACCTATTCTAGTGTCCCATACCACTAGAATAAGCAGTATATGTCATACCCTGATGAATCAGGGTATCATTGGTCACACTCATCATTCAATAATCATTTCTGATCAATCTCAAATCCAATTTCATAAGTACTGTCATGACAGAAAAGCATCAACATATACCAATTCCCAATCCAAATCCAAATCCAAAATATCTTTCATTTTCTATACCCGGGTAACAAAATCATACCAGTTGCAGTGGTGGCCAGTCACTGCAGCATGATTTTGTGATCGGTGTTGCCTAAATCGGCGAATCTACACCCGACGTGCTGCCTAAATCGACGAATCTGCATTTGATATAAGTTCAAAAAGTGTGAATCTGTAGTTTGTTGTTGTGCTGCCTAAATCGGCCAATCTGCACTAGATGAGCATTGACACACTGCCTAAATCGGTGGATCTATGTGCTTGTGACCAATGGACTAGACAAGGCATAAAGGAGAAAATAAAAATAGTTACTATGTTGACATCGCAGTGTAGTATATCAAGGCACTTACAAATTTTTGTGCACTATCCCAAAACACCGTGGCTCACATGAGTAGCTGCAGGGCTTATTGACAAATCATCTTTACAAAAAGTACTTGTAGTACAATTAGAAGTCATGATCGAAGTATTTGATGGAGTATTCACTGAGCACATAATGTAGAGAAATGAAATTTAAAAATAGGAGTGATGTATTTGAGATTCCATTTTATAAGTATTAGTGATGACATGAGAGATGTTGGGTTGCCTAATCTATAAAAGATTGTCGGTAAGGCAATTATGAAAAGGGGAGTGAGGTTAATGTACATACCTTGAGGGTACACTGCATCAAAATTATATGAGCCAGTGTGTTTGTGGAGAGAGATATGACCATAACTTGCATCTGAGGCGTGTCAAATAGATTTGTAGAAGCTAAGGAGAACTGCGACTATCAAACTTGCACCATAGTATAATTAACAATTCCAAAATATGTTAATTTTGTGTTAGTAATTTGAAATAAAATAAAATACTATGTTGTCTGTTGAGAATTTGATTAAAGATTAGTGTGCGATCAGATATTTAGAACATACAGTGTTAGCACTTTGATTCAACAATCGCAAAATAAATTAAATGAAGCTAGAACACAAGTTAAAAGTTAGCCATAGCCCTGCGAAAATGGAAATGTGAGAAAATGTTGCAGTCCTAACGAAATAGCACAGATAGTCAAAAACTACGAACAAGGCAGAAAAAAGAAAAAAAAATGTAGGTAAGGAGATCTAATTGAATTTTATAGTGCAATGTGGGAGATAAAATTACATTGAGGACTGACAGACGTTTACGATGATTAACCGTGACTGATTGGACAAACAACCCAAAAGTAATTTGATCTTGAACTGCCTATGACAAATTATTTGTTAAGTAGAGCTGGAATTAGGGATGAGAATATAGATTTTTGGTGCGTCAATATAGTCCCAACTCCCACTCACCCTCCATAGCGCCGTCATACCCAGCAAGGGAACTACACCACCTACCCTTCCTTTTCAGCTATGTATAGTGCCGTCAATGGCACCTACCTCTAGGAGGTTCAACATAATCTTTATCTCTTCTTTTTAAAAGATATATATATATAAATTTTAAAAAAATAGATGGTATCGATGATGGTTAAGAGGTAGATGACCTGATGCCGTGCGAAAATTTTTTAAAAATTAATTAAAAATTAAAAAAAAATTACACTAGAGCTTGATATGTGTTAGCACCTTGTGACCTAGGTAAGGCCAATCCTCACGAATGAGTTATGAGTAGGTCAATGGAGATCTTGTAGTCTAGGGTTATACAAAAGCACAAGACGACAAAAGTGTATAAAGCCTTTTGATAATAAGTTGAGAATGGAAAAACCATTGGTAGTACAGATATCTTAAATTAATGCCCCCTGGATTGGTTGAAAACAAACGTTGCATCTGAACTGCAGCTAGGGACAAGTATCCTAAAGCTGTCAAGCTCATCTTCACCCTTGTACTCGTTGTTCGTGTTTCTAGTCACCATCACCGCCACCCACTGTTGCTGTCTTTGACCACTCCGATCCACCCTTCTTATTCTCGTTTTCATCAAGCAATAATCAGAGATCAAAGCTTCATAAAGTAAATCGAGATCAACCTTCCCTTGGCAATGTCGAAGAGCCTAGGATGGCTTCAAATAAGATGATGATACTGAGGAAGTGAGAGATACCCAAGTTAGATGGTGTCATGATGGGAACAATGGCTTATGGTGTTGCAGCTATGGGTATACGCGTTAGCCGCATCGCACAAAGCGCAATTGTAGTAGGAGGCACCCATAGTTGAGCACAATACAACACTAGTGGTGGTGTCATCAAGAATCTGTTGCACTTCATCGCCCATCATGTCGCCTTAATAATATGATCTTGTCGAGACATCACACATGTCAGCGTAACTGCTTCGGCCAGATCCGGCCCATGTGCCAGCAATTGTAGAAGAGAAAGAGCTGATGAGGAGGATCGTCACCATGAGCACCTATAGGACCCTCTAATTTACGTCCAAACTTGACCTGTAATTGAGGGGCTTGCTATAAGGAGGCCTTAAGGTTGAATCCCACAGTGATGAAGTAGGGACGCAACTCTTAATGACTCGTGTGTGTGTAATTGTGCAAAAGGTTGTATACAAGCTTCATAAATGATGCGAGGACTTTGTTGATAATGTACTTGAAGATGAATATCATGGAGAAGCTATGCGGGAACAGAACCCAGGAGGGCGCAACTAATGAGATTCGGGGACCCACCGACCATTTACAAGCCTAGCAATTCAATTGCTGATGCTGTATCTCAGAGCATCAGCAATGATAATAAGGACAGATGCCATGATGATGATGATGGCAGTGAGTAGCGGCCAGAGAAAATTGACCATCCCCAGCTGTTAGAGAGGGAGATACAGGTTGAGGAGAGAGAGGGAGAGAGAGAGAGAGAGAAAGAGGTCAAGAGTCGCTGAAAGATTTGAGAGAAGTCGAACTGATTTACATGCAGCTCACGTGGGGAAGAAGAAAAAAAAAAACGGGCAGAGAACTGCACAAAAGAGAGAGAGAGAGATCGACCGGTAAACTGAGGCTAGCAAGGGCGGTCCGTAGGTGGGGGCGCTAAGTGTAGCACTAGCCCAAAAGGAGGGGCAGAGGGTAGATGGAGTTAGTCTGTACGTGGTGGATATTGTGTAGGCATGCAAGCCACCAAAAAAGTATGAGAGCCGCAAGGTTGGAACGATTCCATCTGTATGGAGGGTTGCGTAGCTGAATGTCTGCGCTGCGGTGCACTACCATGTAGAGGTGGGTCAGTGAGTGGGAGGGGAAAGCGAGAAAGCATGGAGGGATGCTAGGAGAGAGAGTGAGAGGAAGTCAGATGACGCCTCGATGTAGTGGGTGGCAGCCCTGCATGCAAGTCAATGGCTGTACTGTACATGTGTCTGCACGAGGGCCGCCTTGCATGTCGACTTAGAGTGAGAGAGAGAGAGAGAGAAAAATAAATAAAATGAAAATAGTGGGTGGTTGCTGCAGCTCCTGCACCATTAGCCACAGATGAGGGAGAGAGAAAGAGTGAAGCATGCGAAGGATGTAGTGAGAGAGATCGAGATCCGTTGCATGCGCTATTCCGGGTTGGTGGCTATTGGTGTTGCACGGGGGGCTGATGTGGGTTCGTGTAGATGTCAATGTTAAGGCAAAATCCATGCATTCGATCTGATAACGGCACCACTTGCCTATGGGTTTGTTGACGGGCAGCAGTTGGTGCAAATTAATAGTCGAGCGAGTCAGCGCACGTGTGTGTTGTTGGTTGGCAAGGCGTGTGAGATGGTTGGTAGTCAATTCGCCGGATCTTGGAACCATGCAAGCTGGGAGGTGGGTGGGAGATGAGTGATTTTTCACTACAGTGCTGCATGCTCGATCTGCGGTACACTACTAACTTAGTTAACTACTTTTCGCCATCCTCTGTGTGAGCGCCATCCTCTGGCCTTGTTTTCATGTGCCAAATCTAGCAAGCTTATAAGTTGCAAGGCTGCATCTCATCCGGCCATATTAAGCTGGTGTGCTACGCCGGCACGGCGAGAAAGAAGAGGGGAGAGGGGAGAAGAAGTACACAGACACTGGGTGCAATCTCCCCCCGTTCAAGAATGACCATTTCCCTCTTGCACGTATTTCATTTATAGATTTCTTGAATGGTCAAAGTGATTACAAACTGGCCGGCCGGTCATAAATGTCCAAAGCTCATAAAGAGCACTTGAATAATAAAATGTATAATATATATTTCCATTCGCATAGACCTAGCTCGGTCTAGTCTTTTCCACTGCAATAAATCATAAAATATCATTTCTATAACATCTTGGCCTTGCTTGTGAGGGCTCGTGGACTTTGGGGGAGAGAGGGGGTGCCATTCTCAGTCCACACCAGCTGTCCAGGCGCCTAGCCACCCTTTCCCCACTTGCCTTGGTCAAAAAGTGGCGGACAACTCATTTTTGACCCAAAAAAGGCAAAAAATGGACCAATAAAAAGGTGCCTAAAGAGGGAAATGAAGTCGGCTAAGAAGAGAGAGAAAATACCTTGGGATAAGAACCAAAAAAATCCCCCTTTAATAGCTGTATTTTCCTGCACATCCTTTTTTGCTTATAGAGAGTTGGTTTTTGGAGCTTTTGAGAGACCTTCCATCTTCAAAAGCTTGTAGCTTTCTCGTCGGTTATCAGAATCAAGCATATGGATGCTCTAAGGAGATCCTCACAACACAAGATTTGTCTTCATGGTCTTGGTTTTCTAAAATTTTAGCCATGGTTTGAGTTAGAGCTATGTCTTGCCCATCTTCATAAGTGTTCAACTTTGGTGTTTTCTACCGTCATACAGGGTTTCTTTCCAACGATGTGACTCGTGTAGAGCTATAGAGGTACTTATTTTCCTTTCTGTTTGCAAGATAACATCATTTTGGTGCCCCCACTGAGGAGAAATCCTCGTGTGCTCTAATTTTTACAAAATTCGTATACCATGCAGACAAGAAATGTAAATGGGATGTGGGTCCTTATGGACAACCGCCTATGTATGTGCTATTTGTGTACAGCAAGTGAGGCGGTCCTTTAATTTTATTTAAGCCTTTGTGAGGGTCATGAGGTTTTGTGAAGCCGAGCACTGGGGGCCGGGTTACCCAGTGTGAGGTGGATTAGGTACTAGAGCGATCCATCGACATCCCTTGCAGTTTTGACGTCACGTGTAAGTGTTTGTGTGGAAATCGAACATGGCAGACGAGTTTCCTAAGTTTCATGGATTGCCTAGTGAAAATGCGCACTCTTTTATTGAGAAATTGGAAGTTACTTGCTTGCTTCGGGGCATACAGGATCCGGCTATACTCTTACGACTGCTGCAATACAATTTACAGGATGAAGCAAAAGCTTGGCTACAAAATTATGGAGAGGCGGCATAGGCACAAACTCCAGGGATTTTGTTGGATTATAATCATGTGAAGCTGGCATTTTTGGCACAATACAGGAATGTCGAAGCGCCTGATGAAGTTTGGCATGAGATTTTGGGCTACACTCAGAGGGCTAATCAGAGTGTGGATGATTTTGTCATGCATTTTACCCGCCTTTGGGATAAATGGGCCCGAGCATTGGGAAATGAAACTCCTCGCGCCATGTTAAAAAAGGACCGTTTTGTGGAAACCTTGAAGGAGAGTTTGAAGTTTAAAGTTGAGTTGAAGCAGCCTACCACTTTTGAAGAAGCAGTTGTAATTGCTAGGGGGAAAGAATGGAAAGATCAAAGACTTAACGAGTATGGGAGAGTGGTCCATGGATAGGTTAATGGTGGCCAAAATGAGGAGAGCCAGGTAGAGGCTGGAGTTAAACCTATGCGAAGGGCTGTAGACACTGAGAAATTGCAGCGTAATATACAGGAGATGATGACCATTATGCAGGAGTTACGGCTCAATGTCCTTGGAGGTGGTCGTGGTCGTGGCGGTGGTAGAGGGGTGTCCCAACCATATGAAGCTCAACCTAATGTCAATGCGAGTCGTGGACAAGGTGCTCCTTAGCTAGCAAGAAGGTTTATCCCTATTTTTTATAATTGTGGTGAACTGGGACGTATCAGCACTCATTGTACAAAGCCAAAGAGGATGGGAGGTGATATGTACCCACTTCCCCAGCAGGTTTGTGACAGGTCTAATGATTATGCCTTGGATATACGAGAGGATCGTGGTGCTGAACAAGAGAATCAAGCTTCAACATTAGGTGGTCACGTGGGTATTGTGCAAGTGGAGAATAAAGAGGCAGATATGATTCCATTGGGGAAGCGGGAAAGGCCACCAAATGGTGCTGGCCCTAGCAAGAAGAAAGGGAAGGAGAAAGAGGGTGAAGATGCAAAGACCAAGAAGAAAATGAGACCTCGCAGGAAGTTTGAAGTAGCGGATTTTCCATTGGGAGAAGGTCAGACAGCTTATAGTCTCAAGGAGGATCTGATTGGGAGGAAAGTAAATTGTACTTTTGGATAGCTGATGAACATGGTACCCAAATTTAAGAGGCATTGGAAGTCGTTAGTGAATCCTATTGAAAAATAGCCGAACCGTGGTCATGTCAGAGTGTTGTCTCTGGAGGAGTTACCCGATATCTGTCCTGTGGTGAACGCTTGGCACAAAGGTGTGGGCATGGGAGAGGCCTACATTGATGGAGGTGCGCAATTTTGTGTGATCACACAGTCATGTGTCGAGAGACTTGGCTTGATCATGTCTGGAAGCTCTGGGTTCAGGATTCGACTAGCAAATCATGCCAAAGTTAAGTGTTTGGGACTATTCAAAGGTTTGGAGATTGAGGTTTTTAATGTGAAAGTCATGGTGAACTTTCACGTTATGCCGACAGGTTTGGGATCTTTTCCTCTCATATTGGGACGGCCTTGGTTAAGAGCTGTTGGTGCTGTACTAGATTGGGGCAAGGGCACAATCGCTGTGTATAGCAAAAAGGGAGAGAGAGGATGTTTGATATGATTACCAAAGAGCCTCTGGCATTAGAAGAGGATTCTGAAGATGATGAATCTGAAATCATCAGTGAGGGAAGTTCAAAGGATTCAGATAGTAGTGCTACTTCAAGTTCCAGTGACGAGGGTGAAGTGTCCTTTTTGTTACTAAATGAAGAGGAGGAAGAAGATGGTGAAGTGCTGCAGATTTCAGAGGATATAAATGCATCAAGTCAATTGGAGCAGCTTGAAGAGTTAATGCAGCCCAAGCAGGAGCTATCAGTGAAGAAAGGACTTGTTCAAAATATGCTAAGTATAGATTTGTCACAAAAAGAAAGGGCAGAATACCTGAAGATGCTTGAAAAGTTTTCGAATCTTTTCATTACATCATATCAAGAAATAAGGGGTTTTCTTGGGGACCTAGTGAAGATTGAGTTGATAGAAGGAGCAAAGCCAGTGAGACAGAAACTAAGAAGAACGGGTAAGGAGAAAATGAATGCTTTAAAAGAAGAAGTGGATAAGCTTTTGAATGCAGGGTTTATTGTTCCAGTAGATAATGTTGAGTGGGTCAGCCCTGCAGTGGTCACTCCCAAGAAGGATGGGCGTTGGAGACTTTGTGTTGATTATAAGCCGTTAAATGCAGTGACCAAAAAGGATCCTTACCCGTTGCCTTTCATTGATCAACTCTTGGATACAGTGGCTGGTTTTGAAAGGTATAGTGTCTGTGATGGTTATTTAGGATACTTTCAGCTTATCCTTGCTCCTGAAGATCAGAAGAAGACTACTTTTATCACTCCATGGGGTTGTTTTTACTTTCTTTTCCTTCCCTTTGGGTTGACAAATGGGCCTGGGGCTTTTGAGAGAAACGTAGATTGGGTTCTTACCCCATTCCTTGGGAAGTTTTTCAAAGGGTTCATAGATGATTTTTGTGTGTACAGCTCATGCAAGGAGCATGGTCAAAAGCTTGATATGAATTTTGCAAGGTATGATGAATGCGGGGGTCAGTTAAACCCTAAAAAATGTCATTTGGCACAGCCAAGGGTGAAGCTTCTTGGGCATATGATCTCTGAAAATGGAATTGAAGGAGATTTAGGGAAAGTAGAAGCTTTGCTATTGATTTCATCCCCAAAGGATACAAGACAATTGGCTACTTTCATTCAGAAGGTCAAATATCTGTCTCGTTTCATACCTTTGGCATCACAGCTGTTGTATCCTTTGCAGCAAGTGGTAAAAAATGATCCTTTGGAGTGGACACGTGACTGTGAGGATGTTTTTGACAAAGTTAAAGAAGTGCTGAGCACCTTACCTGTTATGCAGGCCCCTGATTGGGAGAAGGAGTTTTATGTTAACCCATCAGTTGGAGAAGATGCTACTGGGGCTATGTTGTTGCAAAGAGGGAAAGAGTCTCAGTATATGAAGCCTGTTTATTATGCTAACAGGGTGAAAACTCCTCATGAAAGAGAGTACTCAGAGGTTGAATTGGTGATGATTAGCATGGTCTATGCGTGTAGGCGGTTTAGACATTACTTGTTGCCGAAACCATCACCTTTCTCACCAGTTTTTCATTGCTTCCTCAATTGTTCAATAACTCAAATATATCAAAGGCAGTGATGAAATGGGTTATTGAGCTGCAAGAGTTTCAATTCATTTTTCTAGTGGAAGAGAGTATGCGGGCCACTTTGGCAGACTTACTCACTTATAAAGAGACTCCTGTTTAGGTTAAAGAGGAGGTGGTCAAAAGGAAAAAAGTAGAAACCATTGCTATATCAAATGCTTCGCTGCTACATTTTGATGGCTCTTATCGAAGAAGTCATGATGGTGCTTCTGGTGGGGTTGTTATTTATGATGCGCAGGGAAATCTTGTGAGGAAGCAAGGGTTAAAACTCAAAATGCAAAGAGTAATAATGAAGCAGAGTATGTGGCTCTTGAAGGCAGGTTACACATCTGTCTACAATTGGGAATCAAACGTTTGCAAATCAAAGGTGATGCGTTGTTAGTGGTAAAGCAGGTGTTGGGAGTATGGAAGAATAAGAATCCTAGACTAAAGAATCTATGCTTCAAAGTGAAATCGCTACTCAAAATGTTTGAGGCATGGAGCTTGCAGCATGTCGAAAGGACTCAAAATGAAGAAGCACATGAGGCCGCGCAAGCAATGATTACTTGTGTGTTTGTGTTGAAAGCAGATGCCCCTTTGTATCATGGAAGAGAGGTGTTGTCAAAAGAGGTGGATTTCTTATTGACCGGTCTCTTGCCTGAAGATTTGACTTCATCTAAAAAGTATGCTTTTATGAGAAGAGCAAGGAAACAAAATGATTGGTGATATGCTTTACATGAAAGGAAGTGATCTGGTGTTGCGTCATGTGCCTTGGAAGGAGGAGATTTACAAAATTTTAGAAGACAACCATGAAGTGTCTTGCGGAGGTCATTTTGCTATGAAGATTATGCTTCACAAGATCTTGCAAGAAGGCTATGTTTGGCCTAGTATTCAACGGGATATCAATCACTGGTGTAAATCTTTCTTGGCTTGTCAAAAGATGGAAAAAAGGGTTCTTAAACCCGAGCTGCGGAAGACAATCCTGGCTAATGAGGTGTTTGAAAAATGGGGCCTCGATGCTATTGGGCCATTACCCACTACAAGTAAGAGGAATGTGTATATTTTGACAGCGGTGGATTATTTATCACATTGGGTAGATGCTAAGGTTGTCAAACAAATTACCAGCACGGAGATGGAAAAATTTGTGTACGAGCACATATGCTGCAAGTTTGGGGTGCCATTGGAGTTGCTGTATGACAGAGGGCCAGGTTTTAGAGGTGAAATGTTCGATTTCTTATGCAAGAAGCTTGGCATAGAGCATAAATACAGCACCCCTTATTATCCGCAGTGCAATGGACTTAATGAGAAGTTTAATGGGGAATTGGTGAAAATTATGACAAAAATGACTTTAACACATGCCAAAACTTGGGACTCATAGTTGCCTTGTGTTATGGGCATATAGAACGGCAATAAAAACTAGCACGAGATTCTCACCATATCACTTGGTTTATGGCAAAGAAGCCTTGATGCCTATTGAAGTGGAAATCCCTGCACTCAAGTTTTTGTCATTGCAAGATGAAGAGCAACAAGATACCTGGCAACAAAGGTTATTGGATTTACAATGTCTGTAGCTAGACAGGCTTTTGGCCTTGGATTAGTATCAAGAAATATGTAAAAAGGCCCAGAAAAGAGCTAATGAATGCATGAAAGATAAGGGAATTGAGAAAAGAGATCTTGTTTTGCGATACAATAGTAAATTGGACCACACTTTCCAAAAGAAGTTTCAGATCAAGTGGGAGGGTCCTTTTACTGTTGTAAACAAGTTTGATAATGGGACTTATCAGGTGGCTGACTTAGATGGTACACTACATAGCTACCGTGTCAATGGTTATAGAAATAAGAAGTATTTAGCATGGTTGATGACTATTGTGACAGATGAGATGCTATCAATGGAAACAAAGAGTGTGAATGCGCCACAAAATGGGGACCCGGTTTCTGGGGACGAGCTCCAACAACTGTTCACCCTGGGGACCTTTGCTTGTCATGAATGATCAAGCAGGCTAGGGGGGGGTGACAAGTTATGTCAGGCATTTTTTGGATGAGTACAAAATCCATAAATGATGCCAAAAAACTTGGTGACCACCCCCATGTATATATATGTAAATAGTGCTTCTAGCTTTGAAAGTGTCCGTGTAAAAAACCCTATACAAAGGCTTGGTTTTGGTCAAGCTGTTGGATGATGTTTTGGGTTGTTCGAGACTCCAAAATATGGTTTTTAATAAGGGTTTTCATTCGTGCTTAACAGCTTGTGAATCGAACTTGTACGTCATGAATTATGAGCTTCCGAAGCGGGTGGTCTCAACTTAGAAGGTGATTGCGGGTGCATGCGAGAAGGGAAACTAGGCCAACTTGGGGGTCTAAGTTTAGAAATGCTGAAGTTTTATATTTTTGGAGATAGCCGAGGTGATGGGCTTCAAGCCGTGTGTTACGGTGCGTCGTTCGGTGACCGGAGCAGCAAGATATGCCTCGGGGAAAATTGTCCGAGAAGTCCCCTCATGCTTTGGGAGAAGCTGGAAATTTTTGAGAAGTTGGCGAGGTGGGAGGATGGTGCCAAGTGGCAATGGAGTAATCCCACATGGGGGGGCGAAAGTGGAAATTGTAGGGTATAAGGGGGGGAGTGGGTACCCCTTAGGGTGTATCAAAGGCGCTAATGAAGCTTCTTGGCCTTGCGTGTGAGGGCTCGTGGAATTTTGGGGAGAGAGGGGGAGCCATTTTCAGTACACACCATCTGCCCAAGTGCCTTGCCACTTTTTTGGTCCACCGGACATCCCCTTTCCCCACTTGCCTTGGTCAAAAAGTGGCTGACAGCTCATTTTTGACCTAAAAAAGGCCAAAAATGGACCAATAAAAACGGGCGTAAAGAGGGAAATGAAGTCGGCTAAGAAGAGAGAGAAAATCCCTTGGGATGAGAACGAAAAAAATCCCCCTTTAATAGCTGTATTTTCCTGCACATCCTTTTTTGCTTATAGAAACTTGTTTTTTGGAGCTTTTGAGAGACCTTCCATCTTCAAAAGCTTGGAACTTTCTCGTCGGTTATCAGAATCAAGCGTATGGATGCTCTATGGAGATCCTCACGACACAATATTTTTCTTCATGGTCTCGATTTTCTAAAATTTTTGCCATGGTTTGAGTTAGAGCTGTTTATCGCTCATCTTCACAACTGTTCGACTTTGGTGTTTTCTACCGTCATACAGGGTTTCTTTCCAATGGTGTGACTCGTGTAGAGCTATAGAGGCGCTTGTTTTACTTGTTGTTTGCATGCTAACAACGTCCATCTCTATAGGGATATCTATATTTTCCATTGCACACTAAGTAATACGTGTACTATCTATTGTGTGTCTTGAGCTTCCTTCATCTTCTCCAAGCTGTGTGTGCTTTGCTGTAATCCTAATTCCAACATGGATACCATTTGTTTAGATCAAGGGGGGAGTATATTCTAAAGACTTTAATGCATTTTTGGCAAGTGGTAGGATAAAACACCAATTATAGTGCCATATATCCCTTATACAATTAGAGTTGTTGAGAGAAAAAATAGGTTACACTTGGAGAAGGCACGATGTATGTCAAAGAGCCAAGCTTTGCTACATGCATTTTGGCTTTAGGCTATCATGTGTGTTTTGTATGCAGTAAGCAAGTGTCCCGCTAAAGCATTGCAGTCTATCACTCCATATGAAGCTTGTCATGGCAAGAAGCCATCCATTAGTCACTTGCATGCATTTGGTTTCTTGGCTTATGTGAGTAGAAACACAAAAACATGGATAGGTAAAGCGTATATTGATTAGTCGAGATGTTCATTTTGTGGAAGATGCGGCCCATCCCTAGTTAGCATGTACCAAGGATACATGTATGAGCGAGCATTCATGAATCATGCATGATACATTGTTGTGTCTACTCAATGGTGAGAGTACAAATCGAAGTCCACATGTGCAACCTATACAAGTTTCAAATGATTTTATAGATCATCCATTATCTCATGCATATTCATAAAATGTAATTGACAAAGATAGGGTTGAAAATGAGCAGTCTAGAAGTATGTCAAAGTGGCTCATGCAAATCTTACATGATAGAAAACTAGGTGCACCTTTGTCTAGTCGTACTTGTTCAGGTTTACAACGCACCTCTTATGCATCCAATTGTTATATTTTGGTTGTGTTTAGTACCTATGATGAGGATGAACCTTTGTCATTTAATGAAGCACAAAATTTTGCAAATTGTTTGGCTACAATGTGATCTAAGTAAGATGATACTATGAAGGATGGCACAAAGTGTATGTGTGGCTTGCCTCCTTCCAAAAGGCAATTGGTACTAAGTGGGTTTTCAACTCAAAAGGAAAGCTTGATGGTATTGTCGATGTATCATGAATTTTTTATGGTACTTTGGCATCATGGATTGAACTTGTTCATTAGTTGTCGAGACGCTTGTCATTTTTGGGAGCTAAGTGGGGAAAATCATCTTATCTAAGGCACGTAAAGATAGATGTCCATAAACTATTGTTTTTTATTAAAAAAACACTAAACTGAACTTTGTATGTTTTCTCAACTCTGGTTTCACTCATGGTTCTTCAAGACATGCAAATGCTAACACTTTCAACTGAAAACTTAATAAAGTTGTATGTGCTTCCTCCGTGATATTGTGTATTGCGTTCTAACTTCCAAGATTGTTGCCATTTATACGGTAGTGGTGTATGAACATATCACTACCATATACACTTAATGTGTGTGAGCACATTTAGGACCATTGAGACACTTCTTTCCACCACTAAGTGGTTTTTTTTCCTTATGATTTATATAAATACCCATCATTATAGGGTTATCTAAACTCTTGAATTCACACACACTATAATAGGACTTGTCTATAACCGTATCCATAGCCGTGGAAAAACAAAGGAAAAAGGAGAGAGAAAATTTGCAAGAGCGGCAATAACCGCGGCTATGGACGCGGTAGTGATTTCTTAGCAATAAACGCGGTAATATTTGCGACAATATACCCACTGCTATTACCGTGTTAGTTGCCACATTTATGAACGCACCTATTGCCGCTACACGCCAATTCAAAAATAAAGGTGCTCATTTGGGCCACCCAAAAGGCCCAACTGAGCACCTTTATTTTTGACCTGCATAAAACAATGAAACATTAATTGTTTTTTGGAAGAGTATAAAAAATACCAAAGAATTGAAATTGAATTTACTTTACTATGACAATTTAAAATGCAGAAGATCAACTATTTAAAAGTTACAATAAAAAGTAAATAGTTGTATATACATTGTGCCACATTGGGACTTTATAAAAGTTTGGACAAAATATTTTTTCTATCTAATTGTCCTCTATCCCATCGTCGTCCAGAGGCACATATGTTTGATCACTTTGACTCTACATAATCCCAAACCAAACTAAACAATTATCAACAACTCAAAACAATTGATACTTGTTTAAACTTACCGCTTCTAGTGATCCAACTGCCACGTCGAATTGCTCGTAGAGGTGTGGTTGTTTTCGAACAACCATTGCCAAGTATCAACTTCTGTATGTTGGTCGAGAGAGAGTGATATTTCCCTAAGTTAGCAATAAAAATACCAAATCATCAACTACAATCTTTATAATCATCGATCGACGTTATAATTCAATTAATCTTACATATTTATCCTTCCAAGCTCCCTTGCATCCTGAGCCATAGTGCGTGGGGTTTTTCTTGCGCGAGCCTCATGTAGTTATTTGTATGATGAGCCCGTCACAGCTTGATCGCTCTTTTCTTGAATTGCCTACTCCCACTCCGCATCTGCCATGTTGCCACCACGATAACTCCTGTCTGGATCTCGACCTGGATGGCTGTTGTGCACTGCACACTGGACTGCTTGTTTTTCAAAAATATCTTTATGTAGCCCTCCAACCATTGTTGTGAAAACATTGATCGGGGGTGTTTCAAAATCTAGCTAACAGAGCGTCCTCAATGTACCGTGCATGATCCGAGAGCTGGTCTCTAAACTTTATAAAACAGTTCTTATACGTTGAATGTAAAAGAATTTGTAGATGGCATTGAAATGCCCTCCCTGTGCTTTGCTGAAGTCCACCTCCTCGCCATGTTTAGCCCTGTAGTAGCCCCCATGCGTGTCTGGCATTGGTGCATCAATATCCTTGTCCTCTGCGTTACTGGCGGCACACTCCAAAAGTGTGGACTTTGTTCCCCTGCCACTACCAAAACATGCAAAACCACAAGATACGCTCCTGCTTTCTCTCTCATGACGCTCGCTGCCCTGAGACGAGCGTCGGCGAGCGCTTCCAGAGGAAGTCCCTCCACAATGTTCTGGAAAATCAGGAGTGGAATGGAGTGGCGTAGGACCCTATGAAGCCATGGGAGGGACCTTTCCATGCAAGGGGAGTAGAACCCAGTGATGGAATTGTTGAGCTATATATATAGTATCTCTATATATAGAACAATTGCATACCCCAAAGTGTGTCTACTGATCACACAAGATGCGTTTATATAGAGGGGACCAGGGTTCTATATATAGAGATACTATATAGAGCTCAACACCCCCACTCAAATGAAGGTCCCTAACTGTGGATGAAAAAACCCTTGGGGGCTCAAGGGAAAAATCCACAGCTCTATATATACCCACTGTTATATTAAAATATTTTAAATATATATTTACAATGTTCAAAGGAGCTACAATCACTCTTGTTTTACAATGTGCCCTTTCAGGGGTCTTTAACAACCCTATTTATACTGTTGAATTTTTGCAAACTCTTCAATATCTTTGAAAAACCTTCAATATCTTTCTGTAGCTTGAATATCTTTGAGTCTCTATACACACTGCTTGATGTGACTTTCATCCTGTAAACAATATCAACTCAAAAAACATATCGAGATGTGAAGGTTAGAAATAACCATATCACATTGTCCTTAGAGACGGTTCGCGAGGCCGTTCTAGAGACGACATAGAAACAAACGTAAGGACAATGCAATCACATATGCAGACGACATAGAAACAAACATAATATCAATGTACTCACATGTGCACACATATATACAAAGCCGGCATATAAAAACACGATGGGGCCCCTCAGATTATGTGTATGCTTGCATGCAGAGAAGATGCATTAATCAATAACATAAGGTTGACGAGACGATAGATTTCCAGTGGTGGCTGACAAGAAGATAGAGTTTCAGTAGCCACGCAAGACGATAGATGTTCAGTTGCCAAAGAAGATAATAGATTTTCAGCTGTTCTGATCCGCCAGTATCAATCTTTTACGAGATGACAAAACTTCAATGTAGCCATAGCATGTCATCTTGCCATGTCAAAAGGCTTCATGCTAGCGATAACACACGGCTTTGACGAGACGAGAAGGAATCCTTTTAGCCATAAGAGAGGGCTTTGACGACATAATTTGAACGTGTTTCCATACCGTAAACATGGCATTGGACGTACTTATGCATATCATTAACACTAGGTTGGTAACCTAACAGGACATAAAAGTGTCCTTTCAGGGTTTTGAAAAAAACCTCCAAAACCATAGTAGATCCACTCATTTTGTAAAATCCTTTCATGAGGTTATAGTTCAAGGCCTACTACACATGGAAAAAATAAGAAACTTGTAAAATTTCTCATCTTTTGGTCACACCAAGCCTCCAAAGTTGATGGACCAGTACATTTTCATCAAAACAGTCATTTCTTATGTTTTTTTGCATAAAAATAAGATTAGGGATTTTTGTAGGACTTGAGATAAATTCCCTAGTTAACTTCAATGGGTTGGTGATCAGAACATATGATTGCTTCTCACTCACTATTTTTTGTTTTTCCAAAAGAATTAGGTACAAAAAAGTTGAACTTTTACCATTTTGCAAACCTATCATCAAAGTTTCTATAGCCACGCTCAATAAAAATAATATATGCATGTTTTCTTAGTTCCCTATTGTCCTTTAGGTTCATAAGGAGCCATGGAGCATGTCAAAAGAATAATACATCTCTTACCAAGGGGAATCTTGGGGACAAAGATGAAGTGCTAAATACAGCAAACATGAAAAAACTGGGTTCAACATTATGAGTTGTAGAATCCCATAGAAACTATTCAATATCTAGCCAAATTTGATCCTTATGACTAGATATGGTTACTACCTACAAAATTCATGTAGTTGTCACAAGAAACTAAAAATATTAAAAAAGCTATACTTGATATACTAGAATGTTTCGTTTTCTTCTATAATTGAAAAAATCAACCATAGTTGTCTACTATGCAAAATAGGGTATTAGGTGCCCCAAAACTCAAGGAATATTAGCTTTAAGTTACAATATGAGACATAGAGAATCAAAAATGCATTTGAATATCATGAAAGCCACCAAAAAAATGATAGAAAAGCTAAAATTGGCTAAAAAACAGGATTTGACAATTTTTGTAATTTGGTCATAACTTACAACTTTAACATTTATTTCTCCCTAGAAGCATCAGGACATGTTGAGGACTACTAAAGATAGTTCTCTAGCATTATAGACCTCACAAACATGAATTCTAGAGTGGTATAGTTGCAAAAAGTTGAAAAAAGCCAAAAACAGGACCCGTTTTTTCACACAGTTTAGGTTGTGAAATGTTGTGCAAGGACAAGGTTAAAGAGGGAATTGATATTCCAAAAAAATGTCAAGTTTTTTTCAGCTCATGAGACAACTTTCTAGATAGATAGCACCTCCAAATCCATTTTGAAACTCTTGACATAACTCAAGGAAAATGGTCACTTCACAGGACATAAAAGTGTCCCAGGACATAAAAGTGTCCCATTACCAACCTAATGTTAACAATGCATAGCCATGATCTTGAGATGTATTTCATCTGCATCAAAGCCAAATAGATGAAAGATCAATATCAAGAACATTAGTAAAAGGTTGGAACTTGGAAGAAAATACGCTGCCAAAAATAGATTGACATATGCAACCACAACATATGCAACCACAACATATGCCACAAATGCATACACCCAAAATAGGTTGTTAAAGACAGTAGTGTGGCCAAGAATAGAGAACCTCAAGCTAATTTTATCAGGCACACTACAAACCAGTAATCGATGCACACTTTCAAAGCAAGTCTGCAACTGCCTGAGAAGAAATCTTGGGCACACAACCTGCCCACCACACACAACCATGCTTCTCTTTCTCACTACACTACTCAACTTGTGTTGCCCGACGATGTCTGGTGATATTCCCCATGAACTCAAGCGGAGCCCCTGTGGCATCGCCCACGAAGAGGCCTAACAGTAAGCCTAGCACGTGGCCTCTCGACACCATTGTCATATTAATAAGCCCATTTGGAAGTCTGAAAATATACCACTCGACAAAGAGGTACAAAGCATTAGAACGTGGGCTGCAGACCCGAAACACAACTGTGCATGCACCAACACAAAAAAAAACAAACAGGCTGAGACAGCGCCGTTGTGGAAAAGCTGGCAAATCCCAAGATGCTATAAATATGGGAGGGGATGAGCAAGCATCTGCGTAATCTGATAGTGAGAAAATGAATCCGGGTCTACATGCGTCTCAATCGCCACAAGAACTGGTCCCCGCCTACACCAAGTCTTTCTATCAAGAGCTATATTTAGCGCAAAGACTAATAAAGTGATTCTAGCCCCCTGTAAGGCAGCGCTGGGACAAGCAAGACGAGCACCCACTACGTGCTCTCATAGCGGACTTCCTCTCCTTGAAGGTAGCCTTGTATCGAGTGCTTTCTGCTTTATTTAGCCGTGCTCGTAAAGCTGGAGAGAGATAAGAAGCCGTGCTCTTAGAGCTTTCATGAGAGCTTAAACCAATCAGTAGACCAATCAAGCACAGTGCACGCGACCCTGATCTTGAGGGCACACATCCCGTTAATCTGACACACTCTTTTGAAGGTCAGATAAATCTATGATATTGTATTGCTAATAATAGCGAGCGATTTTTTCCAAGAACGCTACTATAACTGTAAAATATGCAGTAATTATTGGTGCTGATTAAAATAGGAGGATATAGCCCGTTAATTATAGATGCTTCTCTCTCTCGTGAAGCTTCTTGCAGGTGTTCATGTTTGCAGAGCTGCTTCTCTCTCTTTGTCTCCTTATATATTCAAGAATTCTCTCTTCTGACGTGCATACAGTAACCTGCACGTGTTCATTTTTGCAGAGCTGCCTCTCTCTCTTTTGCTCTTATATTCAGCAATTCTCTCTGCCTCGCGTGCATATAGTAACCTGCAGGTATTAATGTTTGCAGAGCTGCCTCTCTCTCTTCCACTTCTATAATCAAAGCTTCCTTAGCGCGGCTACCATAACATCGCGCAACCATCCATGATAACAAGCAAGTTAACAAGAAAACCTCATACCGCAAAAAAATTTATTATCACAAAGAGAAGAAAGATAAAATTTACTTAGCTGTATTGAGAATTGTGTGCTCTGATACCATGTTGAACCGCAGACGAGAGATGACCGAGAGAGAGCGAGACACGAGACGAGGGAGAAGAGAGAGAGAGAGAGAGAGATGACACCACAATTGCATACCCCAAAGTGTGTCTATTGATCACACGAGATGCGTTTACATAGAGCGAACCAGGGTTCTATATATAGAGATACTATATATATCTCAACAGGAATGGGAGTAGGACGATAGGAAGGGGCTGTAGACTGAGGTGTTGTCGGTGCAAGGCTCTGTAGTTAAGGATTCCCACCCTGACTCCCCCATGGGGTAGTCTACGGAGAAATACAATAGGTTGCAAGCTGCTACGGAGTGTAGAAACCAAACAAATTCTCAGTCTCTCGGAGGTACTGGTCTCGTAAAGAGAGAGCCCGTTGCAGGTCTAGATCTACACCCGATGGAGGAACCTGAGAAGGTGTAGGATGGCCATGCTTGCAAATTACAAAAAATAAACCTATGACACGCATGGTTTAGGGTTAAATATACAAAAATATTCTTTATTTCTTTGCTTGTTCTCACCGACTCAAGACTCGGGTCCACTGGAGGCGCTGTTCACCCCAGGTGGGAGCCCACCTAGGATGTGAACCAACCAAAAGAAGAGCCAGCTGGCTGCTCCCCACCAGTTGGTCTCTTGTTTGACATCTACATTACAAAGATCAATATAAGATTAAGCTTTCTACCCTACTCACTCATCTAAAATACGTACACAAGTATATTAGCACACAAACACGTAGATATATATACATACTAGTAGAGCTAAGTAGAGGCTAGCAGTGATAAAGGTCAAGTGCACCACTTTAGATATCATCACAGTGTCAACAGTGGTAAAACCAAAGGTACATTGCTGTAATCCATGCATGAGTGGATCAATGACCGCAATGCCATGATTAAAAAAGGACTATACCCAAGAGGAAGCATCTAACCTTCGGTTGCTATGCTCCCATATGTAGTGCCTACATACATGCATAAACAAATATATATGTACACACAAATATACATACATATACGTAATGTAGCCATCATTTTGAGTAGAGATAAAGAGTTATGGTTGTAAATGTAGCCATTGTTTTGTGTTGGCTACACCTAGATTCAACGTCTAAGTGATCAAGTGATCGTAACATGACAATTCTAATGTAATACAATAAGTAACTCCATTTCTCTCAGTGAGTCTCTCTCTCTCTCTCTCTCTCTCCCTCTCGCTCTCTCCCTCTCAGTCATGCAGATGAACTATGAAGTGAAAGCTCCATCCCACAGTCATGCCTACGCCTCCATGTAAAGCAAGCACTCTCAGACATGAGAAGCCAAACATGGACGACATCTTCTGTCCAGGCATGGAGGTCGCGGCTAAGGTCATGGTGGCTTTGGACTTGGGCACCACATTATCGTGCCCATTACCCCGTCCATTACCGCGTATATTACTGCGGCCGGTCATTTCAAATGGATACATGTGAATCCGAGGTTGCAAGGGGGGAGAGGGAGCGTAAAAACCACCCCCTCTACCCTTAGCTATCCATTATTTCATATTTTAGCCTTTTGAGTTTTTAATTTTTTATGGATACTTTATTTTGTAGTACTTTTAAATGTTTATTAGTTGCATTTTTAAGTTATTTTTTAGTTAAATTTAATTTTAGCACTCATTGTCATTTATTCCCTTTGACTTTAAGTTTATGTAGTTTTTTAAATTCTATCTAGGGCTTTTCTAATTATTTATTTTTTAAGACACATGACTAAATAAACAACATTTTGTGTGTGCAGGACATCGACTGGGATGATCATGGTCCCCTTGGAGGCCCTGAGCGCGATCGTTGGCTGAAGGGAAAACTCCCTTGTCCTTGTGCCAAGTGCAAAAGGGCAATCCCTTTCTTGAAACGCATTGCCTTGGAGCACATGGAGAACAAAGGGCTTTGGCATCCTCAAAAAAGCACTCGGAGAGATGAGAGTGTGACTCACCCGTCGCTTAAGGAGGTGCCCCATTGGTTTGTGTTCGGTAGTGGTTCATCTGTGCGCAAGGCCAAACGATAGAGGCAAGAGCGATTGGTCAATCTGGGTGCACCACATGGTGATCCTCCCATGTACGGTACTTCCTTAGCTCATATGGCATCTCCGTCACACTTTGAGGTAGAGGATGAGCACATGTTTGATATGCATGATGAGTTACTAGCTCATGAGCACAACGTGTGCGAGGAGGATTGTCAGCCCTGCACTGCATGGGCTGTCGAAACAGAGGATAGATTGATGACAAGTGTCTGAACACCTGTTTACGATGATGCGCGGTACTCGGTGCTCCGAGCATCGTTGGAATTCCTCAGCTTGCAAGAAAAATTTGGTTGGAGTAATGCAAGTGTTGATGTGTTACTTCTATAAGTATGGAATGTGGCTGTGGCTTTTATATACTCTCCACTCGCTTTTTGGTGCTGTCTTCTAGCAATTATACTAATACGCATGTTTGTTGTAGTTTGATGGGAAAATGCTACCAGAAGATCACCACATGCCTCCAGATTATCGACGAGCTAGATCGTATGTCACTGTACTTGGAATGGATTATGAGCACGTCCATGCGTGCGTCTCACTTGCAAAGGGGGGGAGAGGGGCCATTCTGAAGGGAATCCTTATGTGGAATATGCACGACTATCTTGGGCTTGGAGATATTTCTAGTAACCCCTTTCCTCTATCTCTCTCTCCCTCTTTCCCTCTCTCCCTTTAGTTCACTTTAGTTCACTCATCTCTCTAACCATATGATATGTATGCTGGATTGTCCACATCAGAGCACAATGCATGTCCTACTTACGGGCCATCGTTGGTGACGAAGAGGCCCGATTCCTTATGCAAGGTCATCTATCCAAACAACCATCGTTTCTTATAGCAAGGGCATAACAAGCACAAGGCTCCAACGAATGGGAAGACCCTCTCTAAAGCTCACGATCGCTGATTGGGCAACCATTTGGGAAGAACACCACAACAACAATATGGCTTTGTGTCCTCCACCAAAAGGTATGTCAAGGTATTCCATAGTTTTAAGGCTTCCATATTGGAAGGACTTAAAAATACAACACCTCTTGGATCCCATGCACGTATTTAAGAATGTAGCCCAAACACTATGGGACCATATTATTGGAAGGAAGGACTCTTTGGGTATGGGGAAGGATTTGAGGATTTCAAAACGTCTCCCCACCTTTTCTACTCCACATCATGCCCCAAATGAAAAGATTGTGCCTCCTAAATCACCATGGATGCTAGCCAAAGAATAATTAGACAAGGTGAAGTATCATTGCCTCTATTTGCACACCAACAGGATACATTAGGTTGCTAAAGGGAGCTTTCACAAAAGCGAAGAAGGGTGGAAGCGTTCAATTGTATGGGTTAAAGTCCCATGATTGGCACAAGATGCTTCGGGTAATCTTCATACTCCCTATTCTATCTATAGTTTGTGTGTATGACTATCACTCACTTTCCCTTTCCCTGATTTACATTGTCGTTCATTCTGCCGGAGAGTTTGTGTATATTTCGGGACCAGAAAGTCAGGGATGCTATTTTCAAACTAGGAGAGCTAGTAAGGTACACCACAGGACTCCAATCAACTAAACCTTTTTTATGTACATAATAATGTCAACAGGCACTTAGTGTATCCTTGTGTGTTTTCTTGCAGATTTGTGAGATCCAAGGATATGGAAATAGATGTTATCCCTGCTACTAAAACACTTGCAGCAGAAGTTGTGTGTGCCATTGAAGATGCATTTCCTTGATCGATCCTTCTTAGTCAAATTCACCTCCTGGTTCACGTGGTGGGGGAGATCGCTATATGTGGAGTAGTGCACGCACACGATGGATGTTCTTCTAAGAGAGGTTTTTAAAGACTCTCAAAGATTTTGTGTGGCTACGGTCTCAACCAGAGGCATGTATGGCTAAAGGTTGGATCGTTCAAGAGGCATTTGTTTACATATCAGAGTATTTGGCACAAGTTGATCCTTCAATGCCTTGCATGTGGTTAGACGAGGAAGATGCAAGGATGACTTCACACTTGCCAAGTGGAAAGGGGAAACTACTTAACATGGATATGAATGTATCCCAAGTGGTCAATAACTTTTGTATTCTCAATGCAAAGATTATGACCAAGTGGGTGGACTTGTGGACAACGGCAAAGACAAGGTGTTTGCAAGAGAGGGAAAGATGGAAACAAGCACATGGAGGAACGAGGGCACCCCCAGTGCCTAGACACCTTGCATGTTTCCCAGATCTCATTAGTGCAGAGTGGATTCATGAGAGAATGACCGAGGCAAAAGCGCATGGAGAAGACATTACCTGCAAAGAATGGGAGTATGCACGAGGCTGCGTACCAAAGGTAGAGTACTCATATACCTAAACCATATTGTAATGCTATTTCTTGAAATTATCTTTAATATGTATTTGATAAATTAATATATTTTTCAGTTTTGTAGTGCCTTTCCTTTAAGTCTATGTAGTCAAAGGATCGTCACTTTTGTACGCGCCACATTGACGAGCGTAGAACCACCATGGATTGTGCCATCATGGGCAACTTTGACACAGACAATGATGAACCCAGATACTACAAGACTATTGAAAGGATACTAAAGGTTAATTTTAAAACCTTTCATACCTTCATCTTCGAGTGAAAGTGGTTTGCAAATGTGTCTACTCGACATGATAATGGCCTCTACATGGTATTCTCTAGTGTGCATCACACATGGAGATATGGCAATCTAGTTTTCCTGTGCAATTGTGAGCAAGTGAGTGATATGTACCTTTTTGAATCTTTTTTTGTTGCAGCGTTAGTTATACCAATGTTACTCACTTTGAGCTTCTATTTTATAGGTCATCTATATCCCAGCAATCCACCAACCAAAACTTTGGTTCGTAATTCCCGTAACACCTCGTGGGAGAACCATTTTTTCCACTAATGATGTGGATGCTATCTTTGAACCTCTTCCACCTCCGACTTTGGATGAGGTGGAAACAGAGGAGAGGGAGGTCGATGAATCAAGTCCGACGGAACCAAGTCTTAGCGAGGATGATTGTCATGATGATGAAGATGATGAGATGGAGGATGAAGAACTCGAAGATAATGAAGGCAATGCATCCACAAATGAAAATTCCGTTTCTCTCTTTATTGATTTAGGAGCCATGGGCTTAGAATTGGATGATGCCTCATGTAGAGATCTTTTAAAAGATGATTCATAAACATTTTGCAGTTATGATTTTTTTTGGTTGTGTAATCCATTTATCTCTCTCTCCCCCCTCTTCCTCTCTTTAGATTTGTGAATTTGCTAAATTATGTTAATAACTGATAGTGATTATTTTAGTTGTAACCAAGTGTAATCTTATATCCCCCCCTTTATGCTCCCCCCTCTCTCTCTCTCTCTCTCTCTCTCTCTCTCTCTCTCTCTCTCTCTCTCTCTCTCTCTCTCTCTCTCTCTCTCTCTCTCTCTCTCTCGCTCTGTCTCTCTCTCTCTCTCTCTCTCTCTCTCTCTCTCTCTCTCTCTGTCTCTCTCTCTTCTTTTTTAAAAGCTGAAAATTTTATACAATATTCTTTAATTTTTATTGAGAGAAGGGAAACACCAAAATTTGGGGGGGGGGGGGGGGGGGGGGGGGGGGAGTTAAGGCAGACTTTGAAAGTTTAGGCGCTAAATTTGGTTGTCGGATATAACAATGGTAATTTACACGGTAATAACAACGATAATACATGCGGTAATAATAGCGGAAACAGTCGTGGCAATATTTTAAACACAGAAACCCCCCCGCCCTCCTCTCTCTTGTTTCTCTACTTGAATTTGCCTAGAAACAAGAAGAATTTTTTGTCTAAGACTTGTTATTGTTGTAAATTTTGTGAATGAGAGACGGACTATTCATGATCTTACTTCAAGTGATACTATTGTGGCATCGGGTACCTTGTATGGTTGATTGTACAAGCTCAATTAATAAAGCGTATAGAAAACTTTGATAATGCAGTTACAAATTCTAGAGTTTTTCTAGATGATAAACTATGGCATGCACGCTTTGGACATATGAATTTTTCCTGCTTGATGGATTTACAAAAATATGATAAATTTGCCTCTTTGCTCCCTTTGGAGGCCCCATCTTTGTATTTTTGTAAAGGTTGTATTTTGAAAAAATTATTGCATTTTATGTTTGCAAGATGGTTCAATGTGGGCTACCTGCAAGTTATAGCTTGTTCATAGTGATATTTGTGTTGACCTTATATGTGAAGCTACTCAATATATGGCTTCTCTATATATGGCACCCACGTCCCCTCTATATATACATCATCTCATGTGTGTATTCTACACACTTTGGGGTTCTATTTCTGTGCTCTCTCTTTCTCTCTCAAGATGGTATCAGAGCAGTACGTTTTTGTTTCTGATTTCTCTGATAATTGAAAATGATTTTTCAAAAACTATCCACCCAAAAGACCGGAATCGATGTGGTCTACAACTTTGCAGAAGGAAGTTTTTTTGAATTCTGCACCAATTTTGAGTTATCGTTCGCGGACTACGTACATACCTAAAAAGCAACTTTCGCTTTTTGTTTTTTATTTCTCTGCTAATTGAAAACGATTTTGCAGAAACTACCCGCTAAGGAGACGGGAATCAATGTGGTCTACAACTTTGCAGAAGGAAGTTTTTTCAAATTCTGCACCAATTTTGAGTTATCGTTCGCGGACTGCGTACATACCTGAAAAGCAACGTTCGTTTTTTGTTTTTGATTTCTCTGCTAATTGAAAACGATTTTGCAAAAACTACCTTGACGACAGACCGGAATGGATGTGATCTACAACTTTGCAGAAGGAAGTTTTTTCAAATTCTACACCAATTTTGAGGTATTGTTTGCGGACTGCGTACATACCTGAATAGCAACTCTCGCTTTTTGTTTTTGATTTCTCTACTAATTGAAAACGATTTTGTAGAAACTATTTAATCGAAGGACCGGAATTGATGTGGTCTACAACTTTGCAGAAGGAAGTTTTTTCAAATTCTGCAACGATTTTGAATTACCGTTCGCGGACTGCATACATACCCGAAAAGAAACTTCCGCTTTTTGTTTTTGAGTTTTTCTCCTGATTGAAAACGATTTTGCAAAAACTACCCGCGTGCGTGCGGGACTGGAATTCATGTGGTCTACAACTTTGCAGAAGGAAGTTTTTTTTCAAATTTTGCACCGAGTTTGAGCTATCGTTCGTGGACTACGTACATGTCCGAAAAGCAAGTTTCGTTTTTTGTTTTTGATTTTTCTGCTAATTGAAAACAATTTTGCAGAAACTACCCGTGCAAGGGACCGGAATCGATGTGGTCTACAACTTTGTAGAAGAAACTAGCCGCTGGAGGCATCGGAATCGATGAGAAACTATTTGCTTAAGCCATCGTAATCGATGTGGTCTATAACTTTGCAGAAGAAAGTTTCTCTAAATTCTGCACCGATTTTGGGTTATTGTCTTTGAAAAGCAAAATTTTCCTTTTTGATTTTGGTTTTTCTCATAATTGAAAACTTCTCAATTATATTTTTTCTTCATCAATCATATATTTGTTACTGACGTAACTTTGTTGTAGAAGCCAGTTACATATCGTTCCGATTCAGTCGAGCAGTTGATGATCGTCCAAATTCTATCGAGCTACTGTTGGTACATGATCTTTTGTTATATGATATACTCGTTCATTGATTTTCGTATAATTATTCTTTTAGAGATATAGTTTACGTCGTTTTATTGATAATTTCTCGTTGATACCATAGTGATTTTGATGGTACCATGATGATGTTTTATTAGTACTTTGGTCATGGTGATTTTTGTTGATACCATGATGATATTTCATTGATACCATGGTTATTCTCGGTGATGCCATGATGATGTTTCGTTGATACCATGGTTATTCTCGGTGATTCCATGATGATATTTCGTTAATTCCATGGTGATTTTTGTTGGTACCATGATGCTGTTTCGTTGATACCATGGTCATTCTCGGTGATACCATGATGTTGTTTCGTTGATACCATGGTTATTCTCGGTGATGCCATGATGTTGTTTCGTTGATACAATGATGATGTTTTGTTAATACTTTGATGATATTCATTGATCACTACGTTGATAAATGTTGTTTTATGTAGTATATACACATATCATTTGCATCACGTAATCACGCATCTTGTACTTTTACGTTCATACTCTATGTACCATATGTAGCGTCGCGAACCATCTCTTATGGCATTGTGAACGTAAATTATTTCACTAACGATGCTAATAATTTTCATGACTATGTTTTTTTTTTTTGAGTCTATGATCTATGTATGATTCATCAAAGAATTGATTTTATGAAGACAAACTTGGTGACAATAAAAGATTTATGAAGATATTTTTGGTGATGTCATATTTATGACAACATGAAGATATGTTTGGTGATACGATAGTGATGACAAGCTACATAGCAGATTCATGGAGACACTTCTGATTACGAGCTAATCGATAGCCTTTACACCTCTTTATTGAACCTTTTGTATTCATTATTATATTTGATAGGATAAGAGTAATGTAACTCCTCATAAAACATTCATTGTAAAAGGAGTGATGTAGCTCCTCATAAAATATTCATTGTAAAAGGAGTGATGTAGCTCCTCATGAACATTTGTAGATTCAATGATTTTTATAATATAACGGTGGGTGTATATAGAGCTGTGGGTTTTTCCCTTGATCCCCCAAGGGTTTTTTCATCCACAGTTAGGGACCCACCCTTATTTGAGCGGGGATGTTGAGCTTATATGTGAAGCTACTCAATATATGGCTTCTCTATATATGGCACCCGGGTCCCCTCTATATATACATCATCTCATGTGTGTATTCTACACACTTTGGGGTTCTATTTCTGCGCTCTCTCTTTCTCTCTCAACATAAAAAAGGTGAAGTTGATTGGAGTCCTGTGGTGTGCCTTACTAGCTCTCCTAGTTTGAAAATAGCATCCCTGACTTTCTGGTCCCGACATATACACAAACTCTCCGGCAGAATGAACGACAATGTAAATCAGGGAAAGGAAAAGTGAGTGATAGTCATACACACAAACTATAGATAGAATAGGGAGTATGAAGATTACTTGAAGCATCTTGTGCCAATCATGGGACTTTAACCCATACAATTGAACGCTTCCACCCTTCTTCGCTTTTGTGAAAGCTCCCTTTAGCGACGTCATGTATCCTGTCGGTGTGCAAATAGAGGCAATGGTATCCTTCACCTTGTTTAATTCTTCTTTGGCTAGCATCCATGGTGATTTAGGAAGCACAATCTTTCCATCTCGGGCACGACGTGGAGTAGCAAAGGTGCTGAGACGTTTTAAAAGTCTCAAATCCTCCACCATACCCAAAGAGTCCTTCTTGCCAATAATGTGGTCCCATAGTGTTTGGGCTACATTCTTAAATATGTGCATGGGATCCAAGAGGTGTTGTATTTTTAAGTCCTTCCAATATGGAAGCCTTAAAAATATGGAATACCTTGATATACCTTTTGGTGGAGGACACGGATCCGGATTGTTGTTGTGGTGTTCTTCCCTAATGGTTGCCCAATTTGCCATCGTGAGCTTTAGAGGGGTCTTCCCATTTGTTGGATCCTTGTGCTAGGTATGCCCTTGTGGTAAGAAACGATGTTTGTTTGGATAGATTACCTTGCGAAAGGAATCGGGCCTCTCCGTCAATAACGATGGCCCGTAAGTAGGACATGCATTGTGCTCCGATGTGGACAACCCTAAATACATATCATATGGTTAGAGAGATGAGTGAACTAAAGCGAGAGATGGAAAGAGGGAGAGAGAGATAGAGGAAAGGGGGTTACCAGAAATCTCTCCAAGCCGAGGATAGTCGTGCATAGTCCACATAAGGATTCCCTTCACAATGGCCCCTCTCCCCCACTTTGCAAGTGAGACATCGACAAGAAGAATTCCTCTCTATAACTCCTCCAACTCCTTGATGAGGGGCTTGAGGTAGACGTCAATATTTTCCACTTTGTACTTCTCTAGCACAAGCAAAGAAAGAAGTATATTTCCCTTCTTGGTTGTCTCCCATGGTGGAATATTGTAGTTGACGATCACCACAGGCCAAGTGCTCCATGAAGTAGACTTAGTGCCCAAGGAGTTGACACCATCACTTGCTAACCCAAGCCTCAAGTGTCGAGCCTCCAACCCAAACTTTGGCCATTGAGTTTTGATGTGCCTCCATGCAGGTGAATCGCCAGCGATACGCATCATTCCATCATTTGAGTGATGGTTCGCGTGCCACGCGAGAAGCTCCTCGATAGACCTCCTTTAAAACATGTGTTGGATACGATAAATTAATGGAAAATGTTTCAATACCTTGCGGGGTACGTGCACCCTACTCACTCTTGTCTTGCATCGTGACTCCCGGCACAGGGACATGAGGTAGCATGTGGATGCTCCTTGCGGTATAGCATGTAATCGTAGACGCACGCATGGATGCGCTCGTACTCCACTCCAAGTGCAGTGACATACGATCTAACTCGTCGACGATCTGGAGGCACGTGGTGATCTTCTGGTGGCATTTTTCCATCAAAATACAATAAACATGCATATTAGTATAATTGCTAGAAGACAACACCAAAAAGCGAGTAGAGAGTATATAAAAGCCACAGTCACATTCCATACTTATAGAAGTAATGCATCAACACTTGCATTACTCCAACCAAATTTTTCTTGGAAGTTGAGGAATTCCAACGATGCTCGGAGCACCGAATACCGTGCATCATCGTAAAGAGGTGTTCGGGCACTCGTCATCAATCTATCCTCCGTTTCGACAACCCATGTAGTGCAGAGCTGACAATCCTCCTCGCACACATTGTGGTCATGAGCTAGTAAATCATCATACATATCAAACATGTGCTCATTCTCTGCCTCAAAGTTTGACGAAGACGCTATATGAGCTGGAAGTACCGTACATGGTAGGATCACCATGTGGTGCACCCAAATTGCCCAGTCGCTCTTGTCTCTGTCGTTTGGCCTTGCGCGCCGATGCACCACCACCGAACAAAAACCAATGGGGCACCTCCTCAAGCGACGCGTGAGTTACACTCTAATCTCTCCGAGCGCTTTTTTGAGTATGCCAAAGCCCTTCGTTCTCCATGTGATCTAAGGCAATGCGTCTCAAGCAAGGGATTGCCCTTTTGCACTTGGCACAAGGACAAGGGAGTTTTCCCTTGATCCAACGATCGCGTTGACGAGAGAAATTTGAAATGGCGGCCTCTACACAAAAACAAACTCCATTGCGCCACAAGGGAAATGAGATGAGGGCACCACCTAGTCTTGGAAGCGTGGACTAGGACCGCTACACAAAGAGAGAGAGAGAGAGAGAGAGAGAGAGAGAGAGAGAGAGAGAGAGAGAGAGAGAGAGAGAGAGAGAGAGAGAGAGAGACACAGAGAGAGAGAGAGAGAGAGAGAGAGAGAGAGAGAGAGAGAGAGAGAGAGAGGTATCACTATGAATGAAGCATTAACCTTAGTGTGTGTACAAGGAATGGATAACTTCAAGCACTCCCAACACAAATAGCATGTAGATTACTAAACAACAACTCAAGGATTAGACAAAATCACATCAAGCACTCTCAAACACACATAAAAGATTTCTCTTAATTAACATAAGTAAGAGGAGGGGAGGTTACTAGCATAAAACAATTTTCACTCTAGAATGTGCAAGAATAGAGTGAATGAATGAGCTTTATGGGCTCATGGTGAGTGATACAAAGACTCAATGGGGCTGGGGGAGACTTGAAATTACAAAGGGGGGGGGGGCTCTTTATATAGGAAAGAGAGTGATTAGGAGTGAGGTTAAGATCCAAGTGTAATTTGTACAAATGAAGCTTGATTAGGGACATTCAACCAATGAAGAAGCTCCTTCCAAGTGATTTGTTGACCAATTTGCAACTAATTGGCTCCATCATCACTAGTGTTGTCTTCACTCCTTCCTCCATAGCGTGAGTCCAAGAGCTTCCTTATTTTAAAATGTAAAGAATCTACATAAAATCAATACATATCTAGTAATAATAGAAAGGGGTTGAATGAGAACTTATAAATTAAAACAAGATTAAGCATGATTTGAGAGATGATTAGAAGAGGAGTTTGTGATGGTTTTTTGAGCTTGAGAGAGAGGAGGAAGGAGGGAGGGGTGAGAAGACTAATGGTTGATTTTTAGAGAAGGTCTCAATGTGGAAAAAGAAGGGTGTGTGTGTAAAGGTAGAGGGGGTGGTCTCCACCACAGTTGAAAAAATTGGCGTCCGCCATTTTGGCCATATCTCCTAAACCGTATATGCAAAAATTATAAAAAAAACTATGGTCAGAATCTCCAGCTCATCAGCTACAACTTTGATGAAGACAAATTTACTTGGATCGGAGTGGAAGTATTTTTTTTAAAATCCAGCAAAAGCATGTGTCTTTTTCCTTCCTTTACCAAGTCTTCCACTTGGGTCCCATCTGTTTGAATCATTATATGGCTCCAAATCCATGATGATATGAGCCACTCATGACCCTTGAATCATGGGTGCATGGCTCCACAACCACATCATATCTTTTCTTTTCACATTTACATATTTTCCCTTCCCTTTACCACTAGGTTCTCCCTCTACCTTTCACCTCTGGTGAACTAGTCAAGAAAAAATTCCCATCAAATCATTTTTTGAATTTTTCCAAGAGGTTGTTCTCACTCTTTCTTTTATTGCAAACCTCTAGAAGCAAGGAAAACCAACAAAATATAGTAAACAAAAATTTGTGATAGGCTCGATCATAGCCCCCCCAAACTTGGCTAGGGGTATTTATGCCTCTAGCCTACTTTCTTTGATCTCGAGCTGACCTTATCCTGATGCGATAAGGCTTTAGACGCCATCCATTTGTCCTGGTCTTGTGCACTTTACCATCAATGTCTTGAAGTCTGTAAGAGCCATTTTTGAACTTTTTGGTGACCAAGAACGGGCCTTCCCATCGAAAAAGAAACTTTCCATCCTTACGAATGTCGAAGTGATTGTCATATCGAAGCACCAGAGATCCCTTTTTGATGTCTTTGGATGCTAGCTTTTTGTTGAACTTTTCTCTGTGCTTCTTTACTTCTTGAGAATAGTGGTTGATGGCTTCTTCACGATCCAATTGCAGCCTCTCTAGATCCATGATCCTTTGATGTACTTTCTCCTTTTGAGAGCCTACCTCACTACCCAATATTCGAAGACTTGTTAACTTCACTTCAATGGGCAAAAGCGCCTCCTTTCGATAAACCAAATGAAAGGGTGTGTACCCTAATGTGGTTTTGAAGGAGGTTCTATAGGCCCATAGAGCTCCATTCAGGTGCTTGTCCCAATCTTGGCGCCTGGCATGTACCTGTTTGGTGAGAATTTTGTAAATGATTCCATTTACCTTTTCCACCAAGCCATTTCACTGAGGGTAGTAAGGAGTAGAGTGTTGATGTTGAATATTTAGCTTCTGCATGAGTTCTCCTACCAAGTCTGCTCTAAACCCTGGTCCTCTATCAGATAGTATTTCAAGAGGGGTGCCAAACCGGCAACAGATGTGGTCAAAGATGAACTGACTCACATCCTTAGCAATAATTCTATTGGTCGGCATAGCCTCAGCCCATCTAGTCATGTAGTCTACTCCCATGATGATGTACTCTTTACCTGACTGAGTGCGTGGCAGAGGCCCTATGGCATCAATTCCCCACTTCTCAAAGGGCCCATATACCTTTATTGGGTTCTGAGGTTCAGCTATGAGCCGTCGTGGTCCTGCTTTCTGACATTCATCACATGTTTGACACCAGTATTTGACATCACGATGAAGACTTGGCCAAGTAAACCCAGCTTGTAGAACCTTTCTACTAGTGATGTCGTGTGCAAAGTGTCCTCCGCACATATCATCGTCACAAGCTTTTACAATTTCTTCAATTTCACTCTTCAAAGGCACTCTCCTAAGCACACCATCCTTACCAAGACAATACAAGTTATCATTTACTATGCGATACCTGGTAGCCTTCCTAGCTAACCATCGCCTTTCCCCTGCATTCAAGTGTTTAGGAGCCTCTCGTTGCTCCAGAATGTGCATAATATCTTCTAAGTCCTCCTTGCCTTGATGAAGTGGAATTTTGATGGCCATTGCTCCCACTATTGACTCATTTAACTTCGATGATGCTAGGTGGTCTGCATCCTTGTTCTGGTCTCTTGGCACGTGATGTACTTGTGCCTCCCTAAATCTCCTCATAAGAGCTTTGGCTTCTCTCATTTTAGTAGAGAGACTGGCATTTTTGCAAGCCCATGTACCTTGCATTTGCCTTACCAAAAGCATGGAATCACCAAAAGCATTTAATCTCTTAATTGAATTATCGAGGCACCAACAAAGGCCATGAATTAGAGCTTGATATTCTGCTTCATTGTTGGAGTGGACATCTTCTAGAGTGATCCCTTCACCATGGATCCTCTCTCCCAATGGAGATAAGACCATGATGCCTGCAACTGCCTTATCCTTGGTTCTCTTGTATGCTCCATCAAAGCAGAGGCTATAAGCATTGACCAAAGCCTCTAGAGTTGGAGGTGGTGGAAGTTCCTTTCTCTTCAAATGGAAAACTTTTTCATAGCACTTGTTTGTTAAAATGTCGGCTAAGCATGCTCGAGTTGTTCTTTCAACCTGTATTGTATAATCAAACTCTTGAAGTCTCACCACCCACTTTGCTATTTTGTCAGAGATTTCCATATGTTGTAGTGCATAGGGAAACATATCCTCCACAGTGATAATTACAAACCTCTTCGACAGCAAGTATGGCCGAAATTTGGTTACCGCAAACATGAGAGCTAACACTAGCTATTCCATCAGGGTGTAGGCCTTCTCTGTGTTTTTCATGAGGCGGCTAGCAAAATACAGAGGCCTCATAAAGGATTTTTTTGGATCTTTTTGTAGGAGGGCAGCACCAATGGCCTCTTCTCTCACACTAGGGTTTACAAAGAATGTTTCTTCCCAACAAGGTTGGAGGATTACACGGAGTGACCCTAACATTTTTTTAATCTCTCTAAAATGCCCATCACTTTCTTCACTCTAAACAAGCGTCTCTTGACGAGTCAGTTGTTGTAGAGGAAATATCACTTGGGAGAGTAAGTGTATGAATCTACTCAAATATCTTAGATTTTGCAAGAAAGAGATTAATTGTTTGATGGAAGTTGGGGAAGTTAGATTTAGCAATGTTTCTATCTTTTCAGGATCTACCTAGATTCCATCAATGGACACTACATGCCCCAATAGTGTAACCTTGCTTTCCCCAATGTGACATTTGTCCTTGTTTAGTTGTCCACCCAGCTTAGCTAAACGAGTAAATCCTTCATCAATCTTGCCGAGATGCATACTTTTGGAGCTGTAAATACAAAAGTCATCTATGAAAACCCTTATGGACTTACCAAAGTAAGGTTGGAAGACCATGTTCATGAATCGTTGAAAGGTGGCTGGAGCGTTGGTGAGACCAAAAGGCATGACTCGAAATGCAAAACAACGCCATGGTGTGATGAAAGTAGTCTTTTTCTGGTCCTCCTCTGCAATGCATATTTTAAAGTAGCCGGAGTAGCCATCACACACTGTGTATCGCTCATGGCCTGCTACTTCATTTAGAATATCATCTTGAAATGGGAGAGGGAAGTGGTCCCTCAATGTTGCAGCATTTAGTGGCTTGTAATCCACGCACACTTTCCATTTACCATTCTTCTTTGGCCTCACCACTACTGGGGAGACCCATTCTGAATCTTCTACTGGGTATATGAATCCTGCTTCTAAGAGTCTCTTCACCTCGGACAACAGTGCATTTTGTTGCACAACTCCTAATCTTCTTAGTTTTTGTACTACTGGCTTGCTCCCTTCTTTTAGATGGATATGATGATTCACTGCAGTGACACCTGTAATGTGAGTGTAATCAAAAATAAACAATGATGCATGCTTCTTGAGAACATTTACATAACCCTCCTTTTCTTCTTCCTTTTTATCCTTGGATAACATCTTCTATAGGCTGGCATCCCACACATTCTCCATTTGGATCCTTGGGTTGTCTTCTGATGAGGTAGTTTCCTTTATGCTGACGCCCATGACTTTGAGAGTTCTATCACTCTCTTCACTTGAACTCTCTTCCTCGTCCATGGATGAGGAGAATCCATTTGAGCTCCACTCATCAGCTGACGTCTCTAGTTGAAGGTTCTCTTGTCGCCCATTCTTCAAGTTATAAACCACCTTCCGGCTATGGCCACCCACGCGAGGCCTCAACTCCAAGTCTCTTGTT
Source organism: Adiantum capillus-veneris (assembly GCF_014529385.1). NCBI lineage: Eukaryota > Viridiplantae > Streptophyta > Polypodiopsida > Polypodiales > Pteridaceae > Adiantum > Adiantum capillus-veneris. The sequence goes on along the minus strand of NC_140938.1, from coordinate 35,421,474 downwards.
GCCCAATCTTGCCTAGCTCCTATACCCATTAGCCAACGTCGTCCTAAAATAAGGGGGTATCCTTCTCCCTTTACTGGCATCACATAAGCATCAACCTTTGTAGTGATTCCAAAAACAGAAACTCTCAAAGCTTTCACTACACCCACACAAGTGACAGAGACATTATTGGCCATTTTTGCCCTAAAGTTTGATGATTCCATTACCTCTAAACCCAATTGATGCATTAGCTTTTCTGTCATGACACAAACCTCTGCTCCACTGTCAATGTAAGTTTTCGGAATCCGTTGTCCCTTGATTTGAGCCTCCACCAAAGGCACTATATCCTTGAGACCATATGCTTTGATTACACTTACTAGCTTACTTTGCTTTGCCCTTGTGCTCACCATTTTTGACCATTGTCGTCGCAGCTTTGGGGAGATATGAAGTAGTTGTGGCCAAGTAATCTTTGGTCCTTGAGAACTCACATCAGCTGTCAAGTCATAAGGTTGTGTCCGAGATCCCATAGGGAAATCAGAGATGTCAATTTGAGACCTAGTACGGGTCTTTCTCTTCTTGGCTTCATCTTTAGTTTCCCGAGATGTACTTGCTTCATTGCTTGCATCCTTGCTTGTTTCTTTACTTACTTCATCTTGGACACGCACACGCTTGATAAGCATTGTAGCCACTTCGTCTATCTTCATCTTCCCTTTAGCTATTTCTTCCTGGTTGCTTCTGCCCTTGAGGACCTCCTCCATCCTTTTGATGCTCACATTTGGTTGAGTAGCAGGGGCTTGAGCTTGAGCACGAGGTGGCTGCAAAATTTGAGGTTGCGGTTGCTCTTGTGCTTGAGCTCTAGCACGGGGAGGACTTACTTGTTGTCGAGGACCTCTAACAGGGTAGTCATATCTTCTGGGATGAGGGCAATTATACATGCCATGGCCATTTTCCCCAAAATTGTAACACAACATTTCCCTTGCTTGACGTCGCATTGGTGGCCGATTCCCACCATTCCCCTCAATAGGCCTTCTTGCACCCTACACAAGATTTACTCTCAACCCCTCTAGCTGATTTGTGAGATTGTTTATTTGTTGGAGCATATCTTCTTGTTTACCTCTATTGAGGTCTGGTGCATTAGGCACATTTGGAGGTATGTGAGAAGCTTCCATAGTTGTGATATTGCCTCCCAAAGCTAGCTGGCCAGCTCGAGCTTGATAGAGAATATTTCTATTCTTTTCCCTAGCAATTCTTAAGGCATCTTCAAAAGTATTTGGAAAATTGCTCTTTACCTTCTCCCTTAGCAAGGGGTACAAACCTGAGATAAATCGATCCTTTTGGAGGCAATTGGGAGCTCCCTCACCAGGGTTTAGTGAGTCTGACCATTGCCCCCAAAGTTTCAGAAAACCTTCCTCATAGGTTGCATAACCATGAGGGTCAACTTGATGAAGGGCTAGAAGCCGTTGCCATAGTTCTTCTGCCGAATTGGCTCGTTGAAATCTTTGTAGGAAAGCCGCCTTCACTCCCTCCCAATCAGCTCTTTGGGCTGGATCTAGAGCCTGGAACCATACCCTAGCTTCTTCTTTGAGCACCAAAGGAAAAGCTCTCAATTTCAATGCTTCGTCATCCCTCCCAGAGACAAGGAAAGCCATCTCCAAGTTATCCAAAAAATCCCCAGCATTTTCCTCACTACGCCCAAAAACATTAGGGAAAGCCATCATAAAATGGGTTGCCTTCCTCTCAATACAACACAAAGATGGAAACGTCTAGGCCCAAATCATATCTTATTAAGGGTACAATCAATGGATTGATAGATGCATTAATCTCAGCTAGACGACGAGGGCCTAGTAAGTTCCTTATGATGTTTTGGAACCTAAGCTTTGTGCTAGCTATTATATGCACAGTTTGTCTAGCAAGAGGTTGCAAAGGTCTATATAAATCCCTATGATTCATGGAGTATGCTTAAAGCAAGATGAAGATGTGAACATCAAAAGATACATTATACTCCAAAATAGGAAATATTATAGGGTCACGGGACAACAATATCTCTCTCAACCTCTCAACTCCAAAATAGAAGACCAATCTTTGTTGGAATAAAATCTTTCTATCAATGCGCACATTCACCCTAATATTCTGAACTGATTGAAAGTTGTAGAAAATGGGATTATTCATTGGTGCATTAAATACAAACTTCCATGAAGCACTTCATTGAAGTTGAGCTCTCTTGGATCCCACCATTTGAGAGATGAGAAGAATTTGCTCACCAGTGATTAGCCTAGCTTTGGTGTGACCATCTTCAGCTTTGTAGAGTTCATAGGGTTCAATGGCTACCCTCTCAACCACCTTGAGCCTTCTTGCTAGTAGTAGTTGGAGTGCATCACCATATGTAGCCTCTTGCCAATACCGCACCCCATTGATGTGTAGCTCCCCCTCCAAAAACTTGTTAATACCCGAGTTTGAGAGTGCTTTCACCACCTGAAGTCGAGGCTTCAAAGGAAGTGTCTTCACACTAGCCACAAAGCACTCAACACAATGCTTTGACCTAGGGACTTGATGACTACAAGATTTTCCTTGAAGCAAAGAAGGGTGTATGTAGTTAACTCTCTTTACCCGCATACGTGCCATTTGTTGATAAAGACGCTTCTTTTCTCGAGCTTCTTGGGGAGACCATAGTGGAAGTCTCGGAGAATTTGATGGATCTTCCTTCATAGGATTGACAGAGTGCTGCTTGAGAACTCCTCTGTGGGGGCACCAATTTATGACGAAGGAAATTTGGAATGGCGGCCTCTACACCAAAACAAACTCCATTGCGCCACAAGGGAAATGAGATGAGGGCACCACCTAGTCTTGGAAGCGTGGACTAGGACCGCTACACAAAGAGAGAGAGAGAGAGAGAGAGAGAGAGAGAGAGAGAGGTATCACTATGAATGAAGCATTAACCTTAGTGTGTGTACAAGGAATGGATAACTTCAAGCACTCCCAACACAAATAGCATGTAGATTACTAAACAACAACTCAAGGATTAGCCAAAATCACATCAAGCACTCTCACACACGCATAAAAGATTTCTCTTAATTAACATAAGTAAGAGGAGGGGAGGTTACTAGCATAAAACAATTTGCACTCTAGAATGTGCAAGAATAGAGTGAATGAATGAGCTTTATGGGCTCATGGTGAGTGATAGAAAGACTCAATCCGGCTGAGGGAGACTTGAAATTACAAAGGGGGAGGGCTCTTTATATAGGAAAGAGAGTGATTAGGAGTGAGGTTAAGATCCAAGTGTAATTTGTACAAATGAAGCTTGATTAGGGACATTCAACCAATGAAGAAGCTCCTTCCAAGTGATTTGTTGACCAATTTGCAACTAATTGGCTCCATCATCACTAGTGTTGTCTTCACTCCTTCCTCCATAGCTTGAGTCCAAGAGCTTCCTTATTTTAAAATGTAAAGAATCTACATAAAATCAATACATATCTAGTAATAATAGAAAGGGGTTGAATGAGAACTTATGAATTACAACAAGATTAAGCATGATTTGAGAGATGATTAGAAGAGGAATTTGTGATGGTTTTTTGAGCTTGAGAGAGAGGAGGAAGGAGGGGAGGGTGAGAAGACTAATGGATGATTTTTAGAGAAGGTCTCAATGTGCAAAAGGAAGGGTGTGTGTGTAAAGGTAGAGGGGGTGGTCTCCGCCACAGTTGAAAAAACTGGCGTCCGCCATTTTGGCCATATCTCCTATACTGTAGATGCAAAAATTATAAAAAAAATATGGTCAGAATCGCTAGATCATCAGCTACAACTTTGATGAAGAAAACTTTTCTTGGATCGTAGTGGAAGTATGTTTTAAAAATCCAGCAAAAGCATATGTCTGTTTCCTTCCTTTACCAAGTCTTCCACTTGAGTCCCATCTGTTTGAATCATTATATGGCTCCAAAACCATGATGATATGAGCCACTCATGACCCTTGAATCATGGGTGCATGGCTCCACAACCACATCATATCTTTTCTTTTCACATTTACATATTTTCCCTTCCCTTTACCACTAGGTTATCCCTCTACCTTTCACCTCCGGTGAACTAGTCAAGAAAAAATTCCCATCAAATCATTTTTTGAATTTTTCCAAGAGGTTGTTCTCACTCTTTCTTTTATTGCAAACCTCTAGAAGCAAGGAAAACCAACAAAATATAGTAAACAAAAATTTGCGATAGGCTCGGATCAGCGCTCAGGGCCTCTAGGGGGACCATGATCATCCTAGTCGATGTCCTGCACAGGCAAAATGTTGTTTATTTAGTCATGTGTCCTAAAAAATAAATAATTAGAAAAGCCCTAAATAGAATTTAAAAAACTACATAAAGTTAAAGTCAAAGGGAATAAATGACAATGAGTGCTAAAATTTATTTTAACTAAAAAAGAACTTAAAAATGCAAATAATAAACATTTAAAAGTACTACAAAATAAAGTATCCATAAGAAATTAAAAATATCCATTAAAAAACTCAAAAGGCTAAAATATGAAATAATGGATAGCTAAGGGTAGAGGGGGTGGTTTGTATGCTCCCCCTCCCCCCTTGCAACCTCGGATTCGCATGTATCCGTTTGAAATGACCAGCCACGGTAATATACGCAGTAATGGGCGCGATAATGTGGTGCCCAAGTCCAGAGCCACCATGCCTGGAAACAAGATGTCATCCATGTTTGGCTTCTCATCTCTAAGAGTACTTGCTTTACATGGAGGCGCAGGCATGACTCTGGGATGGAGCTTTTGCTTCGTAGTTCATCTGCACGACCGAGAGGGAGAGAGCGAGGGGGAGAGAGAGAAAGAGAGAGACTCACTGAGAGAAATGGAGTTACTTATTGTATTACATTAGAATTGTAATGTTACAATCACTTGATCACTTAGAAGTTGAATCTAGGTGTAGCCAACACAAAACGATGGCTACATTTACAATCATAACTCTTTATCTCTACTCAAAATGATGGCTACATTATGTATATGTATGTAAATTTGTGTGTACATATATATTTGTTTATACATATATGTAGGCACTAAGTACGGGAGCATAGCAACCGAAGGTTAGACGCTTCCTCTTGGTTATAGTCCTTTTTTAATCATGGCATTGCGGTCATTGATCCACTCATGCATGGATTACTGCAATGTACCTTTGGTTTTATCGTGGTTGAGACTGTGATTATATCTAAAGCGATGCACTTGACCTTTATCACTACTAGCCTCTACTTAGCTCTACTAGTATGTATATATATCTACATGTTTGATGTGCTAATATACTTGTGTACATATTTTAGATGAGTGAGTAGGGTGGAAATCTTAATCCTATATTTCTCTTTGTAATGTAGATGTCAGACAAGAGACCAATTGGTGGGGAGCAGCCAGTTGGCTCTTCTTTTCGTTGGTTCACATCCCAGGTGGGCTCCCACCCGGGGTGTACATCGCCTTCAGTGGACCGGAGTCTTGGGTCGGTGAGAACAAGCAAAGAAATAAAGAATATTTTTGTATTGTTAACCCTAAACCATGCTTGTGATAGGTTTATTTTTGTAATTTGCAAGCATGGCCATCCTACACCTACCCTTCTCAGGTCCCTCCACCGAGCGTAGATCCAGACCTGCAACGGGCGCTCTCTTTACGAGACCAGTACCTCTGAGAGACAGAGAATTTGTTTGGTTGATACACCCCGCAGCAGCTTGCGACCTATTGTATTTCTCCATAGACTACACCATGGGGGAGTGGGCAAGGAAATCCTTAACTATAGAGCCTTGCACCGACAACAACTCAGTCTACAGCCCCTTCCTATTGTCCTACTCCCATTCCATCACAGGGTTCTACTCCTCTTGCATGGCAAGGTCCCTCCCATGGCTTCACAGGGTCCTACGCCACTCCATTTCACTCCTGATTTGACAAACCTCGTCCAGACAGGAGTTACCGTGGTGGAAACATGGTAGATGCGGAGTGGGAGTGGGTAGTTTAAGAAAAGAGCGATCAAGCTGTGACGGGCTCATCATACAAATAACAACACGAGGCTCGCGCAAGACAAACTCCCACGCACTATGGCTCAGGATGCAAGGGAGCTTGGAAGGATATATATGTAAGACTAATTGAATTATAACGTCGATCGATGATTATAAAGATTGTAGTTGATGATTTGGTATTGTTATTGCTAACTTAGGGAAATATCATTCTCTCTCGACCAACCAGAGAGATGGTCAAGTATCAAGAGCGACATACAGAAGTTGATACTTGGCAATGGTTGTTCCAAAACAACCACATCTCTGCGAGTAATTTGACGCGGCAGTTGGATCACTAGAAGCGGTAAGTTTAAACAAGTATCAATTGTTTTGAGCTGTTGATAATTGTTTAGTTTGGTTTGGGTTTATGTAGAGTCAAAGTGATCAAACATACGTGCCTCTGGACGACGATGAGATAGAGGAGAATTAGATAGAAAAATATTTTGTCCAAACTTTTGTAAAGTCCCAATGTGGCACATTGTATATACAACTATTTACTTTTTATTGTAAATTCTTAAATAGTTGATCTTCTGCATTTTAAATTGCATGTCACGGTAAAGTAAATTCAATTTCAATTCTTTGGTATTTTTTATACTCTTCCAAAAAACAATTGATGTTTCATTGTTTTATGCAGGTCAAAAATAAAGGTTCTCAGTTGGGCCACCCAAAATTGGGTGGCCCAAATGAGCACCTTTATTTTTGAATTGGCGTGTAGCGGCAATAGGTGCGGTAATAAATGTGGCAACTAACGTGGTAATAGCAGCGGGTATATTGTCGCAACTATTATCGCGTTTATTGTTGAGAAACCACTACCGTGTTCATAGCCACGGTTATTGCCGCTCCCGCAAATTTTCTCTCTCCTTTTTCCTTTGTTTTTCCATGGCTATGGATGTGGTTATATACAAGTCCTATTATAGTGTGTGTGAATTCAACAGTTTAGATAACCCTATAATGATGGGTATTTATATAAATCATAAGGAAAAAAACCACTTAGTGATGGAAAGAAGTGTCTCAATGGTCCTAAATGTGCTCACACACATTAAGTGTATATGGTAGTGATATGTTCATACATATCACTACAGTATAAATGGCATCAATCTTGAAAGTTAGAACGCAATAGACAACATCGCGGAGGAAGCACATACAATTTTATTAAGTTTTCAGTTGAAAGTGTTAGCATTTGCATGTTTTGAAGAACCATGAGTGAAACCACAGTTGAGAAAACATACAAAGTTCAGTTTAGTGTTTTTTTTAATAAAAAACAATAGTTTATGGACATCTATCTTTATGTGCCTTAGATAAGATGATTTCCCCCACTTAGCTCCAAAAAATGACAAGTGTCTTGACAACTAACGAACAAGTTCAATCCATGATGCCAAAATACCATCAAAAATCATGATACATCGACAATACCATCAAGCTTTCCTTTTGAGTTGAAAACCCACTTAGTACCAATCGCCTTTTGGAAGGAGGCAAGCCACACATGCACTTTGTGCCATCCTTCATAGTATCATCTTACTTAGATCACATTGTAGCCAAACAATTTGCAAAATTTTGTGCTTCATTAAATGACAAAGGTTCATCCTCATCATAGGTACTAAACACAACCAAAATATAACAATCGGATGCATAAGAGGTGCGTTGTAAACCTGAACAAGTACGACTAGACAAAGGTGCACCTAGTTTTCTATCATGTAAGATTTGCATCAGCCACTTTGACATACTTCTAGACTGCTCATTTTCAACCCTATCTTTGTCACTTACATATTATGAATATGCATGAGATAATGGATGATCTATAAAATCATTTGAAACTTGTCTAGGTTGCACATGTGGACTTCCATTTGTACTCTCACCATTGAGTAGAGACAACAATGTATCATGATTCATAAATGCTCGCTCATACATGTCTCCTTGGTACATGCTACCAAGGGATTTCCCGCATCTTCCACAAAATGAACATCTCGACTAATCAATATACGTTTTATCTATCCATGTTTTTGCGTTGCTACTCACATAAGCCAAGCAACCAAATGCATGCAAGTGACTAATGGATGGCTTCTTGCCATGACACGATTCATATGGAGTGATAGACTGCAATGCTTTAGCGGGACACTTGCTTACTGCATACAAAACACACATGATAGCCTAAATCCAAAATGCATGTAGCAGAGCTTGGCTCTTTGACATACATCGTGCCTTGTCCAAGTGTGTATTTTTTTCTCTCAACAACTCTATTTTGATAAGGGATATATGGCACTATAATTGGTGTTTTATCCCACCACTTGGCAAAAATGCATTAAAGTCTTTAAACTATACGTCCCCCTTGATCTAAACAAAGGGTATCCATGTTGAAATTGGGATTACAGCAAAGCACACATATCTTGGAGAAGACGAAGGAAGCTCAAGGCACGCAATAGAGAGTGTATTACTTAGTATGCAATGGAAAATATAGATAGCCCTAGAGTGATGGACGTATATACAATGCACGAGGGAAAAAACCTCCTAGTGAGGAAAAAAATGCCCCGACATTCCTAAAAGTGTTCATACAAATCACTATCACATGTATATGGTAACAAATCCCCCTTGGGAGTGATGCAGTGAACAAGAGCTGGCACATGGAGTATCGGAAAGTGCCATGCCCTAAGGACATGATCAATCCACAAAGGGAAGTCAGCCCAAAGCTTTGAGCTTCTCATGAGACAATGCCTTTGTGAAAAGATCTACAAGGTTGTCATGTGTTGGCACATAAGCCAAGATGATCTCTTGGAAATACACCTGAATGAGATTTGTGTGAGCATGAAAAATTGGGTTCCTCACAACTACCAATGTGCTCTGACTGTTAGTGTAGATAGTGCTGGTAGTGTCCTATCCAACACCCAAATCAACCATAAGGCGTCTAAGACATACACACTCAATTGTAGCTGTGAAGACTTCCGTGCACTCAGTCTCCCAATTGGAAGTGGCCACAGTAGGTTGCTTCTTGATCAACCATGACATGCATGTATTTCCAAGCATGAATCAAAAACCACTTGTGGACAACCGCATGTCAAAATGACTAGCCCAATCGGAGTCCAAAAAAGCATGTAAGTCTTGAGACAATAATCCCGCCTTGGGATAAAACAAGCCAAGATATGAAGTGCCACTCAAGTATATAAAAATCCTCTTCACAACCTACCAATGCTTAGACCTTGAGCTATGCATAAACGTGCTGACCAATGAGACTGCAAACTGAATGTCTGGCCTTGTGTTGCATACATAAATAAGGTAGCCAACAGCAGTTTGGTAAAGAATGACATCGGCAAGATCACCAGCATCATGAAGACTCAATTTCAAACCTGTTTTTCCTCTCAGCATCACCATTTTGCTCAGGTGTATACGACATTGTACATTGGTTTTCCCACAACTAGCCAGAAATGCATTAGTTTCATGAGACATATACTTCCCCCTGGATCAGAACGGAGGGTGCCCATAGTACATTTCGATACATTTTTAGCCATAGGTAGAAATTGTTTGAAGCACATGAACACTTTAAACTTTTCCTTAAGAGGATACGCCCATGCAGGCTTGGAGTAATCATCAATGAAAGTCACAAAGTAAAGGTAATCACCAAAGGACGGAGTTTGCATGGGGCTCACAAACATCATTATGCGAAAGCTGCAACCTGCATGTGGCCCTAGATGAACCATCCATTGGAAACTTTGAATAATGCATCTTACCCAAAATACAGCCTTCACAAACATGATTGACAAGTGCCTCAAGAGGCAGCAAAGAAGCAACCATATCAGATTTCTGCAAATGCAACAAACTGGTAAAGTTCAGATGCCCAGAACGTGCATGCAAAAGTTTTGAATCTAAAATAGCCTTACAATCCACAACAACATTTGCAAAATTTTGCTCACACTTTTTATACAAAGTGAGCTTATATAGCCCTCGACATAAAAAGCCTAATGCAACAATCTTATCACCAAAATTGAGATTGTGAACCATATATCTGTCTTCCATAAATTTCACAACAAGACCAGGTCTAACAAGTGTAGATACAGACAAAATTTTCTCTTTTATCCCAGGCATATATAGTGCATCAACAAGTATGAAAGAACTGTCATTTGCAAGAGTAAGTATTGTTGGCACAAGTGGTTGAATTATTGTTGGCACAAGTGGTTGAATTACATTCAGGTACATACTCAAGGGAGGTAAACAAGTCACGACGAGAGGTAATGTGCTTTGTAGCACCACTATCAAAGTACCACACATGAGCATCTGCAGCAACTGACAAATATGCTTCATGGATAGAAGAATCAGAAGTACACTCTGCACTAAAAGCCCATTATGCATCAACATCAACATCACAATCTCCTTTCACACAAGACTCAACAATAGCTGCATTTGCAGTGGAACCAGCCTTTGTGATGGGATCACCCTCTTTCTTCTTAGCCCCTTTTGCCTTCAACTTAGGACACTACTTGATCAAGTGATTGTTAGCTTTACAATAATGGCAACCCATCTTCTTTTTTACCTTTTCACCAGAATTCCCTGACGAATTGTTGCCAATAGAAGCATTTGGAACAAGTGATTTACCACTCATAGAAGAACCATGAGAAGTGTCTAAATTATTGTTACCACCTTTTCTTTGAACAACAGTAAAGGCATGTTCAAATGCACGCTGTATAGTCCTATTTTTTTTGGAAAGTTATTCTTGCAACAACAATGTGCGTAATGCATCAAACTTGACAATTTCTAGATTTCCTTGGGTGATAAGTCTCCAAGTACTAGCGAAAGTCTGGTAAGATTCACACAAAGCATCAAGAATAGTCACAAGGGAACTGTCAAAAAATGACTTCACCTGCAGAAATAAGTTGCTCATAGATATCCTTGACACTAGCAAGGAAAGTGTCCATGTCATCCTCCTCATGCATAATCCTCGACTGCAGCTCTTTACAGAGCAATGCAATTTTTGCCTCATTGCAACTTGCATAAAGACCAACCAGAATATCCCAAGCCTATTTTGCAGATTTCATTGAACGAATGTGAGGAGTAATAGTGCGCTTCACAAAAAACGCAATCAATGCATGAGCCTGTGCATATTTTCCATCCAAACGAGCTTGCTTAGCCATAGGCAAAATTGCTCTGGCAGCAGCAATCCTGCCACCAAATCCCTCAACATCCTCAACATCGCCTACATCCTTATAACCAAGACGTACATCAATGCCCTGCACAATATTCCAGACACCCTTTGACCCAAGGTCATGTTGCATCATATAAGCCCACATAGGGTAATTGTCCCCATCCAATCTATTCTCAACAACAAACATCTTGAACACATCTGTGTTATTGTCAGCCATGCAAAATGTTGCACCTGATGTGAAAATTGCTCGCAATGAGGAGAAACAAAGTGAGAACAGCACATGCTATATAGCAAAAACTGTAGAAGACTGTAAGCGACCTATTATGCAGAAAATGGTACTGACAGAAATTCTGCACAAAATGATGAAATAGCTTACGCAACACTTCCTGTAGTGGAAATGGAGACTAAAATGAGCCCGAATCAGAAATATGAGCTGACGCTCGCCAAAGCTCACGAAAAATCGAAGAAAGTAAGCAGGCATGTGCTGGAGTTGCTGACGACTAATTAAGCCCGGGAGGACGCAACCTGCTCTGATACCAATTGATTGAATTAGGGTTGCAAGAAAACACACACAGCTAGGAGAAGCAAAGGAAACTCAAGGCACACAATAGAGAGTGTATTAGTTAGTGTGCAATGGAAAAGATAGATAGCCCTAGAGTGATGGACGTATATACAATGCACGGGGGAAAAAAACCTCCTAGCGAGGAAAAGTTCACACACATCACTATGACATGTACATGGTAACAATCCACACTATAATCAGATACATTTTCAGCAATAAATAAAAATTGTTTGAAACAAACACTTCGGACTTTGCCTTAAGTGAATACACCTTCGCATGTCTAGAGTAATCATTTATAAAAATTAGCAAATGATTCCCAAAGGACATTTAAGACATTCATTGATCCAACTTGAAGTTGTCCTAATCTCTTTAATAAAACTTGGAAGAGGGGCTAGAGGCTTGAGCTCTGCAAAAAAAACATGAAGCATGTGCATAAAGAGTGTGTAGGGATGGTGTAGGGCCCTAGGGGCTATATTGTCTGGCTAGAGTACATACATATACAAACACACCGTATCAATTCGCTTAAGCCTTGCCTTGCGTAAAGGGCTGGATGCTTCTTGTGAAGCACAAAGTATTTTATGGGCTCTTTTTGTACCTAGAGCTGATGTGTGTGTGTGTGTGTGTGTGTGCGCGCGCGCGCGCGCGTGAGGTGTGTTACTGGAGAAGAGTTCTGAAGCAAGGAGCTTAAAACGGGAGTGTTCTAGAGATAATTGTGCACACTTGTTTCTTTGCAAGAAGGGATGGCCAACAAAGACTACAATGATCCGCCCCCCGCTCCGGCTCCGTTCATAGACTCTCGCGAGTTCTCCAAGTGGTCATTCTACAGAGCGTGCATAGCAGAGTTCATAGCCACCTTGCTCTTCCTCTACATCACAGTCGCCACCGTCATCGGTGTCTCCGAGGCGAAGACCTGCAGTGGCGTCGGCCTCCTCGGCATCGCGTGGGCCTTCGGTGGGATGATCTTCGTTCTGGTCTACTGCACGGCTGGAATCTCAGGTCTGCTCTCTTCTCTCTCTCTCTCTCTCTTCCCGACTCTCTCATTCACGTGCGCTTAAAAAAAAACAATTAGAACAACCTAATATTTTTGTTTTTCGATTTCTCTAATCCTCGGTGAAACTGAAAAGTTCAGACTAAATTTTTTTTGTTGGGATTAGGGCTCAAGCTCACATATGATCCAGACGTCAAACCCATTCCCGCATAAATGAAGCCCCTTTCTTTAACTTCGCCTATAGCGTGCCTGAAGACAGCTCTCAACGCATAGCCTCTTGGTTGGAGCTCGAATTTAAGCTCATTCAATCGAGACAACAAATCCGTTCTGGAGCGCAATGTGAATGAAAAACATATATATTTATTAAAAAACCTTGGAAAATCCGGATTTGAAGGTTTGTAAGGTTGACTGCCTTTTTTTTTTTTTCCTGTAATGATGATGCTTTGCATCAGCTAGTTGTAGGGGATTCCTCCACACACCCACACTCGTACATGACGGGGGTTGAACCATAGTAGACGTGCTTAAAGCCCCTCGCTTTTATAGCTAGACCAACTCCCCTTGCCTACTTGCCCCTTAGGTGTTGGGGACTTTGAATGACTTTGTCGGTGTTACGCTACAAGGCATTGAAATTTGTCATATTTCTCCAATCAAAACTTGAAATCCTACACGTCTTTTTTATTTTACTTGAGAAAAATTAGGTCAACATAGTTTTTTAGGTTACTAGAGCCAGATGCCTTGTAGAAGGTGGTGGGCTATCATAATGCTCTTTTGCTCCTTTGTAAACTCAAAACTTCTGTAGAAGTCTCTTTTCTGTCTATTATGATGCGATTCGCATTTAAACATAGGAAGTTCTTGTTTTATTATGATGCAAAAAGAAATAAAACTAAAAATTGCTCTCTCTCCCATACCTATGATATGAACATGATCTCTACTTCCCTATCTCCATCATGGGGTTTAGGCAATGGTCACACAATCACCAACTATCAACCATAGTCTTGTGCAACTATGGCGAAATCTGCATCGTTGCAAAAGACACTTGCATAGTTACATATGACAAATAAGTGGTGCCCATGTGACCACAAAGGAGGCATACTTCTCGTTTAAAGTATTGACTGCTAAGCCTTGGACCTTTGTGTTGATGGTTCTCCTATTGATGTGGGAGCCTCTTGGATTTGATGCGCATTTGGTGCTTTATCCTTTTGAGTTCTGAGTTGAAGAAGGTTATACTTTTAGGAACATCATTGCATCTTGTGTTTAATGATCCTTAAATATCTTTATCTTTGTCTTCAACATATTATGGCCACGTAGAAATATTTAGGCAATGTTGTGCAAGTTGAAGGTACTGATAATATATAGTTTTGTGATGACTATAAGAATAGTATGTCATTTTCCCATTGCTTCTATGATAGCCTTGCATACCATGTGATCTTAGTATCCTACCATGCAACTCCCTCCTTTTTGGAGAGAAAAGGGAAGGGGTGTGTGTGTGTGTTTGTGTATTCCACCTTCCTAAAATAATTATAGCATGTGCATTCAAGGGGTATTGATATAACGTTTCTCCCTCTTCTTTTGTAAACTTGTAATTTATTTTAAGAATTCTATTTTCAACCCCTTCTTGTTCATATAACTTTGTAACTCTTTGAAATATAAAAACCCCTCTAGGTGGATTCACATGTTACAGCCACATATTTTGAGGTGGACCTCTCGAGTTGGTACCTTACTCTAGCTAAGGACAAAAGAAAAAATATATATTGACTTTAGATTGAAAGACACATTTTTCTTTACATTTAGAAAATAAACTCTGCTTAAAGTGATGGGTAGAAAACTTTGGTGGCAAGGACTACAATTAGTAGCTTCCTTATTTTTCTACTAGCACTCTTAGAACAATGGCATTAATGTCTTTTCCTCTAATTTAGATGTGGTTTAGCTGCCAAATAATTGATCATTAACTAGCTGGTATACAATACACTTGAGATTTGTGATGATTATATACTCAAACAACAAATTTTTTTCGATGCCTCGATCTTGCTCCTATATTACTTTAATAGTTTGCTAATGTTTTCTAAGGCTAGAATCATCAAAAGTTAGAGATGTTCAAACTTGCGACTGATAACAATTTATGTCTTCTACATGGATGTAGGAGGGCACATCAACCCAGCAGTTACATTTGGTTTTTTTTTGGCTAGGAAGATATCCCTACCAAAAGCATTTTTCTACATGGTGGCACAATGTTTGGGTGCTATATGTGGCGTAAGCCTTGTGAAGGCCTTCCAAAAGACTTACTATGTGCAGTCTGGTGGTGGTGCCAATGTGGTGCAGCTGGGTTACTCTAATGGCACAGGATTAGCAGCGGAAATCATTGGCACATTTGTCCTTGTATACACAGTCTTCTCCACTGACGACGCCAAACACAATGCTCGTACTTCCCATGTTCCAGTAAGTTGAGCCTTAGTCCTTGTCTAATTTTCCCAACCAAATCACAATGCAATCCCCATTACAGGCACAGGCATCAATCCTGCTAGAAGCTTCGGTGCGGCCGTCATTTATGGCCATAAAAAGAGTTGGGAGGACCATGTAAGTTCGAAAAACTATTTCTCCTTAGTTACTTTTGAAGTTACTTTATCATTTATTGTTTAATATTCATACGAAATGACTAACCTTTATTGTTTATTACCATGTGATGTGGGAGAAACATTTTTAAAAAAATCTAGGCTCACAAGATGTGAGCTATTACTAAAAAAAGGAAAAAAAAAGTATATAGCCTTTGATGGAAATCATCTCTTTGAAATACAACAATCCTTTATGATGATGAATCTTGATGATGGTAGTTTTCTTGTATGCATGTAGTGGATATTTTGGGTGGGTCCATTTATAGGAGCGGCATTGGCAGCCGGATACCATCAATATATTCTGAGAGCTGGACCTTTTAGAAGCCAAGGAAGCTTGTTGAAGTGATCAGAACTTGAAACTTGTTTGTTAGCTTCACTTTCTCTTCTAGCAAGTATATTTCCTCACTTGACCACATACACCCCTTCCTGCTTGTACTTGAGTTTTTCTCTCATATAGTTTGCAACTTCTTATTTGGGTTTTTCTAAACACTTTGCAACATGACGAGGGCTACTATGTCCTCCAATGTTTACTCTTGAGGAGAGAGTTGCAAGGAGTCATTTTTTTTTAATTCATGATTTTGACCCTTGTAGTTTTAATTCAAGTTTTCCAACAAAAATTAATGAACACGTCCCTATTTTGAGCATTTGATGATCTTGTAATTATCTGCCTAACAAGGTCGTAAATGTGCAAAGATTTTGGAAATGATTCATACTTTTGGTGATCATTTTTTTCTTAGAAAGGGAAAAACCTGTGCCATTGTGTGTGTGTGTGTGTGTGTGTGAGAGAGAGAGAGAGAGAGAAAGAGAGAGAGAGAGAGAGAGAGAGAGAGAGATAACTTTCATCACTGATAAGTGATTCTTGATACTCAAGAACCAAGGAAATGAGTATTACAATTGGGATCCCCTATTGTAGTTGGGAGAGAATGTGTGTAAGGAGAGCAAGTGAAAATCTAGCAAAACCAAGATCTATTGTGATCAAAAGTTGAGCACTAACTTGTTGTAGGGTATGCTACTCAAGACTCCTGCACTTTTTGGCGGAATAATGTGCATAGTCAATGAGATTGTTTGCTTTTTGCCTCAATGCCTTGTCTCGCATCTAGAGAATGAGATCTGAGATCGGTGATGTTGATAGTAGGGATGACACTCAAGGGGATGGGCTTGAGCATCAAGGGGTGCATGCAATTCCCTCGTTTAGAGAAAAATATGGTTTTATCTTGGAGGAAAACATATGTGGTGTAGCGTATGATGCAACCCTAGATTTCTCTTAAGTCATAATATAGTGGCATTGTAAAAGCTTTGTTGACTTTGGAGTCTATCAAGGCATCATGAAGCAACTATATTGCATTCCATCTTCCAAACGACTTCTTGATGTCTTGCATCTCTTGAACTTATTAATTTTAAAATTTGTGCTTTTGGATTTGTTTACTTGCTTCCCATCTTAATCTATACATCTCGACTCTCTCCATACCCATAAACTCAATTTGAAGTGACTCACACTCAAAAAGTAAGAGCATGTGTGGCATTGGTCATCAAATCTATTGCAATGCATCTCCATTTCTCTAGTAGACTCTTTTGTATGCTATATAGTTGACAAATAACAACCCACTTTTGCAGTTGAAGATTGCAAGAGAGTAGACACTAATAAAGCACATGTTTAGGAAAAATACAATACTACATAGTCATAGGTACTCTAAAAAGTCTGCATGGAAAAAGATAGAGAAACTCTTGTGCTCATTCATTCCAAGGCACTAGGTATTGGATGCTTCTCAAGAACATGCGTTTGCTTTCAAAAAAACACTACACTTTGACATAGGCCGAGCAAAGCATTTTCACAACGGAATGGAAAAGAGACTGTAGTAAACTTAATATGGAATTTCCTTCATCACCACCCTTGTGCACTATTGACAACGTACTTCAACTTGAAAAAAAGAGTGTTACCATATACATGTGGTAGTGATGTGTGTGAACACACTTAGGACCGTCGGGGAATTTTTTCCTTCACTAGGAGGTTTCTCCCCCTGTGCATTGTATATGCGCCCATCACTCTACGGCTATCATATCTTTTCGTTTATGCACTAAGTAATATACTCTCTATTGTGTGCCTTGAGCTTCCTTCATCTTCTCCAAGCTGTGTGTGTTTTCTTGCAACCCTAATTCCAACAATTGGTATCAGAGCAGGTTGCATCCTCCCGGGATTAGTCACCAACAGGTCCAACACACGCCTGCTCACTATCTCTGATTTCTGTGAGCTTCAGCCTTCAGTTTTACTAAAGGCAGTGAGTGTTTCACAAGCAATTTTGTCATTTTTTTGCAAAATTTTGTTAGTGCCGTTTTCTGCATAATAAGTCCCTTACAATCTTCTACGGTTTGAGCTATATAGCATGTGTTGTTTCTACTTCATTTCTCCTCTTTTTGGGTAGTTTTCTTATCACGTACCACATTCACCATGGATGACAACAACACAAATGTGTTCAAGATGTTTGGTGCCGATGATAGATGAATGGGGACAATTACCCTATGTGGGCTTACATGATTCAACATGTCCTTGTGTCAAAGGGTGTCTCAAACATTGTACCGAGCATTGATGCACGTCCTAGTTTGGAGGATGTAGGCAATGTTGAGCATGTTGTAGGTTTTGGTGGCAGGATTGATGTGCTAGAGTTGTTTTTCCTATGGCTGAGCAAGCTCATTGGGATGTAAAATATGCACAGGGTCATGAATTGATTGTGTTGTCTGTGAAACGCACTATTAATCCTCACATTCATTCACAAAAATTTGCAAAACAGACTTGGGATATTCTGGCTGGTCTTTATGCAAGTCGCAATGAGACTAAAATTCCATTGCTGTGTAAAGAGCTGGAGTTGAAGATTATGCATGAGGAAGATGATATGGACACTTTCCTTACTGGTGCAAGGATATCAATGAGCAACTTATTTCTACATGCAAAGTAACTTTTTATAGTTCCCTATTCTTGATGCTTTGCCAGATTCATACAAGCATTTTGCTAGTATTTGGAGACTTATGACCCAAGGAAATCCGTAAGTTCTCTACAAAATTTTGTCACTGTCATTTTTTGCATAATAAGTCCCTTACAATCTTCTACGGTTTGAGCTATATAGCATGTGTTGTTTCTGCTTCATTTCTCCTCTTTTTGGGTAGTTTTCTTATCACGTACAACATTCACCATGGCTGACAACAACACAGATGTGTTCAAGATGTTTGGTGCCGATGATAGATGAATGGGGACAATTACCCTATGTGGGCTTACATGATTCAACATGTCCTTGTGTCAAAGGGTGTCTCAAACATTGTACCGAGCATTGATGCACGTCCTAGTTTGGAGGATGTAGGCAATAATGAGGATGTTGCAGGTTTTGGTGGCAGGATTGCTGTGCTAGAGTTGTTTTGCCTATGGCTGAGCAAGCTCATTGGGATGTAAAATATGCACAGGGTCATGAATTGATTGTGTTGTCCGTGAAACGCACTATTACTCCTCACATTCATTCACCAAAATTTGCAAAACAGACTTGGGATATTCTGGCTGGTCTTTATGCAAGTCGCAATGAGACTAAAATTCCATTGCTGTGTAAAGAGCTGGAGTTGAAGATTATGCATGAGGAAGATGATATGGACACTTTCCTTACTGGTGCAAGGATATCAATGAGCAACTTATTTCTACATGCAAAGTAACTTTTTATAGTTCCCTATTCTTGATGCTTTGCCAGATTCATACAAGCATTTTGCTAGTATTTGGAGACTTATGACCCAAGGAAATCCGTAAGTTGTCAAGTTTGATGCATTATGCACATTGGTATTGCAAGAGTCACTTGCGAGGAAAAACAAGCCTATAGAGCGTGCAATTGAACATGCCTTTATTGTTGCTCAAAGAAAAGGTGGTAATAACAATGTAGCCACTTCTCATGGTTCTTTTGCGAGTGCCAAATCATTTGTTCCTAATGCTTCTGCTGAAAGAAATTTGTCTATAAATTTTGGTGACAAGGGAAAAAAGACAATGCACTGCCATTAATGTAAAGCTAATGATCACTTGATCAAGTGATATCCAAAATTGAAGTCAAAAGAGGCTCGTTTCACTACAAATGTAGCTATTGTTGAGTCTTTTGTGAAAGGAGATTGTGATGCTGATGTTGATGCAGTCTGGGATTTTAGTGCAAAGTGCACTTATGATCATTCTTTCCATGATGCATGTTTGTCAGTTCCTATAGATGATCATGTGTGGTACTTTGATAGTGGTTCTACAAAGCACATTACCTCTCACCGTGACTTGTTTACCTCTCTCAAGGATGTTCCTCATGGGAATTTGGACACTTGTGTCAACTATGCCTCTTATCCCGTCAAGGGAGTTGAAAAGATTGTGCTAACAGGTGCAAATGCCAGTTCTTTCACACTTGTTAATGCACTTTATGTCCCTGGGATCAAGAATAACCTTTTGTTTTTATTTGCACTTGCTAGACTTGGTCTTGTTGTGAAATTTGTAGATGATAGATGTCAATTCATGATCTTAGTTTTGGTGATGAAATTGTTGCATCATAAATTTTATGTCATGGACTGTATATAAGCTCACCTTTAAACTCTCGAGCAAAACAAAGCTTGGTGACATATTTATAGCAACGACTGTCTAATCTCGTGGGTATTGAGGTAGCTAACTAAGTATTGGTACTACTTGTTAAGCTTTCCTTTGCCTTTGTGCTCTAGTGAACTTGTGAATTCTCTTTTGTCTTCACAATCTCGAGGCAAACAATTTGTCAATTTTATTGAGAACTATGGTTGAGCATACGGCGCTAAGTGGGTGGTGGTTGATCCATTTTACATAGCCGTGTGTTGGTGTTGTCATTTGAGTCATTGGTTGGTGTGCAAGGGGGGGCATCTTGAGGTACAACATATGAAAATGAATAGCTCTTCCTTCTCGCATGCTAAACGACTCCAAAGTTTTCCCAAGCCGCTTCAAAAATTGCAAAACAAGGGGGCTGAAGAATCCTCACTTCAAAACTCCAAGACAGTTGGCCGAGCGTTTATGTACCATGCCCAAGAGGCACTCAAAAAATCCCTCATCCTGCAATGTTTTAAAACACTACGAAAAAAGGAAAATTTCTAAGTCGCCGGCTAGAGATGGCCAAGGTATCGAGCCAAGGGATCATCTAATTGTCATGTTGTTAAGTGGCGCTACCACTACACATCACCGTCAAGTGGCACGCTCATCTGTTGATCGAAGACGTATGCTGCCTGTGTTTTAAAACGCTAATGGTAGTGATTTCCCATGGGCAACAATAACATGCAATGACACAAGGGCGAGCATGACATAATGGCGGGGCAACATGCGGTTTCTCACAGTGGTTCAAAATGCTCCCAAAGGTGAGGAATGAATCTGGCAAGGTGGACAAGGAAGATTCTCTTTACGGGTTGCCTTGCCCCATGAGAGCTGTGATACCATGTCAAAGTCAATGATGCAGAAGTGCATAGCAATGAGGAAAATACACGAGAGAGAGAGAGAAATAGGTAGAGAGAGAGAAGTTTCTAAACCAACCAACCTTGGCAATAAATTGACGATAATACAATGGGAGCTAGGTATGCTTATATAGCCACCTCAGTAATGATACCCTACCTTGACTTTGACAAATAAGTGTAATAAATACCTAAAAGCCAAAATAAATATTGGAAGCAGATTGGGCGGTTTACTTGAGATGTCATAACTTGATAGTTACTGGGGTACTCACTACCTTCCCCCCCCACATATCAAAATGCTACAAAACCTTGTGGATATATGATTCTTGAGATAAATCATGAATGCCCCGTTTCCTATCTCTCTTGATAAGCATACCAATCAACTGATTTGCTTTGCCCAAATCCTTCATAGCAAATTTTTTGAGAATGACCAAAGAACCATCACTGAGTTTCTTTGTATACAAGCAATGATGCTCTCGACTCTTTCTAAAGCCCTACGACTGCATAAAAGTGTGAAACCTTGGATAGTACTTCCTTGAATCTTGCTTTAAGGCATAAAGTGCTTTCTTGAGTTTGCATACAAGTTCCTCCAAGCTAGGCTATTCAAAACTTTCATGTTGCTTCATGCAAATATCCTCTTCTAGATCCCTGTGAAGAAAAGTTGTCTTCACATCCATTTGGACAAGTTGCATGACCTGAATGGCTACTAGGACAAGCATTGTACGCATTTTATTCACCTTGACGATGCAGGAGAGATTCTGTCAAATTAAACTCCCTTTTGTTGCTTAAACGCCTTAGCAACCAATCAAGCCATGTAATTAGGTTGTGGATCATCAAATGTAAACTTCTTCTTGTACACCCATTTGCAAGGCAAGCCCTTCTTCAACCTTGGCTTCTCCAAATTCAACCAAGTTCCATGTCTATAAACTGAAAATCGAGTTCTACTCAAATAGCATGACCTACTCCCACTTGACCTTGTCATCCATTTGCATGGCTTCGTTGTAACAAGTGCACCGTAACCAAGGAAAATGCAGTTATGTGACTTTGAGTCTAGCTTTTTTCAAAGCTCCTTGGGCACATGTATATATGTCTCATATCCAAAGACACAGAACTGATCATATTGTGAATTCTTTTCAGACCACAATGCCTTTGGAATATGGTAATATAATGGCATACTAGGTGATCGATTAATGATATATACAGCTGTCAGTATTGCCTCTTCCCAAAATCCTTGAGTTATATTTGCCATAGAAAGCATAGTTGTGACTTGCTCCTAAATTGGAAGATTCATCCTTCTGCAACTCTATTTTGATTAGGTGTGTAAGGTGAAATAAGGTGCCTCTTAATACCCCTCTTGCTACAAAAATTCTCGAACTCCTTGGAGACGTATTCTCCACTATTATCACTCCTCAAGCTTCCGATCTTCTTCTCAGACTAATTCTTTAGCAATGCTACGATTTTTTGGAAAGTAGAGAAGACATGATCCTTATATCGCAAAGGATAAACCCACACATTCCTAGTGGATCATTTACAAAAGTCACAAAGTAGCTAGCTGCCCCTAGAGACTCAATTGACATAAGACCGTAAACGTCGCTATCAACAAGCTCTACTGGCTACAAACGCTTCCTATTCAATGGCGATGAGGTTGTACTATTGTTTTTTACCATAAATAAAGTACTCACACATAGAAAAGTCAGAATAACTCAACTCAGGTAAGTAACTAAAATGAGCTAGTGTTTTCACTCTCTTTTGGCTCATATGGCCTAGCCATTTATTCCACAACTTAGTAGATAACAAATTGGCTATGGATATATAATTCTCTTTTACAAACGCAACAAACATAGAGTAAAGTGTTTCATGTTTTTGACCCCTGAGAATAACAAGATTTACTTTCCAAATTGACCATGAACCATTCCCAAAGGTGGTTGTACAAGGCCCAAGTCGCCAAGTTGACCTGCAAATGTCAAAATTTCTGCTAACTTGGGAATATGGTTGATGCTTGTTTTGGCAAGGTTGTAGAACTCATAAGAATATCTAATCTTTGACCCTTACTCCTATTATGTGTGGTATTACTGGTAAACACTCACTTATGCATTTTGTCATAGTGCAATTTGAACATAATAGCTTGATGTAAAGGTCACCACTTCAAGGTACGTTGGGTTGACACAAAGCGATGCAGGTTTGATTCTAGGGTCATACTAGAACTCAAGTAGCTTAATTGAAGACTAATGCTATATGTAGATCTGGTATGGAAAAAATCTTGTAGTTTGGAACGATATAGGAAATTTTAACGGTGGATTATAGAGAGTTTAAAGTGTAGATATTTGGTGTGCAATGGTTTAAGGTGAACATGTAGGGCCTTGTTGCTACAGTAGATAGAGAACATTCTAGCTTTCTTGAGGTGGACTCAAAGAAAAATTGGAGTAATCTTCAAGACACGTTGATAAACCACTTTTGGTATGTACAAAGTAGTGTGTATATGCATGGTCGAATGTACAAAAATATGTAAATACATGAATTTGGGATCTTTTCAAAGTGGTTTCAAGTTCCAAAAAAGATGCAACGTGTACACATTGTGAATAGTCAGGTTCGCGCGCTAGCAGTCGGACACATGTACATGCCCGTATAGGGTATCGGGGCCTTGGATATGGGTCTAGGTGGCTTATTTTGGCTCTAGATAATGTGTTTGAGCTTTATAGAATGTAAATAATGCAAGTGAAAAGTGTGGGTACTCTCATCCCGCTCGAGAAGTTTGACACATGCAGTAATTGTCTATTTGCCGCGCCTGATCTGCGGTGATACGTGCATCGCCCTAGAGGTGGTCAAAAATGGAATGTGGGGATGTGGAAATGTGATTTGGGTATCGAGGATCAAGCATGAGAAATTTGGTGAATTTTGGAGTCCGTTTGGGGGTTTTACTGCGACCCACGGTCAAAATTGGCCAAAACTAGGCCAAAAAATGTCAAAAAATGGTAAAAAAAGGTGTGAAATAGATTCAAATTTCCACATCACTCATGGTTCCGTGATGTTCCAGGATGAGGGAGGAATTTGGAAGAGAAATATCAACACTTTCACCTCTCTGGGTGTGGGAGGGAGCAGGGTTCCTACAGGTGGTCTAGTGCAGTCCCGTTGCGTTCGCGTCCTGTTTTCGAGTGTGTGTAGGAGTGAATGAGAGCTTTCTCTCTTCAATTTTGCACTTGAGAGAGTCTATGGGAGTTTTGAGGTTTCCATGGATGTGTGTGTGCAAGGAATTGAGGGAAGAAAGTGCGGCTTTCTGCAAGACTATGTGACCCTGTATCGGTGCCATTAGGGTTGGCGCTACTCCAAAGAGTCCAACAGAGTGGAGTTTGGTGAAGTTTTTGCAATGGTTTGAGAGTGGCCTTTTGTGGCTGGAGTTTTTGGGTTTTTGATGGTTTTTCTTGTAAATTTTGGTCACCATCAAGTGTGATTTCAAGTGTTGATCACGTCGACTCACCTTGTAGTGTCTGCGGGAAGGCAAGGGCTTGTAGGTCGAGGCATTTGGAGTTTGAATTGAGCTTGTGGGTAGAGTTTTTAGGGAGCTTTTGAGTGGTAGTGAGTGAGGTGAGAAATTTAAGTAAATTCCTTGTGTTGTGTTGAGTTGTCTGGGTGTGTGAGTGTGCGCACGACATCTTTTTCTCCATCAACGTTTGCCACACCCAAGTATTGAAAAAAATGTACATCATTGTATCTTACTGCAGGTAAATGCGGGAATTGTATATAGATTATATCATGCAAACTCATGTATCTGTTCAGGTGAATATGTATCCCAAGATATTTCAACCAAGATGGTGGTATGTCATTAAGGTTTCCATGCAAAGGAAATGAGTCTACAAGGACTACAATCTCCCAAAAATAGAAAATGTAGAGGGATTGATAAGGAAAACTAAGAGGAAAATGTAGAGGAAGCAGTGACTAGAGAATAAGGCACTAGAAGCTGTGTATATAGAGAAAAACTTAGATGGCTTTTTGGATTATCATGAGGATGTCTCTCCAAGTGGAGAGCTCTTAATAAATATCAAAATTTACATTGCGTTGTGCCAAGATGAGAGGGAGGCTTCTTAAAGTGTCAATATATTGTGTTTCAAGAAATTTTCTTCCAGTGAAACTATCTGGACATGTTTCATTGAAATGAAAGCACACCATTAGAGGATTTCTGGGGTCTTGAAAGGGCCCTTTAAAGAATGTAGTTCTCTGGGTCTCATCCAATAAGAAAACGGTCATTGCTATGGCTAAAAACACATTAAAATGGAAAATTTTTCTTACTATAGAGAGTCTCGTGTATGATCTTAGCATTCAATGTGGTACCAAATTTTTTATATGACGCATTGCGCTGTGGAGTCATGGAATCTTTGCAGTTTGCGTATCTCCTACAGGAATAAGCTTTTAGGTAGAAACTTGAAACCACTATATTGTACCGGGATTGGATACGTGGGATGACATGGTGGTGGCTATCCTCTCTCGGTGCCATGTCTTGTATTTGAATAGCTCGTGGTTTCTTGCCTCTAGGTTTTGAAGAAAATTTGGATTACGTTTGTAAATCAAAATATATGTATCAACCTCACTACCCATGTGTACACATGTATGTAGATGCAAAGAAACCCCCATGTAGATGTATAAAAAAATGCACTAGCTTGACATTTTTGCTACGAGAGTGTGAGTCATATTTGAGAAAACTTGAACACATATATAGATGTGTAGAGAGATGCACATGTATATGCTCCATTTGTGATATCTAAAGACAAGCAATGGTAGTGTTGGCATGCTCAAGAGCTAGTCTGGGGTTGCATAAAGGGTCATTAGCATAGGTACGTATGGAATCCCTCTCTCTCTCTCTCTCTCTCTCTCTCTCTCTCTCAACAAGAGCAGGTAAAAGGATGCATCACCGCTAAAGGTGGCATATTCATTCTTTCCTTGCTTGGTGATATAGATCTTATGAATTTAATTCGTCTTGGACCTCTCCAGATGGATTGAAACCTGCAATTTAGCCATGTCTTTGCCAGCCCATTCGATGGGATCTTCTTAGTTGAGGTGTATATGAAAGGGACTTTCACTAACCAGGTAAGCTATATCAAATTGATATCCCTTGAAGACTAATATATTCTTTCTACAAGAAAGTGCCTATGAGTCTTCTCTAAAAGAAATTTGATATGGCCCTCTAAGCCATGCAACTCTTTTGGCATCTCAAGGTATTTGGAAACTTCAATGCACATATTGGAGAGAGCATTGTTGCCAATGCTAGAATAGAAGATATCATTAATTCCACTTTTAATTACTACACCTAGAATTTGAAAACCTTGGCAAAATACTCAAATTCTTATATTATCCAATATTAATCAATATTTTACATGTTGGAATAAAAGTTGTTTTTTGGTAGCGACTCTCCTCTATACCTGATTGTTTTGAAAAAAAAAACCTTAAAATAAAGATCAATCTTGGTAGAGTGATTCTCCTCTACTTCCATTTCTTTCAAACACAAAAAAATTTGCACCATAAAGAATTTGTACGGGTAGCAAGAAAGATGCTGCTTCTAGAATTAAAAACTAGAATTACAGAGTGACCTATAATACACTTTTATTAGATCAAAGAGGCTTAATATTAAGTGACAAAGAGATGAGTGTAGCATAGATTTGACTTGTTTCATGCTATGTTGAACTCTCAAATTAACCAGTTCAATTATCATCCTTGTGTAGTAAGAACTGAGCTCTTGAGATGATGCACTATCTTGCATTGAGGGCGCTCTTCTTGCTCTTTCTCTTTTGAAGCTTGTTTGTGGCATCAAAGAAGATGGCACCATTTGTGTCCTTATAAGGAGTGTCTTTCTTCGAAGATTAAGCAAATTATTGCTTATCAGTAACTTCACCATCGAGTGCTTGCATCAAGGGCAACAAATCAGGTCAGAATATAGAGAAGACATGGCCATCACTACCAACGTTTCGCTTTGTTGTTGTGAGGTTCTTCATTCCCGCAAATGTGGAGGTGACACCTGTAATGCCATGATTGTTAGAAATAGTAGAGTACTCATTACATAGAGTACTCATTACTTGTTTGTTAGCTTCACTTTCTCTTCTAGCAAGTATATTACCTCACTTGACCACATACACCCCTTCCTACTTGTACTTGAGTTTTTCTCTCATATAGTTTGCAACTTCTTATTTGGGTTTTTCTAAACACTTTGCAACATGACGAGGGCTACTATGTCCTCCAAAGTTTACTCTTGAGGAGAGAGTTGCAAGGAATCATTTTTTTTAATTCATGATTTTGACCCTTGTAGTTTTAATTCAAGTTTTCCAACAAAAATTAATGAACACGTCCCTATTTTGAGCATTTGATGATTTTGTAATTATCTGCCTAACAAGGTCGTAAATGTGCAAAGATTCTGGAAATGATTCATACTTTTGGTGATCATTTTTTTCTTAGAAAGGGAAAAACCTTTGCCATTGTGTGTGTGTGTGTGTGTGAGAGAGAGAGAGAGAGAAAGAGAGAGAGAGAGAGAGAGAGAGAGAGAGAGAGAGAGAGAGAGAGAGAGAGAGAGAGATAACTTTCATCACCATTTTCCAACTTCAAACATGACCGATAGAACTAAAAGAAACATCTCATGTAGTGCGTGTGGAGCTGATAAGTGATTCTTGATACTCAAGAACCAAGGAAATGAGTATTACAATTGGGATCCCCTATTGTGGTTGTGAGAGAATGTGTGTAAGGAGAGCAAGTGAAAATCTAGGAAACCAAGATCTATTGTGATCAAAAGCTGAGCACTAACTTGTTGTAGGGTATGCTACTCAAGACTCCTGCACTTTTTGGCGGAATAATGTGCATAGTCAATGAGATTGTTTTCTTTTTGCCTCAATGCCTTGTCTCGCATCTAGAGAATGAGATTTGAGATCGGTGATGTTGATAGTAGGGATGACACTCAAGGGGATGGGCTTGAGCATCAAGGGGTGCATGCAATTCCCTCGTTTAGAGAAAAATATGGTCTTATCTTGGAGTAAAACATATGTGGTGTAGCGTATGATGCAACCCTAGATTTCTCTTAAGTCATAATATAGTGGCGTTGTAAAAGATTTGTTGACTTTGGAGTCTATCAAGGCATCATGAAGCAACTATATTGCATTCCATCTTCCAAACGACTTCTTGATGTCTTGCATCTCTTGAACTTATTATTTTTAAAATTTGTGCTTTTGGATTTGTTTACTTGCTTCCCATCTTAATCTATACATCTCGACTCTCTCCATACCCATAAACTCAATTTGAAGTGACTCACACTCAAAAAGTAAGAGCATGTGTGGCACTTGTGTTTTGAATTTGAGAAAGTTCACATGAATATTCTTTATGGGCATTTTCAAACTCTTTTCAAGTAGATCCAAAGTGCTTCAACCCCTTCAACTCCATAAAGAAGCACTAGATTTCAACTCCAAGGTGTCAAAAGGGTTTTTTTTTTGGGGGGGGGGGAGAGAGAGAGAGAGAGAGAGAGAGGGAGAGAGAGAAAATTTGGCAAAGGAATAGAAGGAAGAAAACAAAGGTCATCAAATCTATTGCAATGTATCTCCATTTCTCTAGTAGACTCTATTGTATGCTATATAGTTGACAAATATCAAACCACTTTTGCAGTTGAAGATTGCAAGAGAGTAGACACTAATAAAGCACATGTTTAGGAAAAATATAATACTACATAGTCATAGGTACTCTAAAAAGTCTGCATGGAAAAAGAAAGAGAGACTCTTGTGCTCATTCATTCCAAGGCACTAGGTATTGGATTCTTCTCAAGAACATGCGTTTGCTTTCAAAAAAACACTACACTTTGACATAGGCCGAGCAAAGCATTTTCACAACGGAATGGAAAAGAGACTGTAGTAAACTTAATATGGAATTTCCTTCATCACCACCCTTGTGCACTATTGACAACGTACTTCAACTTGAAAAGGAGAGTGTTACCATATACATGTGGTAGTGCTGTGTGTGAACACACTTAGGACCGTCGGGGAATTTTTGCCTTCACTAGGAGGTTTCTCCCCCCGTGCATTGTATATGCACCCATCACTCTACGGCTATCATATCTTTTCCTTTGTGCACTAAGTAATATACTCTCTATTGTGTGCCTTGAGCTTCCTTTATCTTCTCCAAGCTGTGTGTGTTTTCTTGCAACCCTAATTCCAACAATTGGTATCAGAGCATGTTGCATCCTCTCGGGCTTAGTCACCAACAGGTCCAACACACGCCTGCTCACTATCTCTGATTTCTGTGAGCTTCGGCATTCAGTTTTACTACAGGCAGTGAGTGTTTCACAAGCAATTTTGTCATTTTTCTACAAAATTTTGTCACTGTCATTTTTTGCATAATAAGTCCCTTACAATCTTCTACGGTTTGAGCTATATAGCATGTGTTGTTTCTGCTTCATTTCTCCTCTTTTTGGGTAGTTTTCTTATCACGTACAACATTCACCATGGCTGACAACAACACAGATGTGTTCAAGATGTTTGGTGCCGATGATAGATGAATGGGGACAATTACCCTATGTGGGCTTACATGATTCAACATGTCCTTGTGTCAAAGGGTGTCTCAAACATTGTACCGAGCATTGATGCACGTCCTAGTTTGGAGGATGTAGGCAATAATGAGGATGTTGCAGGTTTTGGTGGCAGGATTGCTGTGCTAGAGTTGTTTTGCCTATGGCTGAGCAAGCTCATTGGGATGTAAAATATGCACAGGGTCATGAATTGATTGTGTTGTCCATGAAACGCACTATTACTCCTCACATTCATTCACAAAAATTTGCAAAACAGACTTGGGATATTCTGGCTGGTCTTTATGCAAGTCGCAATGAGACTAAAATTCCATTGCTGTGTAAAGAGCTGGAGTTGAAGATTATGCATGAGGAAGATGATATGGACACTTTCCTTACTGGTGCAAGGATATCAATGAGCAACTTATTTCTACATGCAAAGTAACTTTTTATAGTTCCCTATTCTTGATGCTTTGCCAGATTCATACAAGCATTTTGCTAGTATTTGGAGACTTCTGACCCAAGGAAATCCGTAAGTTTTCAAGTTTGATGCATTATGCACATTGGTATTGCAAGAGTCACTTGCGAGGAAAAACAAGCCTATAGAGCGTGCAATTGAACATGCCTTTATTGTTGCTCAAAGAAAAGGTGGTAACAACAATGTAGCCACTTCTCATGGTCCTTTTGAAAGTGCCAAATCATTTGTTCCTAATGCTTCTGCTAAAAGAAATTTGTCTATAAATTTTGGTGACAAGGGAAAAAAGACAATGCACTGCCATTAATGTAAAGCTAATGATCACTTGATCAAGTGATATCCAAAATTGAAGTCAAAAGAGGCTCGTTTCACTACAAATGTAGCTATTGTTGAGTCTTTTGTGAAAGGAGATTGTGATGCTGATGTTGATGCAATCTGGGATTTTAGTGCAAAGTGCACTTATGATCATTCTTTCCATGATGCATGTTTGTCAGTTCCTATAGATGCTCATGTGTGGTACTTTGATAGTGGTTCTACAAAGCACATTACCTCTCACCGTGACTTGTTTACCTCTCTCAAGGATGTTCCTCATGGGAATTTGGTCACTTGTGTCAACTATGCCTCTTATCCGGTCAAGGGAGTTGGAAAGATTGTGCTAACAGGTGCAAATGCCAGTTCTTTCACACTTGTTAATGCACTTTATGTCCCTGGGATCAAGAAGAACCTTTTGTTTTTATTTGCACTTGCTAGACTTGGTCTTGTTGTGAAATTTGTAGATGATAGATGTCAATTCATGATCTTAGTTTTGGTGATGAAATTGTTGCATCATAAATTTTATGTCATGGCTGTATATAAGCTCACCTTTAAGCTCTCGAGCAAAACAAAGCGTTGTGACATATTTATAGCAATGACTGTCGGATCTCGTGGGTATTGAGGTAGCTAACTAAGTATTGGTACTACTTGTTAAGCTTTCCTTTGCCTTTGTGCTCTAGTGAACTTGTGAATTCTCTTTTGGCTTCACAATATCGAGCCAAACAATTTGTCAATTTTATTGAGAACTATGGTTGAGCATACGGCGCTAAGTGGGTGGTGGTTGATCCATTTTACATAGCCGTGTGTTGGTGTTGTCATTTGAGTCATTGGTTGTTGAGCAAGGGGGGGCATCTTGAGGTACAACATATGAAAATGAACAGCTCTTCGTTCTCACATGCTAAAAGACTCCAATGTTTTCCCAAGCCGCTTCAAAAATTGCAAAATAAGGGGGCTGAAGAATCCTCACTTCAAAACTCCAAGACAGTTGGCCGAGGGTTTATGTACCATGCCCAAGAGGCACTCAAAAAATCCCTCATCCTGCAATGTTTTAAAACACTACGAAAAAAGGAAAATTTCTAAGTCGCTGGCTAGAGATGGCCAAGGTATCAAGCCAAGGGATCATCTAATTGTCATGTTGTTAAGTGGCACTACCACTACACATCACCGTCAAGTGGCACGCTCATCTCTAAATCGAAGATGTATGCTGCCTGTGTTTTAAAACGCTAATGGTAGTGATTTCCCATGGGCAACAATAACATGCAATGACAAAAGGGCGAGCACGACATAATGGCGGGGCGACATGCGGTTTCTCACAGTGCTTCAAAATGCTCCCAAAGGTGAGGAACGAATCTGGCAAGGTGGACAAGGAAGATTCTCTTTACGGGTTGCCTTGCCCCATGAGAGCTGTGATACCATGTCAAAGTCAATGATGCAAAAGTGCATAGCAATGAGGAAAATACACGAGAGAGAGAGGTTTCTAAACCAACCAACCTTGGCAATAAATTGACGATAATACAATGGGAGCTTGGTATGCTTATATAGCCACCTCAGAAATGATACCCTACCTTGACTTTGACAAATAAGTGTAATAAATACCTAAAAGCCAAAATAAATATTGGAAGCACATTGGGCGGTTTACTTGAGATGTCATAACTTGATAGTTACTGAGGTACTCACTACCTTCCCCCTCCACATATCAAAATGCTACAAAACCTTGTGGATATATGATTCTTGAGATAAATCATGAATGCCCCTTTTCCTATCTCTTTTGATAAGCATACCAATCAACTGATTTGCTTTGCCCAAATCCTTCATAGCAAATTTTTTGAGAATGACCAAAGAACCATTATTGAGTTTCTTTGTATACAAGCAATGATGCTCTCGACTCCTTCTAAAGCCCTACGACTGCATAAAAGTGTGAAACCTTGGATAGTACTTCCTTGAATCTTGCTTTAAGGCATAAAGTGCTTTCTTGAGTTTGCATACAAGTTCTTCCAAGCTAGGCTATTCAAAACTTTCATGTTGCTTCATGCAAATATCCTCTTCTAGATCCTTGTGAAGAAAAGTTGTCTTCACATCCATTTGGACAAGTTGAATGACTTGAATGGCTACTAGGACAAGCATTGTACGCATTTTATTCACCTTGACCATGCAGGAGAGATTTTGTCAAAGTAAACTCCCTTTTGTTGCTTAAATGCCTTAGCAACCAATCAAGCCATGTAATTAGGTTGTGGATCATCAAATGTAAACTTGTTCTTGTACACCCATTTGCAAGGCAAGCCCTTCTTCAACCTTGGCTTCTCCAAATTCAACCAAGTTCCATGTCTATAAACTGAAAATCGAGTTCTACTCAAATAGCATGACCTACTCCCACTTGACCTTGTCATCCATTTGCATGGCTTCGTTGTAACAAGTGCACCGTAACCAAGGAAAATGCAGTTATGTGACTTTGAGTCTAGCTTTTTTCAAAGCTCCTTGGGCACATGTATATATGTCTCATATCCAAAGACACAGAACTGATCATATTGTGAATTCTTTTCAGAACACAACGCCTTTGGAATATGGTAATATAATGGCATACTAGGTGATCGATTAACGATATATACAGCTGTCAGTATCGCCTCTTCCCAAAATCCTTGAGTTATATTTTACATAGAAAGCATAGTTTTGACTTGCTCCTAAATTGGAAGATTCATCCTTCTGCAACTCTATTTTGATTAGGTGTGTAAGGTGAAATAAGGTGCCTCTTAATACCCCTCTTGCTACAAAAATTCTCGAACTCCTTGGAGACGTATTCTCCACTATTATCACTCCTCATGCTTTCGATCTTCTTCTCATACTAATTCTTGAGCAATGCTACGATTTTTTGGAAAGTAGAGAAGACATGATCCTTATATCGCAAAGGATAAACCCACACAATCCTAGTGGATCATTTACAAAAGTCACAAAGTAGCTAGCTCCCCCTAGAGACTCAATTGACATAAGACCGTAAACGTCGCTATGGACAAGCTCTAGTGGCTACAAACGCTTCCTATTCAATGGCGATGAGGTTGTAGTAGTTTTTTTTAACCATAAATAAAGCACTCACACATAGAAAAGTCAGAATAACTCAACTCAGGTAAGTAACTAAAATGAGCTAGTGTTTTCACTCTCTTTTGGCTCATATGGCCTAGCCAACTATTCCACAACGTAGTAGATAACAAATTGGCTATGGATATATAATTCTCTTTTACACACGCAACAAACATAGAGTAAAGTGTTTCATGTTTTTGACCCCGGAGAATAACAAGATTTACTTTCCAAATTGACCATGAACCATTCCCAAAGGTGGTTGTACAGGGCCCAAGTCGCCAAGTTGACCTGCAAATGTCAAAATTTCTGCTAACTTGGGAATATGGTTGATGCTTGTTTTTGCAAGGTTGTAGAACTCAAAAGAATATCTAATCTTTGACCCTTACTCCTATTAGGTGTGGTATTACTGGTAAACACTCACTTATGCATTTTGTCATAGTGCAATTTGAACATAATAGCTTGATGTAAAGGTCACCACTTCAAGGTACATTGGGTTGACACAAAGCGATGCAGGTTTGATTCTAGGGTCATACTAGAACTCAAGTAGCTTAATTGAAGACTAATGCTATATGTAGATCTAGTATGGAAAAAATCTTGTAGTTTGGAACGATATAGGAAATTTTAACGGTGGATTATAGAGAGTTTAAAGTGTAGATATTTGGTGTGCAATGGTTTAACGTGAACATGTAGGGCCTTGTTGCTACAATAGATAGAGAAGATTCTAGCTTTCTTGAGGTGGACTAAAAGAAAAATTGGAGTAATCTTCAAGACACGTTGATAAACCACTTCTGGTATGTGCAAAGTAGTGTGTATATGCATGGTTGAATGTACAAAAATATGTAAACACATGCATTTGGGAGCTTTTCAAAGTGGTTTCAAGTTCAAAAAAAGATGCAACGTGAGAGAGAGAGAGAGAGAGAGAGACAGAGAGAGAGAGAGAGAGAGAGAGAGAGAGAGAGAGAGAGAGAGAGAGAGAGAGAGAGAGAGAGAGAGAGAGAGAGAGAGAGAGAGAGAGAGAAAACTTTCATCACCATCTTGCAAGTTCAAACATGACCGATATAACTAAAAGAAACATCTCATGTAGGGTGCGTGGAGCTAATAAGTGACTCTTGATTCTCAAGAACCAAGGAAATGAGCATTACAATTGGAATCTCGTATCGTGGTTGGGAGAGAATGTGTGTAAGGAGAGCAAGTAAAAATCTAGGAAAGCAAGATCTATTGTGATCAGAAGTTGAGCACTAACTTCTAGTAGGGTATGCTACTCAAGACTCGTGCACTTTTTGGGGGAATAATGTGCATAGTCAATGAGATTTTTTGCTTTTTGCCTCAATGCCTTGTCTCGCATCTATAGAATGAGATTTGAGCTATGTGATGTTGATAGTAGGGATGACACTCAAGGGGATGGGCTTGAGCATCAAGGGGTGCGTGAAATTCCCTTGTTTAGAGAAAAATATGGTTTTGTCAGGACACGGGTCCTGTACCCTAAGAACTAGGTTAGGCAAGGACTATGGCCAAGGGTCGAGCTAGGCAGTGTGGACAGGGGATCCGTCTAGGGCAAAGGGGCTAGGAGCCCACCTATAAAGGGAGGTTGGGAGGAGGATCCAGTAGGACCTAGTTGCCTAGTTTCATACACTGGTATCAGAGCAAGGTGGAGAGGAAGCAGGGGGGAGCCATGGCGAAAGAGAAAGCATGCCCTTCTCTCTCTTTCTCTCTTTCTCTTTGGGCGAGCTTGCAAGGAAGGGGAAATTCCAACTACTGCTGCATGTTTAAGCATGGCGTCTCTTTATCTATCTCTGGATTTGAGGAAGGAGGAACGAGCAACATGCAAAATCGGGGTTGCTCAACCAAGGAAGGTGCAATCGAAGGCATGCGAAGTCTGGGTTGCTCAACCGAGGAAGGGGCGGCGTGTGTATGCCAACTCATGTAGGGAAGGGGCAGATTTTTGACCACCTCAGAAGCGCATGGGGTTTAGCTTGATGGATGCGCGCCCGCATCCGCAATGTTTTTCGCTTCTGCATCACTGCCCGAATCTAGCCCATGCACAAGCGGTGTTTTCCTCTTCTCCTGCGCAGTCGGCAGCCGCCATGGCGCCACAGGTTTAACATTCCAATTTTATTTTTATTTTAAAAAAAAAACAAATTTTGGCACTTTCTTTTTGGCCGCCCAAGGGGGGGTGCCCTAGCGTCATCCTAAGCAACCCCTCCCACGCACGGAGGAGGTTGCTTGCGATGTGCAGGATTGCACAAGATCGCCATGACGCCGCAAATTTCAGAGATTTCGGATTTATGCGGGATGAGACCCATCAATTTCCCGCTTGGCAAGTGCGACTTGCCCGTGTTTTGAGAATTGAATTTTTCCACAAAGTCGTGGTTGTCAGCTACAATAAGCAAGGTGCCAAAGGCCGAAAAGCCATGTAGCCGACAAAGGGAACTGAAGTACGCATTCCCTCAGTTATGGCATCATGCATGGTCTTGTAAGTGGTGCAGTATGCTACCGCAAGAGGAAGCTACTGCAACCATAACGCTTGCAAGGGGAATCCAAAACATGCACGAAGACAGACACGGTTGTGCATGTAATTTATGACGGCATGGACGCAAGGCTCCAAGGCAAGCTATATCTTGGTATGCAAGCTATTGCAGATCGACACTGTGGTAGTACAAGTCGTCACGCAATTCATGAGGTATGCAATTCTTTTGTGTTTTTGATTCGGATGTGATTGCTCATTGTGCCATGCACACGAGGTGTGTGCGCTCTAAACACTCAAAGTACAAGCATGGCTTGTAACAATAGCCTTAAGCATTGATTTTGCTAAGAATCACTGATTGGTTGGAAGACCCCAGTCAAGCATGGCTTGAATACAAATACTTTCGATCAGAAGCCATGTTGCAGGGATGGCTGTTGGTTGCCGCTTCTAGCAGACAGCGGAGAATACTTACCACGTAGCAATATTATCAATTCCAGTTGCATACATTGGACACGGTAGATTCTCTTTTTCCATGATATATTTATGGCGGTAGCATCACCTCTTGCCTACCATATCAAAAGTATTTATGTGAAGCACGGCTTCAATTTTGATGTTTGGCATATGCTATGAGCATACACAATGGGGAAGGAATAAGCAAGGTTTTTGCAGGTGGATTCAATTTTGCAGGTTATGGCCTTATGTACCAGACGGGGTTATAGGACATACGAGGGCGTCTGCGAAGATATGGCTATGGGCCATTTTGGAATGAGTTTTCCTCCCAACTTTCATGACAATTGGTTGCAGCAACAACGACCAGGTTAGCCAAGTTTAAGTTTTTCCTGTTTCTTCCTATTTACACTTTACTTGGCAATTACTGTCAGTGTGCAAAGCAAAGTGCTTTGGCAATTTTATAGGAAGCCCGGCTTCAGGGAACTGGCAAAATAGGGGATATCAGCTCATAGAATCCCTACCAGTCTAAATTGTGCAAGGTACTTACAGTTTTGGTTCTCACGGTTAAGGCCATCACTCTGCGCAAAGGGCTTACCATTCTTTATGCAAGGCATGCTAGTGATGTGAATTCAATTCTGCCGCTTCATGCATTACGCTTCCGCTAACACACTTGCAACTCTGTGAAGGAGAGAGTACAGATAGATTGTTGGTTGCTATCAACACTCAACAATACTAAAAAGCACCTAAAATTTCGACTAGATTCATCGACAAGGTGCCCCTTTCAAGTCATCCTCATACAGTCACCACCCTACACAGTAGATGGTCAAGATTTAACTATGCATAACTTGTGTTTTCTGTTGCCTCTCTCGATGAGAGCATCATACAGACAGATTGTGGAATGCTTATAGGATAAGCTGCAATTCGGGCATAAGATGTCTAAGAGCACACATTCTGGGCACACACTCTACAAATTTAAGGAAAGTTCCTCAGCCCAGCATGTTCTTCCTCTCTCTCTTTTTCTTATTTCTCTAAAGAATAATGAAAACCTTCCTAAGAAGCTTTTTATACATGCTTTGTTGGAAGTCAGCATGAGCCAAGGTGCTCTAACTCTCAGCTAGAAATGGGCCAAGATGCCATTCACATTAGTTTTCATCGGTTTATCGATTGAACACTAATTGTCGTAAGAGCTAGGAGCCACACACAGGCTGGCTAAGAGCCATTGTCAGATTTTGGGTAAGACCCAACTATTGCCATTCCGTGGGTGATTGTTCTTAGGATCGAACGGATTTTCCGAGTGGAGTACACATCGAACATCTTGATGTTAATGGACGAACAACACTCTTGTCATTACGGAAATTTAGGATGTCATTTTTGCACTATAGGTTTCTAGTGTGATGCTCAAGTTGAGTTTTTGATACTCTTACACTTACATCAGCTGATCTATACCATGGAGTCTAGAGACAGCACACA
Source organism: Adiantum capillus-veneris (assembly GCF_014529385.1). Classification (NCBI taxonomy): domain Eukaryota; kingdom Viridiplantae; phylum Streptophyta; class Polypodiopsida; order Polypodiales; family Pteridaceae; genus Adiantum; species Adiantum capillus-veneris. Next base: position 35,383,969 of record NC_140938.1, on the reverse strand, counting down.
GTTAAGACAGCATGGCTGTTAATATGAGCTAGACATCTGACTTATGTGGATTTCTTGCTCTCACTATAGCACTACGGCGTGTTTATGGATATAAATTTTGGGGTAAGACCCGGCGGGTGATTGTTCCATCACCCCATAGCCATTACGGATCACAGTTTGATCTGCATTGAGGATCACAGTTTGATCTCTCCCAGTTAGACTTTTAAGAAAAGAATTCTGCAATCTACCATGCGGTAGCGGACAAATTAAACTTTTCAAGTTGATTTCAATCATTACGTACACGGTTAGCTATGTTGGTTACTGTTACCTGCTAGTTGAGCAGTTTCTACAAAGGGTCTTACCAAAGGGTTTGACTATGTAGATTTTAACCAAAGGGGTTGGATTGCGAGGGCAACAGCCATGCTTCCCAGTGCAATGCTATTTGTTTTTTTAGGTAGGGGACGTGCTCCTGTCCATTTGAATACGGATGAGTGAACATTACGTTCACATCTCCAAGTATGCATCTATGGATTTGGTGTTATTCCATTTTTAGTATGCTTTGCTTGGTTTTTCAAGACGTAGAAATACGCTTGAATGTTACACAGTCCTGCCAAGGGCATGTCGGCACAAAGTATTTTGGGCCAAGTATCCAATCTATCTTTCTGCCTTATATAGTTACGAACCTGCTTGTAGGGTTCAATTTGGCACATGTTGTCACATGGGATACAACATGGTCTAGGAACTCAAGGAGTTCGGTTTAGCCAGTGTGGAGCAATGAATGAGGGTCCCTCTCACTCTTGTCGTAAAGTGTTTAGAGCTACCTCCACACACAAGTACATCTTGTACTTGTAGGATGTTCTTTTTCAGACATCCTTAGTTGAGACATATTCCACATGTGGCGAATATGAGTCTCTGGGACTGACAATGGCGCCCCCTATTTCAAATATGTGTCACGACAAAGTCCCTAAGTGCTGGTTACATCTGTTTTCTAGACCATTTTTAGCACGACGTATCAGGAGCAATTTCGTGGCCAGAAATTGTCGGATACTTAGAATGACTTGTTAAGGTACAAGTATTGCTAAACAACATTACAGATGGTTGTTTATACATATAGCAAATGAAAAAGTTTCATTATTTGTATCTAGAAGTGATCACTATTTCACCTTCTATTATGTTTAAGCAAAGCTTGCAAAAAATTGCAAATGAAAGTATTTAGTTTCTTTTCAGAACTATTTACATTCCTGTTAATGTGTGCTAGGCGCATCACATTTTCCATAAGTACTAGCACGAATTACCATGGAAATATAGGTTCGGATCTGTTTTTTGCTAAATGCATGCACACTAGGTGTTATGGGCCCTAGTGTTTAGAAAAGGATGATTTGGAACGGCATGCATATTCCTCAAGTTGTTGCTTATGAAGCATTTTGCACTTTATGTGAACTATCTCTATGAGATTACCTTTGAGTCTACTAATCACCAATAAAGGTCATGGCTCGGTTTGGGTGTTTGTGGATTTTTTCAAGTTAACCACGATGGTTTTTTCGGACATTCCTGATTCTTCACCAATGTTAAACACTACTATGATTTCCCGTTTACCAGTCATCTGAGACGACTGTCTGTAAATCCTGAGGAAAACACACCTCAGTGCTGTCAGCTATCCAAGGGGATAGGAAGATTACAAAGATTACAAAGAGTAATCTGGTGCTAAAGGATCTGCTAAGAGCATACGTTAACACAACGCATTTCTAAATAGATGACTTTCTCCCTATTCTAGAATTCACTTAAGTACGATTTTCGACTTTGAACACCTCTTGTGGTGGGGTTGGAGATTGTGTCAATACTTTCATACGTCAAGTACTTACGAGGTGTGCTGACAGAGCGTGTTGGCAAGTAACCTTCATTAGGGATGAACATGTAACGGACTATTCAAGATACTCAGGCGAGTAGGAAATCTGGCTCACAACTGCATGGAAAGTTACGCCAAGGTTTCCTTGCATTATTTCAGTACCTTTAGAAGATCTGAAAACTGGTTATGCCTTTGGACGACTCTTAGTTGTGGTTCCTCCTTTACAGTACTCAAGTGAGTTATAAATGGAGTTACCATTTAAACCCAAGTGACTCTTAGTTGTGGTTATTCCTTTACAGCACTCAAGTGAGTTATAAATGGAGTTACCACTGAGACCCAAGTGGTTGCAAACGAACAACAATGCTGAAAATCAAGATATTCATCTAGGTTTCATTGAACCTCCTCACTACACCAATTATCGGTCATAAAGACAACTAGCTCACTTATGGGACGTCAATAAAGAAAACACCAGTATTCTTAAGAATATGTTACTACTTCTATTTTCGAGGACGAAAACTCTTCCTTAAGGGGGAAGTAATGTCAGGACACGGGTCCTGTACCCTAAGAACTAGGCTAGGCAAGGACTACGGCCAAGGGTCGAGCTAGGCAGTGTGGACAAGGGATCCGTCTAGGGCAAGGGGCTAGGAGCCCACCTATAAAGGGAGGTTGGGAGGAGGATCCAGTAGGACCTAGTTGCCTAGTTTCTTATAGGTTTTGTCTTGGAGGAAAGCATATGTGGTGTAACGTATGATGCAACCCTATATTTCTCTTAAATCATAATATAGTGGAGTTGAAAAAACTTCGTTGACTTTGGAGTCTATCAAGGCATCATGAAGCAACCATATTGCATTCCATCTTCCAAACGACTTCGTGATGTCTTGCATCTCTTGAACTTATTATTTTTTAATTTTGTGCTTTTGGACTTTTTTACTCGCTTCCCATGAAAATTTTGGAAGCCTGTGTGAAGGCTTTTGCCCCGATCTTAATCTATACATCTCGACTCTCTCCATACCCATAAACTCAATTTGAAGTGACTCACACTCAAAAAGTAAGAGCATGTGTGGCACTTGTGTTTTGGGTTTGAGAAAGTTCACATGAAAATTCTTTCTGGGCATTCTCAAACTCTTTTCAAGTAGATCCAAAGTGCTGCAACCCCTTCAACTCCATAAAGAAGCACTAGATTTCAACTCCAAGTGTCAAAAGGGGGGGGGGGGGGGGGGGGGGGGGGGGGGGGGGGGGGGGGGGGGGGGGGGGGGGGGGGGGAGAGAGAGAGAGAGTTTGGCAAAGGGATAGAAGGAAGAAAACAAAGAGATATGGCCAAGGTCATCAAATCTATTGCAATGTATCTCCATTTCTCTAGTAGACTCTTTTGTATGCTATATACTTGACAAATAACAACCCACTTTTACAGTTCAACATTGCAAGAGAGTAGACACTAATAAAGCACATGTTTAGGAAAAATATAATACTGTATAGTCATATGTACTCTAAAAAGTCTGCATGGAAAAAGATAGAGAATTTGTTGTTCTCATTCATTCCAAGGCACTAGGTATTGGATGCTTCTCAAGAACATGCGTTTGCTTTCAAAAAAACACTACACTTTAACATAGGCCGAGCAAAGCATTGCCACAACGGAATGGAGAATATACTGTAGTAAACTTAATATGGAATTTCCTTCATCACCACCCTTGTGCACTATTGACAGCGTGCTTAAACTTGAAAAGAAGATTGCTACCATACACATGTGGTAGTGATGTGTGTGAACACACTTAGGACCGTTGAGGCATTTTTTCCCTCACTAGGAGGTTTCTCCCCCGGTGCATTGTATCTGCACCCACCACTCTAGGGCTATCTTATCTTTTCCTTTGCCAACTAAGTAATACACTCTTTATTGTGTGCCTTGAGCTTCCTTCATCTTCTCCAAGCTGTGTGTGTTTTCTTGCAACCCTAATTTGAACAATTGGTATCAAAGCAGGTTGCATCCTCCCGGGCTTAGTCACATGTAGTGCTGCACAATCAATTTTGTCATTTTTGTGCAATTTTTTTGTCAGTGTCCTTTTCTGCATAATAAGTCCCTTACAATCTTCTACGGTTTGAGTTATATAGCACGTGTTGTTTTTGCTTCATTTCTCCTCTTTTTGGGTATTTTTCACATCACGTACAACATTCACCATGACTGACAACAACACAGATGTGTTCAAGATGTTTGTTGCTGATAATAGATTGAACGGGGACAATTACCCTATGTGGGCTTACATGATTCAACATGTCCTTTTGTCAAAGGGTGTCTCGAACATTGTGCCGAGCATTGATGCACGTCCTAGTTTTGAGGATAGGTGATGTTGAGGATGTTGCAAGTTTTGGTGACAGGATTGCTGTTGCTAGAGCTATTTTGCCTATGGATGAGCAAGCTCATTGGGATGTAAAATATGCACAGGCTCATGAATTGATTGGGTTGTCAGTGAAGCGCACTATTATTCCTCATATTCGTTCAGCAAAATTTGCAAAATAGACTTGGGATATTCTGGCTGGTCTTTATGCAACTCGCAATGAGACTAAAATTGCATTGCTGTGTAAAGAGCTGGAGTCGAAGATTATGCATGAGGAGGATAATATGGACACTTTTCTTGCTGGTGTCAAGGATATCAATGACCGACATATTTTTGCATAGCAGGCGAAGTAATTTTTGACATTACCCTTATGAAAAATTTTCTTGATGCTTAACCAGATTCATACAAGAATTTTGCTAGTATTTGGAGACTTATGACCCAAGGAAATCCAAAAGTTTTCAAGAGTCCCTTTCCAAGAAAACAAGCCTAGAGAGCATGCAATTGAACATGCATTTATTCTTGCTCAAAGAAAATGTGGTAACAACAATGTAGCCACTTCTCATGGTTCTTTTGCAAGTGCCAAATCATCTATACCTAATGCTTTTGCTGAAAGAAATTTGTCTATGAATTTTGGTGACAAGGAAAAAAAGACAATGCACTGCCATTAATGTAAAGCTAATGATCACTTGATCAAGCAATGTCCAAATATGAAGGCAAAAGAGACTCGTTCCACTACAAATGTAGCTATTGTTGAGTCTTGTGTGAAAGGAGATTGTGATGCTGATGTTGATGCAGTCTGGGATTCTAGTGCAAAGTGCACTTATGATCATTCTTTCCATGATGCATGTTTGTCAGTTCCTATAGATGCTCATGTGTGATACTTTGACAGTGGTTCTACAAAGCACATTACCTCTCACCGTGACTCGTTTACCTCTCTCGAGGATGTTCCTCATGGGAATTTTGTCACTTATGCCAACAATGCCTCTTATCCGGTCAAGGGAGTTGGACAGATTGTGCTAACAGGTGCAAATGGTAGTTCTTTCACAATTGTTAATGCACTTTATGTACCTGGGATCAAGAAGAACCTTTTGTCTATATTTTCACTTGCTAGACCTTGTCTTGTTGTGAAATTTTTAGATGATAGATGTCAGTTCATGATCTTGGTTTTGGTGATGAATTTGTTGCATCATGAATTTTATGTTATGGATTGTATATGAGCTCACCTTTAAACTCTCGAGCCAAACAAAGCATTGTGACATATTTATAGCAACAACTGTCGGATCTCGTGGGTATTGAGGTAGCTAACTAAGTATTGGTACTACTTGTTAAGATTTCCTTTGCCTTTTTCCTCTAGTGAACTTGTGCATTCTCTTTTGGCTTCACAATCTGGAGCCAAACAATTCGTCAATTTTATTGAGAACTATGGTTGAGAATAGGCCGCTAAGTGGGTGTTGGTTGATCCATTTTCCATAGGTGTTGGTGTTGTCATTTGAGTCATTGGTTGTTGAGAAAGGGGGGGCATCTTGAGGTACAACATATGAAAATGAATAGCTCTTTCCTTCTCGCATGCTGACAGACTCCAAAGTTTTCCCAAGCCGCTTCAAAAATTTCAAAACAAGGGGGCTGAAAAATCCTCACTTCAAAACTCCAAGACAGTTAGCTGAGGGTTTATGTACCATGCCCCAGGGGCGCTCAAAAAATCCCTCATCCTACAGTGTTTTAAAACGCTAGGAAAAGAGGAAAAATTCTTAGTTGTCGATTAGAGATGGCCAAGGTATCGTAGTCAAGGGGTCATCTAGTTGTCGTATTGTTAAGTGGCGCTACCACTGCACATCACCGTCAAGAGGCACGCTCATTTGTTGATCAAAGACGTATGTTGCCTGTGTTTTAAAACGCTAATGGTAGTGATTTCCCATGGGCAACAATAACATGCAATGGCACAAGGGCGAGCACGACACAATGGCGGGGTGACATGCCGTTTATCACCGGTGCTTCAAAATGCTCCCAAAGGTGAGGTACGAATCTGGCAAGGTGGTGAAGGAAGATTCTCTTCACAGGTTGGCTTGCTCCATTAGAGCTGTAATACCATGTCAAAGTCAATGTTGCAGAAGTGCAAAGCAATGAGTAAAATACATGAGAGAGAGAGAGAGAGAGAGAGAGAGAGAGAGAGAGAGAGAGAGAGAGAGAGAGAGAGAGAGAGATTTCTAAACCAACAAACCTTGGCAATAAATTGACGATAATTCAATGGGACCTAGGTGTGCTTAAATAGCCACCTCAATAATGAGTCAATAATTTACCCTACCTTGACTTTGACAAATAAGTGAAATAAAAGCCAAAATAAATATTGGAAGCACATTGGGTGGTTTACTTGAGATGAATGCTACAAAACCTTGTGGATATATGATTCTTGAGATAAATCAAGAATGCCCATTTTCCTATGTCTCTTGATAAGCATACCAATCAAATGATTTGGTCTGCCCAAATTCTTCATAGCAAAGTTTTTGAGAATGACCAAAGAATTACACTGAGTCTCTTTGTATACAAGCAATGATGCTCTCGTCTCCTTCTAAAGCCCTAGGACCGCATAAAAGTGTCAAACTTTGGATAGTACTTCATTTAACCTTGCTTTAAGTCATAAAGTGTTGTACCCTACCTTGACTTTGACAAATAAGTGAAATAAATACCTAAAAGCCAAAATAAATATTGGAAGCACATTGGGCGGTTTACTTGACATGTCATAACTTGATAGTTAGTGCGTTACTCACTACCTTCCCCCTCCACATATCAAAATGCTATAAAACCTTGTGGATATATGATTCTTGAGATAAATCAAGAATGCCCCTTTTCCTATCTCTCTTGATAAGCATACCAATCAAATGATTTTCTCTGCATAAATTCTTCATAGCAAAGTTTTTGAGAATGACCAAAGAAATATCACTGAGTTTCTTTGTATACAAGCAACGATGCTCTCGACTCCTTCTAAAGCCCTAGGACCGCATAAAAGTTTCAAGCTTTGGATAGTACTTCATTGAACCTTTGTTTAAGCCATAAAGTGCTTTCTTGAGTTTGCATACAAGTTCCTCCAAGCTAGGCTATTCAAAACTTTTAGGTTGCTTCATGCAAATATCCTCTTCTAGATCCCCATGAAGAAAAGTTGTCTTCACATCCATTTGGACGAGTTCCATGACCTCAATGGCTACTAGGCCAAGCATTGTACGCATTTTATTCACCTTGAACATGCAGGAGAGATTTTGTCAAAGTAAACTCCCTTTTGTTGCTTAAATGCCTTAGCAACCAATCAAGCCATGTAATTAGGTTGTGGATCATCAAATGTAAAATTCTTCTTGTACGCCCATTTGCAAGGCAAGGCCTTCCTCAGCCTTGGCTTCTCCAAATTCAACCAAGTTCCATGTCTATAAACTGAAAATTGAGCTCTTCTCAAATAGCATGGCCTACTCCCACTTGACCTTGTCATCCATTTGTATGGCTTCTTTGTGACAAGTGCACCATAAACAAGGAAAATGCACTTATGTGACTTTGAGTCTAGATTTTATCAAAGCTCCTTGGGACAGACAAATGATCATATTGTGAATCCTTTTCAGACCACAACTCTTTTGGAATATGGTAATTCAATGGCATACTAGGTGATCGATTATTGATATATACAGCTGTCAGTATTGTCTCTTCCCAAAAGCCTTCAGTTAGATTTTCCATAGAAAGCATAGTTGTGACTTGCTCCTAAATTGGAAGATTCATCCTTTTTGCAACTCCATTTTGATTAGGTGTGTAAGGTGAAATAAGGTGCCTCTTAATACCTCTCTTGCTATAAAAATTCTTGAACTCCTTGGAGACGTATTCTCCACTATTATCACTCCTCAAGCTTCCAATCTTCTTGACATACTCATTCTTTAGCAATGCTAATAATTTTTGGAAAGTAGAGAAGACATAATCCTTACATATTCCTAGTGGAATCATTTACAAAAGTCACAAAGTAGCGAGCTCCCCCTATAGACTCAATCGACATAAGACCGTAAACATCACTATGGTCAAGCTCTAGTGGCTACAAATGCTTCCTATTAAATGGCGATGCGGTTGTCCTAGTTGTACACACACATAGAAAAGTTGGAATAACTTAACTCAGGTAAGTAACTAAAATGAGCTAGTGTTTTCACTCTCTTTTGGCTCATATGGCCTAGCCGACTATGCCACAACTTAGTAGATAGCAACTTGGCTATGGATATATAATTCTCTTTTACACATGAAACAAACATAGAGCAAAGTGTTCCATGTTTTTGACCCCTAAGAATAACAAGATTTACTTTCCAAATTGACCATGAACCATTCCCAAAGGTGGTCGTATAGGGCTCAAGTCGTCAAGTTGACCTGCACATGTCAAAAATTTTGCTAGCTTTGGAATATGGTTAACATTTGTTTTTGCAAGGTTGTAGAACTCATAAGAATCTCTAATCTTTTACCCTTATTCCTATTAGGTGTGGTTTTACTGGTAAACACTCACTTATGCATTTTGTCATAGTGCAATTTGTACATAATAGCTTGATGGAAAGGTCACCACTTCAAGGTACATTGGGTTGACACAAAGCGATGCACGTTTGATTCTAGGGTCATACTAGAATTCAAGTAGCTTAATTGAAGACTAATGTTAGATGTAGATCTAGTGTGGAAAAAATATTGTATTTTGGAACAATATAGGAAATTTTAACGGTGGATTATAGAGAGTTTAACACTAGGTTGGTAACCTAACAGGACATAAAAGTGTCCTTTCAGGGTTTTGAAAAAAACCTCCAAAACCATAGTAGATCCACTCATTTTGTAAAATCCTTTCATGAGGTTATAGTTCAAGGACTACTACACATGGATAAAATAAGAAACTTGTAAAATTTCTCATATTTTGGTCACACCAAGCCTCCAAAGTTGATGGACCAATACATTTTCATCAAAACAGTCATTTCTTACGTTTTGTTGCATAAAAATAAGATTAGGGATTTCTGTAGGACTTGAGATAAAATCCCTAGTTAACTTCAATGGGTTGGTGATGAGAACATATGATTGCTTCTCACTCACTATTTTTTGTTTTGCCAAAAGAAATAGGTACAAAAAAGTTAAATTTTTACCATTCTGCAAACCTATCATCAAAGTTTCTATAGCCACGCTCAATACAAATAATATATGCATCTTTGCTTAGTTCCCTATTGTCCTTTAGGCTCATAAGGAGCCATGGAGCATGTCAAAATAATAATACATCTCATACCAAGGGGAATCTTGGGGACAAAAATGAAGTGCTAAATACAGCAAACATGAAAAAACTGGGTTCAACATTATGAGTTGTAGAATCCCATAGAAACTATTCAATATCTAGCCAAATTTGATCCTTATGACTAGATATGGTTACTACCTACAAAATGCATGTAGTTGTCACAAGAAACTAGCAATATTGAAAAAGCTATTCTTGATATACTAGAATGTTTCGTTTTCTTCTATAATTGAAAAAATCAACCATCGTTGTCTACTATGCAAAATAGGGTATTAGGTGGCCCAAAACTCAAGGAATATTAGCTTTATGTTACAATATGCGACATAGAAAATCAAAAGTGCATTTGGATATCATGAAAGCCACCAAAAAAATCATAGAAGAGCTAAAATTGGCTAAAAACAGGATTTGACAATTTTTGTAATTTGGTCATAACTTACAACTTTAACATTTATTTCTCCCTAGAAGCATCAGGACATGTTGAGGACTACTAAAGATAGTTCTCTAGAATTATAGACCTCACAAACATGAATTCTAGAGTGGTATAGTTGCAAAAAGTTGAAAAAAGCCAAAAACAGGACCCGTTTTTTCACACAGTTTAGGTTGTGAAATGTTGTGAAAGGACAAGGTTAAAGATGGAATTGATATTCCAAAAAAATGTCGAGTTTTTTTCAGCTCATGAGACAACTTTCTAGACAGATAGCACCTCAAAATCCATTTTGAAACTCTTGACATAATTCAAGGAAAATGGTCACTTAACAGGACACAAAAGTGTCCCATTACCAACCTAGTGTTAAAGTGGAGATATTTGATGTGTAATGGTTTAACATGAACATGTAGGGCCTTGTTGTTACAGTAGATAGAGAAGATTCTATCTTTCTTGAGGTGGACTCAAAGAAAAATTGGAGTAATCTTTAAGACACGTTTGCCACACCCAAGTATTGAAAAAAAAGTACATCATTGTATCTCACTCGAGGTAAATGCGGGAATTGTATATATATTATATCATGCAAACTCATGTCTCTTTTCAGGTGAATATGTATCCCAAGATTTTTCAACCAAGATGGTGGTATGTCATTAAGGTTTCCATGCAAAGTACATGAGTCTACGAGGACTACAATCTCCCAAAAATAGAAAATGTAGAGGGAATGATAAGGAAAACTAAGAAGAAAAAGTAGAGGAAGCAGTGACTGGAGAAGAAGGCACATAAGCTGTGTATATAGAGAAAAGCTTAGATGGCTTTTTGGATGATCATGAGGATGTCTCTCCAAGTGAGAGCTCTTAATAAATATCAAAATTTACATTGCGTTGTGCCAAGATGAGAGGGAGGCTTCTTAAAGTGTCAATATATAGTATTTCAAGAAATTTTCTCCGAGTGAAACTATCTAGACATGCTTCATTGAAATGAAAGCACACCATTAGAGGATTTTTGGAGTCTTGAAAGGGCCCTTTAAAGAATTTAGTTGATTGGGTCTCGTCCAATAAGAAAAGAGTCACTGCTATGGCTAAAAACACGTAAAAATGAAAAATTTCTCTTACTATAGAGAGTCTCGTGTATGATATTAGCATTCAATGTGGAACCAATTTTTTTATGTGATGCATCGTGCTGTGGAGTCATGGACACTTTGCAGTTTGCGTATCTCCTACAAGAATAAGCTTCTAGGTAGAAACTTGAAACCACTATATTTTGCCAGGATTGGATACGTGGGATGACATGCGTGTCTATCCTCTCTCGGTGCCATGTCTTGTATTTGAATAGCTCGTGGTTTCTTGTCTCTAGGTTTTGAAGAAAATTTGGATTAAGTTTGTAAATCAAAGTATATGTATCAGCTTCGCTACCCATGTGTTCACATGTACATAGATGCAAAGACACACCCATGTAGATGTATAAAAAAATGCACTAGCTTGATATTTGAGCATACTTGAACACATATATATATGTGCAAAGAGATACACAAGTATATGATGAATTTGTGATATCTAAGGACAAGCAACGGTAGTGTTGGCATGCTCAAGAGCTAGTTTGGGGTTGCATAAAGGGTCATTAGCATATGTACGAATAGAATCTCTCTCTCTCTCTCTCTCTCTCTCTCTCTCTCTCTCTCTCTCAACAATAGTAGGCAAAAGGATGCATCACCACTAAAGGTGGAATATTCCTTCTTTCCTTGCTTGGTGATATAGATCTTATGGATTTAATTGGTCATGGACCTCTCAAGATGGATTGAAACCTGCAATTTAGCCATGTCTTTGCCATCCCATTCCATGGGATCTTCTTAGTGGAGGTGTATATGAAAGGGACTTTCAGTAACCAAGTAAGCTATATCAGTAACATTAGTCTTCAAGGGATATCAAATTGATATCCCTTGAAGACTAATGTATGGTTTCTACAAGGAAGTGCCTATGAGTCTTCTCTAAAAGAAATTTGATATGGCCCTCTAAGCCATGCAACTCTTTTGGCATTTCAAGGTATTTGGAAACTTCAATGCACATATTGGAGAGGGCTTTGTTGCCAATGCTAGAATGAAGGTATCATTAATTCCACTTTTAATTACTACACCTAGAATTTGAAAACCTTGGCAAAATACTTAAATTCTTATATTATCCAATATTTATCAATATTTTACATGTTGGAATAAAAGTTGTTTTTTGGTAGCGACTCTCCTCTATACCTGATTCTTTTGGGAAAAAATCCAGAAAATAAATCTCAATTTTGGTAGTGATCCTCCTCTACTTCCATTTCTTTCAAACACAAAAACTTTTGCACCATAAAGAATTTTTATGGGTAGCAAGAAACATGCTGCTTCTAGAATTAAAAACAAGAGTTACAGAGTGACCTATAATACACCTTTATTAGATCAAAGAGGCTTAATATTAAGTGACAAAGAGATGAGTTCTGCATAGATTTGACTTGTTTCATGCTAGGTTGAGCTCTCAAATTAACCAGTTCAATTATCATCTTTGTGTAGTAAGAACTGAGATCTTGAGATGATGCACTATCTTGCATTGAGGGCGCTCTTATTGCTCTTTCTCTTTTGAAGCTTATCTGTGGCATCAAAGAAGATGGCACAATTTGTGTCCTTATAAGGAGTGTCTTTCTTCAAATATTTAGCAAAGTCTTGCTTATCATTAACTTCACCAGAGTGCTTTCATCAAGGGCAAAAGATCAGGTCAGAATATAGATAAGACGCGGCCATCACTACCAACGTTTCGCTTTGTTGTTCTGAGGTTCTTGACTCCCACAAATGTGGAGGTGATGCCTGCAGTGCTATGATTGTTAGAAACACTAGAGTACTCATTACACAGAGTCCTTCCTCCTCCCATCAGTGTTTCCCCCCTGCTGGTTAAAATTTGTAACTTCGTAACTATAGCCATGAATGTAATCAGATGCTTTGTGGATAGTGTGACGGAATAATAACCCCCTTTTTTGTAATTATCCATGTAGGACTCCTTGCCTATTGCATTTGTAATATTTTAGCTCCTCTCTAATATAATTCACCTCGCCTTATTGTTTTTTTTAAAAAAAACATAGAGCTTCTGCTTCTGCTTTGTCGTCTTCTTCTTCTTTTGCTTGTTTGGTGCATGTGCGAGCTGCCATGGGGATTCTTCTAGATGGACATTATCATGGACATTGGGAGAGGCCATGTCTTTTACTGGTCTTGAAAGTACTTAACACAACTACATATTATATAACAAACGTGACAGTGCATTTTGATTTTGGAGATTTTACAACTCTCTCTCTCTCTCTCTCTCTCTCTCTCTCTCTCTCTCTCTCTCTCTCTCTCTCTCTCTCTCTCTCTCTCTCTCTCTCTCTCTCTCTCTCTCTCTCTCTCTCTCTCTCAATGCAGAAGAACACACACGAGGAAGGATGTAGGGCAACACCACTCTTCTTTCTTTGATAGTCCGTTACATGTCTCGATTTTTCAAGGTTATGTTGGATAAAGGGTCTTTGTATAAAATCTCTCTTTGTGGTTGGAACTGTGTTTGATTTAGTTCTAACATCCTAATCTAAGGATGTTGGACATTTTCGAAAAAGGGCAGTGACTTTTGTGACTTTTACACTTTCGCCTACTAAGTACATTTGACTGATTGGCTATGATGCTCACCCATTCAGTGGCTAGATACGACTTTGAGGTTGTGTTTGTTGATTTAATTCTAGCACCCTAAACAAAGGATGTTGGACATTTTGGTAACAGAAGTGGAATATCTTGCTTGCAGGTGATATAGAGCTTAATGTGGATATAATTGGTCATTGACCTCTCAAGGTAGATCGTGTCTCTGCCAGCCCATGCGATGGGATCTTCTTAGTTGAGGTCTATGTGCAAGGGACTTTTTCTAACCACGTAAGCTGATTCAAATTGATATCCCTTGAAGACTAATGTATGCTTTTTACAAGGAAGCTCCTATGAATCTTTAACAGGTTTGATTGTGAAAGGTGAAAGTGTTTGGAGGCTCTTCAGGAAGTTAACACCACTAGCATGAACAACATGTAGGAACTTAATATTTTAGGAATGTACACTATGAAAAAAATGTTCTCACAAAATATTTTTCATTGGTGCATGTACTAGCTTTCCCGACTTTATAATCGTTAATCTCAAATTGACTTTAAAACGTGAAATCAATCTTCATGTTTAATGTGTATCAATAGCAGGAAGAGTCCCATACGAGGTCACATAAAGCTCCTTTTGTTTAATGTTCTAATTTGCAGAGTGTTGCGCATTACGATCTTCATCTTTAAAACTTGTGTCACAAAATCTAATATCTACCTATTCCAAATGATTTTCTCATATTGAACCGATCATTTAATGTGGTAAAATGAATGGGAACAAGAGTTAGAATATAGATATGTGCTTTTAGATCTATCTCAGCATGGGACCAAAATGGAGAGAAGGCTACGTCTCATTAAGGGTCCTAAAGGGAGATGGTCTACCAAAGAGCAATGAGCAGGTAATGGAGCTTAAGAGACCTTGGGGTAAGCTTCATTAAATACCTCCAAAGGCTAGTGTTAAAAGTCCTTGGACCTAGGACCTTAGGGTACTTTAGACCTTAGTCAAGCTAGACTTGTTCTTGAGGTGCTTGTCATGCTTGACGACAAGCAACTAAGGTGCTAGAGGTGATTCATGACTAAGGTTCCAAAGTCAAACTTGACTCCTACATAGGAGGGGATGAGCCCTAAGAGTAGGGGATGAGAGAGAACACACACACACTCAAGGTAAGCCCAAGACTCAAGAGGCATTAAGGACCCATGTCAAGCACCTACCCATGCTTCCCTGATGTTGTGCCTAAAGCCTATTGGATGTCATTTACAGGGGTCCAATGAGAATTTATTTTAATTAATTAATTATTCAAGAATTATTCAAGCCCTCTCTCTCAAAGAGGAAAGGAGGACACTTGTCCAAATGCCACCTCTATTGCTACTTCATACCTAAGCTTGTGATTGGCTTAGAAAGAGCCAATGAAGGTCAAGAATGCTCTAGGAAGAGGAGTCAAACAAAGCTAGGAGGGGGCTTGCTTGTAGCATGTAACCCCCCCCCCCCCCCCCCCCCCCCCCCCCCCCCCCCCACACACACACACACACACATTCTCATTGTGTGATGAGAAAGAACTTGATCTCCTTCTCCAAGATTGAGAATTTGAGAGCCTACATCAACACTCTTGGCTATGGAATGAAATTCCAACCAAAAGTCATGCTTCAAAGCAAAGCTAAGCTTTTCATCTTCTTCATCTCCATTACTATGCTATTCTATGCTATGCTTTAGGAAAAAGGATAAGTGAGAAGACTATTTATATTTGGGATGTTACATCTTCTTCCTCTTCCATTCCCTCATTCCCGCTAGCTCTCTCCACCTTTGAAGGTGTTTGAGGTCTTGGGACTAAGACCGAGGACAAGTTAATGCTTTTTGCAAGTTAGTTACGGGCATAATCTTGGTGCATGAAGCTTACCATCTTCATTGCACCAACAAGATCTCAAGGAATAAAAATCATGTATTGTACCAAGTCTCTCTTCATGGGAGAATCTATAATACAAAATCCTTTTGGGAGGTCGACCGGCTCCAAGTAAATCGGGTCCTCAAATGTTGTCATTTTCTCTAATAGTCTCTCTTTCTCTCTCTGTCTCTCTCTCTCTCTCTCTCTCTCTCTCTCTCTCTCAAGTATTTCTCATGCCAAGATAACTAGGTAATATGGTCATTTTGCTATCACCAATCAAGTCTCCTAATTCTACTATTTTCAATGTTATTAGTCCAATTCCATTTCATTGTTATTAGAGCTATTGGTTTCTCTTTCCTTGCTTAAGAAGAGAGGTCATTAAGTTGTCCATGAAAAGTTGAACTTGTTCATTTCTAGAGAGTAAGTGAGACATGGATTTATTATCCCGATTGAAAAGAACTTAGTTTGAGGTACACCATTGGGAAATATACACTTAATAAAGGAGTCTTTCGGGGCTTGCCTCTAGCTTAACCATTATCGAGCTAATAGCAAGCTCAACATGAACTATATTCAATCGAGCACTACTAGACCCTCTCCACTACTCTTTGCAATCAACAGTCTCTAAACCACGGGTATGGCTGATTGAGAGCTAAATTTCAAAAGTAAAGAACAGTAGCAACTAAAGTTTTGAGTTTCCAAATCACAATGTGTCATATACATAAGTTTAGCTAGCATGGTGGCAATAATAAAGAGAGGAATGAATACTCACAACTTTGATTTTTCACATGAAGGTGCTACTAATGATGCCCCCATGTTTGTGAGCTATCTTCTTACTAGGTTGCTACAAGCTATGGGCAACCTTGTCTTGCAAGCTAAAGTTAACCACCAACTTCACACTCATGGGACTCTACAAACTCCCCAAACGAAGAGAGCGAGAGAGAGCTCATGAAGCCTCTTGTAGAGACTTCCAAAAGAAGAATCTCTTTGGTGAGATAAGAGGAGAAACCCTATGAAAGAGAAAGAAGTGAATCTTCAAATTATTCGGAGGATGTGGCTCCATAAAGAAGGCAGTCTCGACGATCCCCAATCCCTACCAAGAGGAAAATATCCTCATATAGTCCCTTTCCTTGTCATTCTGAAAAGGAAGAGGGGAATCAAAAGAAGAAAAAGGTGAGAAATAATTCACCCTCTTCTCTATCTTCATCATCTTACTCCCTTTTGATGAAAGTAGTGGTTTTTTCCCTAGAGAATACAAGAGGGGAGGACATCAAAAATCCTATGATGCTTGGAAAAGGTCCTACAAGATTAAGAAGTTCATGGAGGGAGGAAAGAGAATCTCTTTTCTCAGCTATGATGGCCCCTTTGGTGCTAAGGATAATGTTTTTTCTTTTTTCCAACAGTTTGATGCGGCCTTTGGAGATCAGGGCTTCACAAAATCCTCTAAGCTATGTCATGTAGCTATGCACTTCCAAAAGTCTTCTTGACAATGGTGGGCTAGTCTCCGTGGCAATGGTGAAGCTCCAAAGACATGGAAAAATCTACACATTTCCATCATGAAGGAATTTTTTACAAGCTATGCCAAATATAAAGTGTCACTGAATGGCGAAGCTTGAACCTACTCCCCAACGACTCTATCCACAAGTATGTGGACCAGTTTTGGGATTTACATCTCAAAGCTACAGTATGCCAAAAGATAGACTTTACCGAGAAAAAGCAACAATTTTGTGCGGGACTACCTGAAGAAATGGTCGAGTATGTCAATTCTCAAAGGCCTAGGACCATCACCAAAGTCATCTACCACACTATGGTTGCCTTGCGCATCAATGTCCAACAAGGGGCTAAAAGGAATGCTAAGCCCATGGAAAACAAAGAACAAAATGAATCAAGAGGGAAGAACAATGCTCAAAACTCTTCCCAAGGTAACTCCTCCAACAACAACAAGAAAAAGAATAAAGGAGTTGACAAAGGTAAAAATAAACTCTCTCCTAAAGAGCTAGAGGCTTTTTGCAAGGATCATAAATGTTTCAAGTGTGGGGAGCAAGGACATGATTATCATTCTTGCCCCAAAAGAAATGCATGCAATGAGATTCCTAGAGCTTCTATGGTCAAAGCTCCAAAAGAGGATACTCATTGCAAGGGATCGTCCCTTTCCTATGCTTGAGGAAAGGTGAGGGAGCATGATGCCTTTATCCTTTTTGACCCTGGCTGTACTCACAACTTCATATCAATGGAGTTGGACACTAAGAGGGGCATACAAGCTTTCAAGATGGGAGATATTGTGATTGCCGATGGAGATTTCAATGGACAACAAGCCTCCGTTACTCCCTTGATTGGGAAATCGAGGCTTCATGGCCAAAGCTACAAAAGAGGACTTTTTCATCTCCCCTCTCCAACATGAAGATGTTATCTTAGGGGCACCATGGTTCAACCACATGGCTGCCAATATGAAGTTTCCTAAAAGGAGAAATAATTTCACCTACTACGGGGAAAAGAACATGTATTAGATTCTAACGAGTCGGGTTGTACTAAACCTCTTGTAAATTCACTTGCTTTTCATAATTCAATGAAAAGCTCAGTTTTTGCGTATATGATTTTTGTCATAGAGTTCATAAATGATCCTATTGTTTTATCAAATCATAGTGATAGGAATCAAGAGGAATTAGAGTTTCCTAATTTCCTCAATAGATTCCAAAATGGTTTTATCGATGACATCCCTATGGAGTTGCCTCCAAAATGAGGGGATGATGACCGGGTGAAAGCATGTTAACCTGTCGCGCTTTTTGTGCTAGTTAGCAGTTTCAACTTAGCACATCTTCGAAAAGTTGGGCGTCCGGTAAATTTTTTACAAATAATATCAAAATTAGTCGGAGGTTGTACATTTTGATTCCTTGTTTCAAGTGCTTTCTATTGATATATCATATGTCATAGATCTTGGAGATGTAGCTCAAGTTATTGTACTAGTTAGCATATGTCAAAATTGTGCTAGTTAGCATTGTCCGGGACATGAAAAAGCATGACAAGTTAACATGATTTCACCCGAACGTAAGATAGAGCTTCTACCTAGGAGCTCACCACCTAATAAGCCTCCTTATAGAGTTTCTCAAGCTCAACAAGAGGAGATTATGAGGCAAGTGCATGAGCTAACTAGTAGACAAGGGGATGGTGAGGCCTAGTTTCTCTCCCTTTTGTTCACCAATCCTTTTAGTGCAAAAGAAAGACGACACATATCGTATCTGTGTTGATTATAAGGAACTAAACCAGTTTACTATCAAGAATAGATTTGTCGTACCATGGGTAGAAGGTTTATTTGATAAGAAACAAGGTTCTACCTACCTCTATATTATGTAATGTTTAATTACATTTTCACACTTTCTTTTATTGTCCTTTCTTGAAAAAATCATGAGGTCTCATTAAATACACTTCCTCATACTAGTCACTAGTCAAGACAATGAGCATAACCTTTTACAATAAGTCTACCTTGCTGCAGCTAGTAATACCATCAGGCTTATCTTTCAACTCATTAAGGACTAAGGTGGATAGACCAACGAGGCATTAATCATACTAAGAGATAAATAACAATTAGTAATAAGTATTAGAGAGAATGTGCTCAATGTAAAAGGAGATAAACTTGCTTGATTTATTAGGATTTGGAGAGAGAAACTTACAAGTTAACCATGTGATGGCCTTATATAGGGTCAGAATGGAAGGTGGCATTAAATGATAGAAAGTGATATGAATCACAGGTGGGGAAAGTTCAAATAGCATGTTGTTATACCAGATAGCATGTGACTATAAAGAAGCATGTGTTAAGGAAATCTATGTAGTAGGATGCTTGCATGCACATAAGGGTACATGATTAGTATACTTGGCTTTAGGGTTTAGTCACGCATAGAGTGTAAGGCTAAAGGCTTACCCCGACAGACACCCATGTAAGCTGAAGCTTACATAAAATGCATGGATTCTACTTGAGGAACCTAATATGTGCTACATATATATTAGCCATATGGGTAATTACATATGGCTCATAAGACGAATTTCAGGAAAAAGGATATGTCAAACCACCAAACTCTGGGTTTGGGGTCGTGTCTAAACCATTTATAGTACATCCTCATAGTAGACAATGTTGACATTGCTTTCTTCTTCTTCGTCTTCCTCTTCTTCTTTTTCCTCCACAATATGTACTTTTACTTTGGAATCTGGAGGATTTTGATGCTAGTGCAAATATGGGGTGCACATGGTTTATTCATGTTAGGTGCATATTCATCATAGAGGCATGTTTTGTGTGTATGTATAATTATGTTGGTGCTTTGATTATGGGGTGGTCTTACCAATAGATATTAGTAATGTCTATAAACCCTTACAATCTTGAGGTTAGGTGTGACATGCATAGTAAAACTGGTTGTGCTTTTCTATAGGAGTTTTGATGACTCAAATTTTGCATAAATTAGAATTATATCCGAAAGCTTGAATGCATGAATGCCTTGAATTCTCATGCTTGAATTCTTTGAAATGTCATGAAGCTTGAAATACGTGAATGCTCAAATGTGAGAGTTTGCTTCCTTAGGCTTATGTGACGTTGAGGTAGGCAAGAGGTAGATCTGCCTAGGTGGCGAGTTTGTATTCGTTGAGCAAGAAGGCAAAGATGGCAGGAATATCTTGTCAAAGGGGCGAGAAACACCTTTAGCCAAGTTTTGAGACTCAAAGGCCATCTACAAAACGGCACGCAAGAAAGAAGGTGACAAGTATCGAGCCCAACTCTGCAAGTGGAACTAGGGGGCTTCACCACCTACCATACCTGTCTCTGATCTCTCAAATCTATGTGTCGTAGCAAACCAGTTGAACCCCTAAAAACCAAAGTGGGGCACGTGTCCCATTGTGACATATTCCTTAGTGCCAAAATATTGCAAGGATGCTATGAGGCCAGGGGATTGTGTGGTGGACCCAGTATCTCCCTACTCCAATGGAGTTGAGTAGTGAGTTGTGGCACTTAATGGTAGCCCATGGGAGCAAGGGCTAATGAGAGTTAAGTGGAAACTCAGGTGAGCGTAAGTGGAAAAGGCCACTCGGATAAATTTTAATAAAAAATGTTACCAAAAAAGTTTTACAGGTGGTCATATGCGAATGATGATTGTAGCTGAGCAATGCGGGTAATGGCAAGATGAGCACCAGGTTCAAAGCCCGTGTGAGCAACAAGTTCGCAACAGAGTGGCATTGGTAGCATGTGGGAAATAAGCGGCTTGACAAAAAATATGTGGGAATATTGTTCGATGATGTGGCAACATAAGGCGGGCCAGGAAGTTCCTTTGAGAAGGTGACAAAGTCGACCAACAAGGCTAGTTGGCAAGCAATTGCGGCATTTGGTTTGGAACTTGCAAGAGCGGGGGTATTAGTGTATGTTGATTGAAGGCTAGTGTTGATAGCTTGTAGTTTAGTAGTGAGGCAATGCCAGGCCAATCAAGTGATGAAAGCGGGAGCTTAGATTGGTCAATGGTAGGTGAACATTTTAAATCATGTATTCAAGGGCGAGCTAGCGCAATAGTAGCCGATGGAGGAAAAAACTCTAAGGCTTGAAAATGCACAATCAAGGAAAAAACTTTTTGGCTTTTAAGCCACACACTCATTTGTAGACATAGAATGCAATATTTTTTTCAAAATACAACCTTTACAAAAATGCTTAGATGGGGCCTCCAAAGGCGGCAAAGAGGCAACCTTATCATATTTTTGTAAGTGCATCAAGCAGGAGAAATTCATACGTCCAAAGCGTGCATGCCATAGTTTATCATCTAAAAAAACTCTAGAATCTGTAACTGCATTTGCAAAGTTTTCTATACGCTTTAATAATTGATCTTGTACAATCAACCATACAAGGTAACCAATGCCACAATAGTATCACCTGAAGTAAGATCATAAATAGTTCGTCTCTCATTCACAAACTTTACAACAATAACAAGTCTTAGACAAAAAATTCTTCTTGATTCTGGGCATAAGAAGTACATAAAAATGTGTGAAGGCATTGCCATTAATTGTAGTGAGTAGAATATTTTTGACTCGCGGAATTGTTGGCACATGACAACATTTCCATCGGGGAAAACATCAGATGTGAACATGCCATGATGAAAGGTAATGTGCTTTGTAGCACCACTCTCAAATATACCACACATATGAGTTTGCAACATCAATCATGCATGCATCATGGACAAAAGAGTCATATTGACACTGCAAAACAAAATTTTCATATTCTACAAAGGCCACATTTGAAGTAGATTCACTTTATTTTTTAAATGCCTCTTGAGCCTTTAGGTTGGACCTTGCTTTATCAAATGATCATCAATTATGCAATAACTACAATGAAATTTTTTATTTCTTCTAGCAATAGATTTACCATATGAATTACTGTTATACAAATACATCAAATTAATAGCATTATCATTTTACCTATGCAACTAGCCTCAAAGTTGATGCAAAATTCTGATATGAATATGTGAATACATCTGGGACAGTCTGCACAAGTTAAAGGTTGGGAATGACTTCGCCTACATCAATAAGTTTACCATTGATGTCTTTGACTTCAACAAGAAAAGATTCCATTTCATCTTCCTCACACATTATGTTTGATTATAGATGTCTATGTACATATGCTATTTTTGTCTCATTGTGTCTCACATACAATAATCTGTCTAGAATGTCCCAAGACTGTTTCGTTGTATTCTTTGAATGAATACGAGGAATAATGGTGCACATCAAAGATAGTTGTCTTTGTCCTAGTTTTTCATCAATAGACAACAATTTGAAAATGTCATTGCTCTCAACTATAATGAGAGACTAAACCTAATGTAGAAAATACCTAAATTGTGTAGAAATTGAAGGGAACTTTTTTTTCCTATCTACTATAAACCAAATAGACCATTGATGACTGGATATGCAAATATTTTCAGTGGCTGGACAAAATTTTGCACAAAAGGAAAAATTACCTATATAGTACCAACAATATTGAAAATGAAGGACAAAATGAGTTGGAATCAAACTTTTGAGCACATTAAAATTGACAAGCTTGCCCAAAGCATTTCTCGACATATTGATGCTCACCAAAGCTCACGCAAATCAGAGAAAGTGAGCAAGGGGTGCTGACGACTATCCTTGTGGGCAGGGGGACACAACTTGCTCTAGTACCAATTGTTGGATTTAGGGTTACATGAATGCACACATATCTTGGAGATGTATAAGGAGATCAAGGCACACAATAGAGAGTGTATTATTAAGTGTGTGAATTCAAGAGATGGATTTAGGGTTGCAGGAATGCACATAGAGCTTGGAGATATAGAAGGAGATCAAGGTACACAATAGAGAGTATATTACAAAGTGTCACTATGAAAAGAGCCAAGTGTTTACTGCGCTATTTTACTGTGTTTTGTAGAGAGAAGGTGCAAATTCAAGTAGAGAAATAAGAGAGAGGAGGGTGGGGGTTCTTCTCTGTTTAAAATATTGCCACAAATTTTTTCGCTATTATTACCGCGTGTATTATCGTTGTTATTACCGTGTAAATTACCGTTGTTATATCCAACAACCAAATTTAGCGCTATGAGAGGAATGGAAACACACACAACGCCTCTATAATGACCCGACACACACTCTTGGGATGAAAAACACACACACTATGGGGCACCACTCGGCTTACACAACCCACCTGGCCAAGACAGGGAACACACCTATGGAGTGAGAGGAGAGAGACTACCCATTTACCCACTCCACACAGAGAGACACACACACACACACACCAAAAAAACTCAGCTCAAAAGATGAGAATTTCTGATGTTTAGATACAATTGAGCTTGGGCAAACACCAATGGGGAAAATAGCTCACACAATATGGGTAAAAGATGCCAGATACAATCACAAATTGGAGTAGAAGCTTCGCTCATAGGAGAAACTTACACAACCAAAACAACAGAAGAACAATGAGGAATCTGGCAAAATGGACAATGCCATCATGTCCGGAACAGCCCAAAACCCCATTCTACAATGTCAAAGTGCTCAAATCCGACCTCGGATGAGCAGTTTATGGTCAAAACAGGCTCCAAAAACAACAAAAACATAGTTGCGGTTGTTCCTCCTCTTCTCTCTACGTTTTTTCTGGTCTTCTCTTAAGTTTTTCAGTTCCCACACTTAAATTTATTACTTGGCACCTTTGGCCTTTTAGTTGACCTCAAACTGACCCCGAACAGGCTAAAAAGTGGCCTCACAGTGCATAGTTGTCATCCTGCTGCATCCATCCGCACACCTAGCACTCAAATTTTTCCAATAATGCATCCCACAACCACGTGAAGTGGCCCCAAAACATGGTACTCATGATGACCTTTCTACATAATTATCACAATAAAACACCCACGTTGTGTCCGTACTCATCCACGTGCAAGTATTGACCCCATTCGACCTCCTGACAGCACTAGATGCCATCTGGCGCACCTGCTTACCTCATGTCGTCGGCCCGCCGATAGATTCCTTCAAAAGTTTTACGCGCTACCAACTCCTCATTATCATACAAAAACACACTGATACTGGTGATGATGAAAATCGATGCACTATGTACATGTTGTCCTACCTGTACACATGTGGGCCCCACGTGACCACCTAGCTTTGGAAAATGGGCAATTCCTTATTTGATGCACCATGCATGTGTATGTACATATGCACAATCCCTTGCTCCAAAAGACTCCTGACATTATTTGCCCATTCCCTAGCCTGCTCGATCATTCATGATTAGCAGCAGCAAAAAGAGATATGAGACTCGCCGCATCACAGGGTTCCTCATCCCTCACCAACATTACTTGCTCCACAGACAGCTCATCTTCATCCACCATCATCAATCTAGCATGATACAATTTAAGATGCAATACATTTACCCTTGACGTATGTAAAATCCCATCCAGGTTAGCCAGTTGATAAGTACCATTGGGAAAACTGTAATAGGACTAGTCTTTGAAGTTCTTAAAGTCGAAAAGAATGTAGCAGGGCATATCTTTCGTTAGCACGATTTGAAAGATTGTTGAATAGTCTATTAAATAGAGCTTATACAAATGAGTTGAGATATTAAGAGAGAACATATATTATTTTTTAAAAATAATATACTAAAGACGGATTTGATAAAGATTAATAAATAACAGATAGTCTGTCTATGAACAGTAAAATTGAGATTTGTATTAATATCAATGTTTTATATTTATGTGTTTTAGCTTAAAATGCATGGGTAGGCTTAAAATAAGTTGTAAAAGTAGTACAGACCCAAAAATAGCGGTTTTATGAGTCGCGAACTAAAAGTTGCGTTTTTAGCCAAACACAGATGTTTTTCGCAATTTTTTTCGCGTTGCCTTGTAGACCAAACCTATTCCCGTCGTTTTGAGTGCCTAGATCGCTCTGTTCTGAGTTCGTTTGTAAACGTTATGATAAAAACAAACAGAACGCAACAGCAGTGTAGTGTACACAGGGACAGACAGACATACAACATCATACAGTTCTCCCTGCTATCAACCAAGAAGTGGATTGTTTCTTCATGGTAGAGTATGACAATTGAGATTATGAAGGTATATAATTATGTTTTTTTACTTCGATTATCATGTTGAATTGGTTGCACGAGTATGTTCTTTTGGCTATTTTGTAGGCGATGCAGAAATCAATGTGTGAAACAGGATCTGTGCAAAGTGTCATGATAGAAATCTAACCTTTACGGATCGCTTAGCAATCACGTTCTTATATTATTGTCGCAGGTATACTTGGTACGAAAATCGTGCAGGCTTTTCGAGGAAAAGAAGGATAAAAGCACGACGGGTGGTGCGTTTGGGGATCATTCACCAACCTCTTCTTCTGCGAGTGCGAGTGCGAGTGAGAGTGAGAGTGAGAGTGCGAGTGCGAGTGAGACGCTGCATGCAAGCAAACTGAAGCTCGGGGGTGGTCGGGAGGTTCGAGCTCCGTACAACGGAGTGCGCCCATATATTTTGCTCCTCTGTTGTATCAAACACTATCAATACAAATATTTCTTCCTCTGTTTTGCTGTCTATCTCTATTATTCGGTTCCCGTGACAAGTGGTATCAGAGCAAGCGGTTGATTCTGGACATGGAAGGATACGAGAGGAGGATGAAGGAGCAAGAAGACTTGATTCGGCAACTATGAGAAGATCTGAAAATTGCAAATCGAGAGCGTGTTGAGGCTCTGCAGGGCAAAGCAGCAAGAGATCTTGATATCTATGTAGACCTTGATGGCCAACATGAAGGTGAAAACCATGCTAATCCACCTGGAAACAATAATCATCGTGGTGGCGCTGGGGTACCGCCAAAAGAAACGATGACGATATGGGAGAAGCGACAACCAAATCATTCTTAACGAAGGCTAAGCTTAAAGAGTTTGATGGCATAAGAAAGATATGCGAAGATTTAGAAGCGTGGATTGAAGAACTCAAAGATTTGGATTATACTTTCAATATCGAGAACACGACCACGAGACTTTCGAACGCTCGAGCAAGGTGACCGATAAGACAATACGTACCACGATGGCTCAATTGGAGACTTTTGGTGATGCGTACGATAAAGGTAAGTCATCTACCTCTTCTTTGTGATGTTTTATGTCTTTGATACGTCTTTTGAAAGCTTCTGTGATCGAATTTATGCGTAGAAGTTGAGATTTAAAATTGAATTTCTTAATTGATATGGATAGTATTCATTGCTTCTTATCGTCTAAATTGATTGAAAAATTAAACTTGAAATTAAATCGAGAAGTTAAAAGACTTATGGAATTAACCAGTGGTAATAATAGTTTCACGAAAGAGTTAGTAGAATTTTTTTTTTCTCTTTGAAGAGTCGAAAGCATAAAGATGATTGCTATAACATAAACATTGATATGCATGATGTTATCATTGGTATCAAGTAGATCATTGAAAATCATGTTTTGATTGATTGTTAAGAAAGAAAAATATATCTTTAATCATTTGATGATGATAAGTCACACTCTTTGTGGAAAGAAAGAGATTCTAAATCTAGTTTTGGCAATGGAATTGATAAGGTGACTTAGATAAGAGTGTGAGGCGTTGCTTGTGTTTGCTTGTGTGAGAAGTTGCTTGTGTTTGCTAATGAGATTAAAGAGAATCTGGGGATAAACATAAAGAGACAAATCTAGAATTTGTAGAGGATCTCTTACATGAATTAAGGATGTGTTTCCGGATGATCTTCCTGGTATACCTCCGCCTAGAGCGGTAGACCATGCCATAGATCTATATCCAAGAGCAACACCTTATTCAAGAGCTCCATACAGGTTCAATATAGATGAGCTTAAAGAACTCAAGATACAACTTGATGAGGGTTTCATTAAACCTAGTGTATCTCCTTGGGGTAGTCCTGTGTTATTCCAAAAGAAAAAGGATGGTACATATAGGTTACGCATTGACTCTAGGGGATTAAACAAAGAGACCATTAAGAATAAATATCCTCTTCCTCACATAGATGAATTGCTTAGCCAATTGAGTGGTGCCACAATATGTTCAAAGGTCGACCTTCGTTCTGGCTATCATCAAATCCGCATTAAGGTCGAGGACATTCCAAAGACTGATTTTCGTACACGTTATGGGTATTATAAATTTACAGTTCTTGCTTTTGGTTTAACTAATTCACCAGCAACTTTCATGTTCTTAATGAATAATATTTTTCACCCGTATCTTGATGACTTCATTCTGGTATTCTTGGATGATATTTTTGTGTATTCTAAGAATGAAGAAGATCATGAATTACACTTAAAGAAAACATTTGAGGTTTTGCGTGAACATAAATTGTATGCCAAAGCAAGTAAGTGTACTTTTGCAAAGGATCAGACTGTGTATTTGGGAAGAGTGATTTCTAAAGAGGGGATTCACATTGATCTTGATAAAGTTAAGACTATGTTAGTAACAGATGTAATAAGCTTTATGGGTCTAGCACAATATGAGAGAGCACACATTGAAGATTTCTCTAAGATAGCAAGTCCTTTGACCGAATTGACCAAGAAAGACAAGGGTTTTGTGTGGACTTCTAGTTGTGAGACTGCTTTTGAGACCTTGAAGGCTAAAATAGCGGAAAATTGTGTTTTAAAAGTTCCTGAGATGGGCAAACCATTTGTTGTGTCCTGTGACACTAGTGGTGAACAATTAGGTTGTGTTTTGACACAAGAAGGAAGAGTGGTTGCATATGAGTTTAGGAAATTAAGACGACATGAATTGAACTATGCAACACATGATCTAGAATTGCTTGCTATTGTTCATGCATTGAAGCATTGGCGTCATCTCTTGCTTGGTGTAAAATTTGAATTGCGTACTGATCATCAAAACTTGAAGTATATTCTCACTCAGTCATTGTTAAATAACAGACAAAGAAGATGGATTGAATTGCTGGCTGAGTATGACTTTGATTTGAAGTATTTGTGTGAAAAGGAAAATAAAGTTGTAGATGCATTGAGTCGTAGGCCCATGTGTAATTTGTTGACTGTTGTGCGATCCAATTTGATTGATGAGATACATGCTTAAGTTGAAAATGATTCCTTTTATATGTCTATTTTGAAATTCTTGCGTGAGAATATTGGTGAGATGTATGAAAACAGATATCACTTGTATAAGGGAAATCTGTATTGTTATGACCGCTTGTGTATTCCTGCAAATTCTTCTTTTAAGAGTCAAAGTCTGCATGAGTGTCATAATTCACCTTTTTCTGGTCATCCTGGATTAAATAAGACATATGAAAAGATTAAAACCTCATTCTTTTGGCTGCGTATGAAATTGGATGTTAAGAATTATGTGTGTGAGTGCTTTCAATGTCAACAAGTTAAGATTGAGCATAAGAGGATGCTTGGTGATCTTCAACCCTTAGACATTCCTTTACAGAAGTGGGAGTCTATATCCATGGACTTTATCATTAGACTTCCTACTACGGGTGGAGGGTATGATTCGATCTTTGTGGTGATAGATAGACTCACAAAACAAGCTCACTTCTTTCCTGTAAAATAACTTATACTGCATTGACCATTGCATACTTGTTTATGAAAGAGATATTTCGTTTGCATGGCATGCCCAAGAGCATAGTGTCTGACATAGATTCTAAGTTCACTTCTCATTTCTGGAGAGCGACTTTTGACTCTATAGGTACCCAGTTACGCATGTCTAATGCTTTTCATCCTCAAACAGATGGGGAAACGGAGAGAGTGAATCGTATTCTAGAAGATATGTTACAAATGTATGTCAATGAAAACCAATCTAATTGGAATGAATATCTGCCTTTGGTGGTTGAATTTGCATATAACAGTTTATATCATTCATCTATTAGGATGACTCCGTTTGAGGCAATGTATGGCTATAACTGTCCCACACCTATAAATTTTCTTAGCTCAAGGAATAAGGTAGAACTGTCACGTGAGATGCTTGAGAAAATGGATAACGAGTTGATCAAAATCAGGGGGATTATTAGAGAAGCTCAAAAGAGACATAAACTGTATTATGACAAGAAACATCGTGTTGTGGAGTATGAAACTGGTGATATGGTTTTTTAAAGGTTATTCCTGAGAAGTCTCATTTGATTCTTGGAAATGATAGAAGATTGTCTCCACGATTTGTTGGTCCATTTAAAATTTTGAAGTGCATTGGTTCATTAGCTTACAAATTGGAATTGCCTTCTTGTGTTAAAGTGCATCATGTATTCTATGTGAGTTTATTGAAAAAGTATGTTCCTAATCATGTGCATCATGTTTTAGAAGACAACTCTAAGTTGAAAGATGACGGACCATTGACTGTAGAACCAGACTTAGTACTAGATAGGCGTTTTAAACATCTGAGAAATAGAGACATTGTGGAAGTTTTGGTTAAGTGGCAGAACTATCCAGTAGAGGATGCATCATGGATTGATCTTAGTGTTTTGCAAAGAGAATTTTCCTCTCTTTAGATCAACTCTGAGAACAGAGTTAATTTTGATAAGGGGAGAATGTAATAGGACTAGTCTTTGAAGTTCTTAAAGTCGAAAAGAATGTAGCAGGGCATATCTTTCGTTAGCACGATTTGAAAGATTGTTGAATAGTCTATTTAATAGAGCTTATATGAATGAGTTGAGATATTAAGAGAGAACATATATTATTTTTTTAAAATAATACACTAAAGACGGATTTGATAAAGATTAATGAATAACAGATAGTCTGTCTATGAACAGTAAAATTGAGATTTGTATTAATATCAATGTTTTATATTTATGTGTTTTAGCTTAAAATGCATGGGTAGGCTTAAAATAAGTTGTAAAAGTAGTAGAGACCCAAAAATAGCGGTTTTATGAGTTGCGACCTAAAAGTTGCGTTTTTAGCCAAACACAGATGTTTTTCGTAATTTTGTCCGCGATGCCTTGTAGACCAAACCTATTCCCGTCGTTTTGAGTGCCTAGATCGCTCTGTTCTCAGTTCGTTTGTAAACGTTAGGATGAAAACAAACAGAACGCAACAGCAATGTAGTGTACACAGGGACAGACAGACATACAACACCATACAGTTCTCCCTGCTATCAACCAAGAAGTGGATTGTTTCTTCATGGTAGAGTATGACAATTGAGATTATGAAGGTATATAATTATGTTTTTTTACTTTGATTATCATGTTGAATTGGTTGCACGAGTATGTTCTTTTGGCTATTTTGTAGGCGATGCAGAAATCAATGTGTGAAACAGGATCTGTGCAAAGTGTCATGATAGAAATCTAACCTTTACGGATCGCTTAGCGATCACGTTCTTATATTATTCTCGCAGGTATACTTGGTACGAAAATCGTGCAGGCTTTTAGAGGAAAAGAAGGATAAAAGCACGACGGGTGGTGCGTTTGGGGATCATTCACCGACCTCTTCTTCTGCGAGTGAGAGTGCGAGTGCGAGTGCGAGTGCGAGTGAGACGCTGCATGCAAGCGAACTGAAGCTCAGGGGTGGTCGGGAGGTTCGAGCTCCGTACAACGGAGTGCGCCCATATATTTTGCTCCTCTGTTGTATCAAACACTATCAATACAAATATTTCTTCCTCTGTTTTGTTGTCTATCTCTATTATTCGGTTCCCGTGACAAAAACACTCCACTACCTTGAAAGGGCCTTGCCACTTAATTTGAAACTTATGTAAAACCCCATCCAGGTTAGCTAGTTGATAAGTATCATTGGGAAAACACTCCACTACCTTGAAAGGGCCTTCCCACTTAATTTGAAACTTCTTGATACCCTTACTTTTGACCTTTTCATTTATCCTTGCCAAAGCCTTATCTTGTATCTGCCCATAATGCTCCAATGCGCTCATCCTATCCAGTTGAACCTCTTGTAACTCTAACAGCCCCTCTTTGAATGCATCACTAGGCGGCCCAAGGAGCTTCTCTAACATCTTTACTGCAGGCAACTCTACTTCCATAGGCAATAGTGCTTCATTTCCATGTACCAAGTGAAATGGAGTAAACCCTATACCTGTCTTCACCAAAGTACGGTAAGCCCATAATGCACTAGGCAATTCCAAATCCCAATTCTTTCCTTGGTTCTCTGTCACTTTTGAAAGAATTTGTACCAACTCACCATTGAATCTTTCATTTAGGTGATTACACTGTGGGTAATAAGGAGTAGTGTGCTGGTGCCTAATCTTCATCTTTGCACATAAAAAGTATAGCAGTTTAGCTCTAAATCCTGGCCCCTTGTCCGAAAGTAACTCTAGTGGCACCCCAAACTTGCAACATATTTCATCATACTCAAATTTTTCCACATCCTTTGCAGTGATTTGTTTGACTGCTATAGCCTCAACCCATCTAGAGAGATAGTCCACTGCAGTCAAAATATAGCTTTTGCCCCTGCTTGTGAAAGGTAACGGCCCTATTGCATTCATTCCCCACTTTTTAAACACATCAAATGCCATAATGATTTTTCGTAGCTCTGGCTTCAACACTCTCTTTCCAAATGCTTGACACCTATTGCAAGACCTACACCAATGGTGAACATCCTTATGGAGACTAGGCCATACATACCCCTCTTGCAAGATCTTATGTAAGGTGATCTTCAGAGAAAAATGGCCGCCACATTCGCCGTCACGATTCTCTTCCAACACTCTATAAATCTCCTCCCGCCAAGGTACACGTCTCAACACGAGATCAGCACCTTTCATGTACAAGACATCACCAATCAATTTGTACCTGGATGCTCTACGCTGCAAACCATACTTCTTAGACTTTTGAATGTCCTTTGGAATGATTCCTGTTAGAAAAAACTCTTCTTCTTCAATGAAACTTTCCCGGCCATGATAAAGAGGTAAATTGGTCCTCAACACAAATAGCTCCCCAATCATGCTTTGAGCTGCTTCATGTGCCTCTCCATTTAGCACGTTCTATGTGTTTGATACTCCATGCTTGGAACTTTTTTAACAGGCCTTTAATTCTGAAACACATTTCCTTCAATGAGGTGTTCTTGCTCTTCCACACACCCAACACTTGCTTCACAACTAGCAAGGCATCACCTTTTATGCTCAACCTTCTAATTCCATGCTTCAAACAAATGTGTAATCCGGCTTCCAATGTAGCATATTCAGCCTCATTGTTACTATGTGCATCCAATTTGAACCCTCTCTTGCATACTAGCTTCCCCTCTAGATCATAAAGTGCTGTAACCCCTGAAGCCGCATCATGGATCTTTCTGTATGAGCCATCAAAGAACAACGCATGTGCATTTCTGATCTTTGGTACTTCTTCAACTACCTTTCTCACCACCTCTTCCTTAACAAGAAGGGGATTCTCCTTGTTAGTCAACAAATCAGCTAGGGTAGCCCTTGTACTGTCTTCCACTAGAAAAGAGAATTCAAACTCTTGCAGCTCAATTACTTATTTCTTCACCACATCTGACATGTTAGTGCCATTAATTAATTGAGGCAAAAAGGCATAACTCGTCAAGAAAACAAAAGGTCGTGGTAGCAAGTAATGACGAAATCTTCGACAAGCAAATATTACACTCGCCACCACTAGCTCTACATCCAAGAATTTTCTCTCTGTTACAAAATTCACTCGGCTTGCACAATACACTGACCTCATATAATGGTTGCCCTTCCCCTTTTGCAATAGCATGGCTCCAATGGCATCATCCCCTACTGATGGATTGACATAAAACACTTGCTCCCAATCAGGAGCCTGCATGGCTGAGAGCCCCCCTAACACCTCTTTCACCTCTTGAAACACTTCTTCACACTTGTCATCCCATTGCAAAGGATCATGCTTTGCCGCTTGTTGTAATGGATAAAGGAGCTGTGAAGACAATGGAATAAACCATGCCATGTATTTCACTTTGTGTATAAAGGTTGCCAATTGCTTTGTACTCGTAGGAGATGGAAGAATAATAATAGACTTAACCTTGTCTCGATCAGCCTCAATGCCATTTTCTGACACCATATGGCCCAATAACTTCACCCTTGGCTGTGCTGGATGACATTTCTTTGGATTTAGTTGTCCTCCACATTCATCATATCGAGCCAATACCATCTGCAACTTCTCATGGTGTTCATTTAACACAACTACCAATGAATGGTTCCAATACCCAATTTTCTCGCTCTTGATAGAAGGATGGTCCATCTGACAACCCAAATGGCAATACCGTGTAGCAATAGTAGCCCCATGGCGTAATGAAAGTTGTCTTTGTGCGGTCTTTAACACTAGAATGGTAACCTAACAGGACATAAAAGTGTCCTTTCAGAGTTTTGGGAAAAAATTCAAAAACCATAGTAGATCCACTCATTTTGAAAAATCCTTTCATGAGCTTATAGTTCAAGAACTACTACATATGGAAAAAATGAGAAACTTGTAAGTTTTCTCATCCCTTGGTCACTACAAGCCTCCAAAGTTGATGGACCAGTGCATTTTGCCCAAAACAACAATTTCTTACGGTTGATTGCATATAAATAAGAGTGGGGATTTTTGTAGGACATGAGATAAAATGCCCTGTTAACTTCAATGGGTTGGTCATCAAAACATATGGTTGCTTTTACCTCACTAATTTTTTTTTTGGGCAAAAAAGTAGGTACAAAAAAGTACAAAATGTGTGATTATGTGATACAAATGATATGTGTATATACTACATAAAGCAACATTTATCAATGTAGTGATCAATGAATACCATCAAAGTATTAACAAAATATCATCATTATATCAATAAAAATGAATAAATGATCATGGTATCAACGAAAAGCATCATGATATCACGGAGAATAATCATTGTATCAACGAAACAACATCATGGCATCACCGAGAATAACCATGGTATCAACGAAACATCATCATGGCATCACCGAGAATAACCATGGTATCAACGAAACAACATCATGGTATCACCGAGAATAACCATGGTATCAACAAAACATCATCATGGTATCAACAAAAATCACCATGGAATCAACAAAATATCATCATGGAATCACCGAGAATAACCATGGTATCAACGAAAATCACCATGACCAAAGTATTAACAAAACATCATCATGGTACCATCAAAATTACTATGGTATCAATGAGAAATTATCAATAAAACGACGTAAACTATATCTCTAAAAGAATAATTATACGAGAATCAATGAACGAGTATATCATATAACAAAAGATCATGTACCAACAATAGCTCGATAGAATTTGGACGATCATCAACGGCTCGACTGAATCGGAACGATGTGTAACTGGCTTCTGCAGCAAAGTTACGTCAGTAACAAATATATGATTGATGAAAGAAAATATAATTGAGAAGTTTTCAATTATGAGAAAAATCAAAAGCAAAAAGTAAAATTTTGATTTTCAAACATATTCGCAGTCCGAGACGATAACCCAAAATCGGTGCAGAATTTAGAGAAACTTTCTTCTGCAAAGTTATAGACCACATCGATTCCAATCCCCATCGTGGGTAGTTTCTTCTGCAAAGTTGTAGAACACATCGATTTTGGTCTCTCACGCGTGTAGTTTCTGCAAAATCGTTTTCAATAAGCAGAAAAATAAAAAACAAAAAACGGAAATTGCTTTTTAGGTATGTACGCAGTGCGCGAACGATAACTCAAAATCCGTGCAGAATTTGAAAACACTTTCTTCTGCAAAGTTGTAGACCACATCGGTTCCGGTCTCTTAAGCGGGTAGTTTCTGCAAAGTCGTTTGTAATTTGCAGAAAAATCAAAAACAAAAAGCGGAAGTTGCTTTTCAGGTATGTACGCAGTCCGCGAACGATAACTCAAAATCGGTGCAGAATTTGAAAAAACTTCTTTCTGTAAAGTTGTAGACCACATCGATTTCGATCCCTCTGCCAGGTAGTTTTTGCAAAATCAATTTTGATCAGGAGAAAAATCGAAAACAAAAACGTACTGCTCTGATACCATGTTGAGAGAGAAGGAGAGAGCATAGAAGTAGAACCCCAAAGTGTGTAGAATACACACATGAGATGATGTATATATAGAGGGGACCTAGGTGCCATGTATAGAGAAGCCATATATTGAGTAGCTTCACATATAAGCTCAACACTTTTTACTAGGACCTGGGGCACTTCTTCCTTCCTTTTCCTCTGTGGTCCTCTTCCCAATAGGCATCACTAATGTATCCTCTAGCTTTGATGCCTTCTCCAAGGTAACCACACTTATCACTTTTGTCTTTCCCTTTTCCTCATGGGTTAATCCACTGGTTCCTTCTTCTCCTTTGATTTCGATGCCATAATCATTTGACCTAGCTAGCACATGTCTTGGCAATGGATACATGTCTCCCCCCATCCTTGGTGGCTTATCACATTGCGGACTGATGTGTCCCAACTCTCCACAATTATAACATGTGGACGTCTACCTCTAGAACCTACCATTGCTTTGTCCAACACCATTCCTAGGTCTTTCTTCACCTCCTGGCTGATTTGCAAACCTCCCTCGACCTCGATTATTTCCCACTTGACCTAGCATGTTTAGGCTGATATTCTTCATTAAATCTACCACTTGCCTCATGTCTTCCCTTAGCCCATCATCTTGCATTGCTATAGTGACCACTGGTGGCATAACCTGAGGAGTAACAGAAACCACTAGTTCATGATGAACTCCTGACATGCGACCTTGTAAAGAGTCCATAGGTTGAATTTCAGACCTCATGGGCAAAGACTCCACCCCTAACTAGCTCATTTTCCTCAACTTCCACTCTTTGTTCCTTCCTACCTCTAGTGAATCTTCATATGTCCTAGGCTTCTTTAGCTCCACTCTCCAATGTATATTCTCCCAAAGAACAGCCAAGAACCTGTCCTTCTTCATCATGTCAGGTGGGGGTACTTGTGGTGCTAAGGCCTTACACATCCGCTCCCATGACAATGAGAACTTACGTATGTATGCATCTACTGGCTCACCTTCCTTTTGCACCAAACCCTGTACTTCTTGCCACACTTTGTCAGGATCTTCCGTCTTCACAAAGTCCACTTCCAATCCATGCCTTAGATTGTCCCAACTCAATCTTACAGGTGGATCAGCCACACGCAACTCCTCTTCAAATGCTTTGGACCAAACTCATGCATCACTCTTCAAACAAATCTGGAGAAGATGTAACATTTGCGTCGGGTCATGGATCTGGTTTCTAATACAGGCAACCTCCATCTTTTCCAAAAAGTCTTCCATATCTTGATCACTTCTTCCATGAAACTCCGGATAAGAGAAAGCCATGGCTACCCAAGTTATGATGCTTTGAGAACCCCTTCGAACACACGTGCAAGAACCCAAAACTTTTGATTGACCCAATTCCCAGAAACTTCAATGGAGCTCAACTTTAGATGAGGACAAACACATGGACATCAAATGAATTTTCATAGTTAATCATCAGAATTACAACGGGCAACGGACATTCCTGTATCTCTCTTAATCTTCCTGGCCTGAACATAAAGACTATACGCTGCTGGAAAAAAATCTTCCTGGACACATGAACATTTATCTGGATTCTTTGAGTTAAATGCAAAAGAGTGAATTGAGGTCCATTTTGATCATCCATTAAAGCCAACCATGCAGCTCCCAAGAAAGCACACCTTTCTTATCCTCTGATTTTGCCAAAATTTTAGAAGCATAACAGCATAAATGGCTTAAAAGACCAAAAAACCAGCCATCATAACTTGGAAAATTTTTGGCAGAGTTTCCCCATAAGTAGAGCAGTAAGAACCCAAAATATAAACTATATATGTATGCATAAACTGCCAACAATAGAACCCGAGCATCAATTAGGAATCACTAGTACATAGCCTATGGTGAGGTCACAAAAAGGGTGCTCCAGCTACCTGTATCACCGAAAGGATCTCCACATTTGAGAGTCCCCCAGCTCAATAAAACCTCACGATATCGACCCTCACATGAAGGCTTATGAAAATCTCGTATACTCAAGTCTCAAAAATGACTATCTACCAGACCAAGTCTCAGAAATGGATAGGACTGCCAAATAAAACCAAGTATGGCTCCACAAAGGCGTACAATGGCAGTTTCCACAAGTAACGCTCAATACTAGCAGACAATGTGCTCAAACAGGCGCCAAATGATGCCTACCCACGGCAACTGTAAGTGACTTCCACTTTCCAGTGTATCACTCTACTCCAGCTACCTGTACCTATGTGAATCACCTGTACCTGTACCTGTCCCTATAATCTGTAACGTGTACTCTATAATCTGCAACCTGTAATCCCGAAGCTGAAGGTACTCGAAGAAGATCCTCAGTGGGGGCACCAAAAGAATGTGAGCGGAATGGAAACACACACAACGCCTCTATAACGACCCAACACACGCACTCTTGGGATGAAAAACAGGCACACTATGGGGCACCACTCGGTTAACACAACCCACCTGGCGAAGATAGAGAACACACCTATGGAGTGAGAGGAGAGACACTACCCATTTACCCACTCTACACAGAGAGACACACACACACACCCAAAAAACTCAGCTCAAAAGAGGAGAATTTCTGATGTTTGGATACAATTGAGCTTGGGCCAACACCAATGGGGCAAATAGCTCACACAATATGGGTAAAAGATGCTAGATACAATCACAAATTGGAGTAGAAGCTTCGCTCACATAGGAGAAACTTATGCAGCCAAAACAATAGAAAAATAGTGAGAAATTTGGCAAAATGTACAGCACCATCACGCTCAGAATGGTGCAAAACCCTAGTCTACAATGTCAAAGTTGTCAAATCCGACCTCGGATGAGCAGTTTATGGCCGAAACAGGCTCCAAAAACAGCAAAAACACAGTTGCGGCTGTTTCTCCTCTTCTCTCCACGTTTTTTCTGGTCTTCTCTCATTTTTTTCAGTTCCCACACTTAGCTTCATTACTTAAGAACCTTTGGCTTTTTAGTTGACCTCAAACGGACCCCGAACAGGCCAAAAAGTGGCATCGCAGTGCATAGTTGTCATCCTGCTGCATCCATTCGCACACTTGGCACTCAACTTTTTTCAAAAATGCATCCCGCAACCACGTGAAGTGGCCCCAAAACATGGTCCTCATAATGACCTTTCTGCATAATTATCACAAGAAAACACCCACGTTGTGTCCGTACTCATCCACGTACAAGTATTGACCCCATTCGACCTCCTGACGCCACTAGATCCCATCCGACGCACCTTCTTACCTCATATATTCGGCCCACTGATAGCTTCCTTTCAGAAGTTTTACACGGTACCAACTCCTCATTATTATAGAAAAAACACACTGATATTGGACGTGATGATCAAAATCGATGCACTATGTACATGCTGTCCTACCTGTACACATGTGGGCCCCAGGTGACCACCTAGCTCTGGAAAATGGGCAATTCCTTATTTGATGCACCATGCATGTGTATGTACATATGCACAATCCCTTGCTCCAAAAGACTCCTGACAGCGCCTAGACTTTCAAAGTCTGGCTTAAACCCCCCCCCCCCCCCCCCCCCCCCCCCTCCTTCTTTAAATCTTGGTGTTTCCCTCCTCTCAATAAAAATTAAAGAATATTGTGTAAAATTTTAAATTTTAAAAAAGAAGAGAAAGAAAGAGAGAAAGAGGTGGGGGGAGGATAAAGGGGGGGGATATAAGATTACACTTGGTTACAACTAAAATAATCACTGTCAATTGATTAACATAATTGAGCATATTCCCAAATCTAAAGAGAGGAAGAGAGGGGAGAGAGAGATGAATGGATTACACGACCAAAAAACTTCATAACTACAAAATGTTTATGAATCATCTTCCAAAACATCTCTACATGAGGCATCATCCAATTCTAAGCCCATGGCTCCAAAATCAATAAAGAGAGAAACGGAATTGTCGTTTGTGGATGCATTTCCTTCATCATCTTCGAGTTCGTCATCCTCCTTCTCATCATCTTCATGATCATGACAATCATCCTCGCTAACACTTGCTGTTGCCGGACTTGATTCATCGACCTCCGTCTCCTTTGTTTCTACCTCATCCAAATTCCGCGATGGAAGAGGGTCAAAGATAGTCTCCACATCATTAGTGGAAAAAATGGTTCTCCCCCGAGGTGTTATGGGAATTACGAACCAAAGTTTTGGTTGGTGAATTACTAGGATATAGATGACCTATAAAATAGAATCTCAAAGTGAGTAACATTGGTATAACTAACGCTACAAGAAAATAAGAATAAAAAAGGTACATGTCACTCACCTTCTCACAATTGCGTGGTAAAACTAAATTGTCATACCTCTCTGTGTGATGCACACTAGAGTCCACCATGTAGAGGACATTCTGATGTCGTCTAGACACATTTGCAAACCCCTTTCACTCGAAGATGAAGGTATGAAAGGCTCTACAATTAACCTTTAGTATCCTTTCAATTGTTCCGTAGTATCTGGCTTCATCACCGTTTGTGTCCAAGTTGCCCATGATGGCACAATCAATGGTGGTTCTACGCTCATCAATGTGGCGCGTACAAAAGTGACAACCCTTTGACCACATAGAGTTAAAGGAAAGGCGGTATGAAAGGCTCTAAAATTAACCTTTAGTATCCTTTCAACAGTTCCGTAGTATCTGGCTTCATCACCATCTGTGTCAAAGTTTCCCATGATGGCACAATCCATGGTGGTTCTACGCTCGTCAATGTGGTGTGTACAAAAGTGACGACCCTTTGACCACATAGAGTTAAAGGAAAGGCACTATAAAATAGAAAAATATATTAATTTATCAAAAAAAATTTAAAGATAATTTCAAAAAATAGCATTACAATATGGTTTAGGTATATGAGTACTCTACCTTTGGTACGCAGCCTCGTTCATACTCCCATTTTTTGCAGTTGATGTCTTCTCCGTGCGCTTTTGCCTCAGTCATTCTCTCATGAATCCACTCTGCACTAATGAGATCTAGGAAACATGCAAGGTGTCTAGGCACTGGGAGTGCCCTCCTTCCTCCATGTGCTTGTTTCCATCTTTCCCTCTCTTGCAAACGCCGTGCCTCTGCCACTATCCATAAGTCCACCCACTTGGTCATAATCTTTGCATTGCGAATACAAAAGTTATTGACCACTTGGGATAGATTCATATCCATGTTAAGTAGTTTCCCCTTTCCACTTGGCAAGTGTGAAGTCATCCTTTAATCTTCCTCGTCTAACCACATGCAAGGTTGAAGGATCAACTTGTGCCAAATACTCTGATATGTATACAACTGCCTCTTCAATGATCCACCCTTCATCCATACATGCCTCTCGTTGAGACCGTAGCCGCACAAAATCTTTGAGAGTCTTTAAAAACCTCTCTAAGAAGAACATCCATCGTGCACGTGCACTACTCCACATATAGCAATCTCCTCCACCACGTGAACCAGGAGGTGAATTTGACTAAGAAGAACCGATCGAGGAAATGCATCTTTAATGGCACACACAATTTCTGTTGCAAGTGTTTGAGTAGCTGGGATAACATCTATTTCGATTTCCTTGGAGCTCACAAATCTGCAAGAAAACACACAAGGATACACTAAGTGCCTCTTGAAATTATTATGCACATAAAAAAGGTGTAGCTGAGTGTAGTCATTGTTAAAGGCACAGACATTCAAAACAGACAAATATAAGAATTAGAATGGAACTAGAATAGAACACAGCAACAGACTAATTCCGCCATAACTTTCGCCTTCATATTCCCAAAAGGACACTGATCGACAGTTACATAGTTCGAGAATACTATCGGGCAACGCCCTTTCCCAAGAACACCCCTTGGACCCTAAAAGTACAAAAATTGATATTTCAAATTCCACTAAGGTAAAAAATCCAAGATTCCCTCGCTTAACACCTGGCACAGCCCGATGGCTAGAGCCATAGGCTAACCTGGACCCACAATCCCTTGATCAAGTATTCTGCTCCCCAGCAACACCTTCTGCATCTGTCTCTAAAGCCTTTTCTACCACAAAATCCGGATCCTCATGCTTTTCCACCTCCGCTTCCGCCTAGTTTTCCACTTCCGATTCCACTCCACCTGCCAAATTCCGATCTAGTTCCAAAACACCACTACTCAGTCCCTGCACTTACTTCAATTCCCTTGCTTTTGTTCTTCAACTCCTCCATCTCTGCAACCAGTCTCTCATTCTCCACCTTCAATTCCTCATTCTCCCTCCTAATGCTCTCCTTTCCAGCTAACTGAAAACAATTCTTGAAGTGGTCCGTCGTCGACACTTCCATATGCTCCCTCCAAAGCCTAGTTGCTTTATTCCACATCTCGTGCGCATATTCGAGCACTTCCTGCTTCAAGGCAGCCACATCCAAATTAGCTACTAAGATTCTTGTCATTCCGTGGTTCTGCAATGCCGCCTTCTCCATATCCGCCAATGGAGTTATTCTATTAATCAAAAAAACATTTTCAGTGATCAAATCAGCCACCTTATCCCCCAATTCTTTAAACTGCTCATCCTCTGTAGTCTTCAGTCCATCTGCCCACCGAGTGAAATCCTCAGCTACACTCAAAACTTCAGCATTCCTTGCCATAGCCTTAGCTGTAATCCTCTTAACCTCCTCCTGCAATCTTTCCTTATCCGACCTCTCTTGAATTAATTGCATCCTGAGTTTCTGCAGTTCCCAATATTCTGGAATAGCACTACACTTATGTTCCATCTTGTCACTTTCCATCACCCTAAGCACCGCATCCTGATTCTGCAGGAACTCATTCCAATCAACCAAACAATTAGCAGCCTCCTCCATAGAGAAAATCCCCCTGGCCTCATAACTGGAACTGCTTCCTGCCTTAACCTTCTAACTCTTTGGAACACTCTTCTCCGCAGCTCCACCCATTCCTTTCATAAACAGTGTGACCTTCTTACCTTTAGACTCCGACTTCTTAGATTCTGACTCCATGGTGAAAATGTTCAACTTTGATTCAGACTCCTCCAAACCCTTCCAAGAAACTTTAAAAGGTGATTTTCTTTTTTCAACTGTTGGAGATCCCAACAATAGCTTCCTCCGCTTCATTCCACATAATGTTCCCTCTTCCTTCAACACATTTGCAACCGGTGTCTTCAAACCTGCTGCTACTGACGAAACCTTCAGGACATGCTCAAATATTGCGGCCAAATAAGGCACCACTTGGCCCACTGCCGGTGTCCAACGTTGATCTCTCTTGCCTGTAAGCTGCATCCGATCATACAACACTATTGCCCAATCAACCTTAATGTCTCTCTCAGCCTAAAACAATCGTGCAAAAGCCTCCTTAGACATGTAAGAGGTCTTTTGCAGAATGCACACCTTCTCGAGATACCAAAACAAATTTGAGGCTCTGATTCCACCCGCATTCCGCACCATATAGTATACCTTCATCCCAAACGGATTTCCAAATTCCCCCTTCATCTGGGAATCAGTCACCTTCCTCCCCTTAGCCAGCATAGGAAAATACGGAACTTTGAAAACCTTGGATACTAAGCTTGGTGTCAAGCATAGACCCCTTGTAATTACTCCATCACTCTCTTTAATCATGTTCCACTGCTGCTCAGCGAACTCGTTCTCTGCCCATGTGTCCCAAGGTAGACATGCAAACTCATAAAGGCCTATGCGTTTGAGCCATACCTCGGTTTCCATCTCATTTGGGTCAAACGTTGCCACCGCCGTCTCCACACTCCCATGATCACTCATAGACTCAGCTTCATCACTCTCCACCTCGATGTGATCTTCCTGCTGCCTCGACTTAAACAGTTCCTCCATCGCCATCTTCATCGACCTGGTGTGCGGCATTGATTCTGACGCATCGTCCTGTATCCCCGCCATCATCTTTCCCTTGATATTTTTAGAAAAAATTTCACCCTTCTTCTCTGACTTAACAGTCAGTGAACTGCGACGTTCGCACACTTGGATGTGATCTCCAATACTTCTCACCACCTTAATATTATAATGATGAATTTTCTCCTCGATTCGAGCATGCCATGCAAGATTCACCCAAAAAATATTCGTCCTTAAATGAGTCACATCAGCACTAAGCGAGTTTTTAGACTGAAAGTAAGTACCCCCACTAATGAGTACCCCTTGACCCTTTTGACCAATTCCATTCCTCCGACTTTCCTCTTTCTGGACTTCCAATACCACAGTCAAATTCCAACATCCAGTCCGCCATTTGAATTCCGAAATCCAGATCCCTTTACAGGTTTTGAATTGCAACAACAAGTTGCCAATGCTACCTCTGAAAATTCCACTACAACCCACAAAACACTTCTGCATCGATTTTGAGTTATTGTTGGCGGACTGCGTACATGTCTGAAAAGTAACTTTCGTTTTCTGTTTTCAATTTTTCTCCTAATTAAGAACGATTTTGCAGAAACAGCCTGTGAAGGCAGTGAAATCGATGTAGTCTATAACTTTGCAGAAGAAAGTTTTTTCAAATTCTGCACTGATTTTGAGTTATCGTTTGCGGACTGCGTACATGGCTGAAAAGCAACTTTCATTTTTTTTTTTTGATTTTTCTCCTGATTGAAAACAATTTTGCAAAAACTATTCTAAAGAGCCATCGGAATCGATGTGGTGTACAACTTTGCAGAAG
The DNA here is from genome assembly GCF_014529385.1 of Adiantum capillus-veneris. Lineage (NCBI taxonomy): Eukaryota > Viridiplantae > Streptophyta > Polypodiopsida > Polypodiales > Pteridaceae > Adiantum > Adiantum capillus-veneris. Next base: position 35,340,613 of record NC_140938.1, on the reverse strand, counting down.
AAAGTTTCTCTAAATTTTGCACCGATTCTGGGTTATCGTTCTCGGACTACGAATATGTTTGAAAAGTAAAATTTTACTTTTTGCTTTTGATTTTCCTCATAATTGAAAACTTCTCAATTATAGTTTCTTTTTGTCAATCATATATTTGTTACTAACGTAACTTTGGTGTAGAAGCCAGTTACATATCGTTCCAATTCAGTCAAGTTGCTGATGATCGTCCAAATTCTATCGAGCTACTGTTGGTACATGATCTTTTGTTATATGATATACTCGTTCATTGATTCTCGTATAATTATTCTTCTAGAGATATGGTTTACGTCGTTTTATTGATAATCTCTCGTTGATACCATAGTGATTTTGATGGTACCATGATGATGTTTTGTTAGTACTTTGGTCATGGTGATTTTTGTTGATACCATGATGATTTTTCATTGATACCATGGTTATTCTCAGTGATGCCATGATGATATTTAGTTGATTCCATGATTATTCCCGGTGATACCATGATGTTGTTTCGTTGATACCATGGTTATTCTTGGTGATACCATGATGCTGTTTCCTTGATACCATGGTTATTCTTGGTGATACCATGATGTTGTTTCGTTGATACCATGGTTATTCTCGGTGATACCATGATATTGTTTTGTTGATACCATGGTTATTCTCGGTGATACCATGATGTTTTTTCGTTGATACCATAATGATTTATTCATTTTTATTGATACAATGATGATATTTTGTTAATACTTTGATGATACTCATTGATATCACTTCGTTGATAAATGTTGTTGTATGTATTATACACACATGTCATTTGCATCACGTAATCACGCATCTTGTACTTTTACGTATATACTTTATGTACCATATGTTGTCGTGCGTATATATGTCGTCAAAAGAGTGGCCTCGCAAACCATCTCTTATGGCATTTTGAACGTAATTATTTCACTAACAATGCTAATAATTTTCATGACTATGTTTTTTGAGTCTATGATCTATGTAGGATTGAGCAAAGAATTGATTTCATGAAGACAAACTTGGTGACAATAAAAGATTTATGAAGACATGCTTGGTGATGCCGTAATGATGACAACATGAAGACATTTTTGGTGATGCGGTAGTTATGACAAGCTACACAGCAGATTCACGGAGACACTTCTGATTACGAGCTAATGTATAGACTTCACACCTCTTTATTGAACCTTTGCATTCATTATTGTATTTGATAGTATAGGAGTAATGTAACTCCTCATAAAACATTCATTGTTAAAGGAGTGATGTAGCTCCTCATAAAATATTCATTGTGAAAGGAGTGATGTAGCTCCTCATGAACATTTGTATATTCAATGATTTTTAATAATATAACGGTGGGTGTATATAGAGTTGTGGGTTTTTCCCTTGATCCCCCAAGGTTTTTTTCATCCACAATTAGGGACCCTTATTTGAGTGGGGGTGTTGAGCTTATATGTGAAGCTACTTAATATATGGCTTCTCTATATATGGCACCCAAGTCCCCTCTATATACATATCATCTCATGTGTGTATTCTACACACTTTGGGGTTCTATTTCTGTGCTCTCTCTCTCTCTCTCTCCACAATCATGTCACCTGTGTCTTCTATTTTTTTGTTTTTTTAATTTTTATTTGTATTATACTTTGGGTATCTTGATTTATTTATACACTACTTTGTTTCTTTTTGTCACATGCATATCATATATTTGTGGAAAATAATTTTTCACATGTGGATATTAATGTTTTAGTAGTCCTTTGTCACTCTCCTAGGCATGAGGGGTCACTCTCTTGAAGGCTAAAGGGAATCAAAACAAAGAAGAGACCCAGTCAAAGACCTTTTTGGGCAAAAAACACATGTTTTTGCTAATTTTTAAAAACTTAGCTCCCATCTGATTCTGAAGAAGTGTACGACATCAAACATCTAACATGTGATTCCAAGAATGCGGTCAAATGTTTTTATAATTTGTTGAACTCATTTACATATTGTTTCCAAATTTTTTGTGGACTTCAATATATCTACCTCACAAAATCAATTAGACCTAGGTTCCTTTCTTCCTTTTCCACACTTCCACACAACTCACACACTCATCCTCCTCCTCCACCAAAAATTGCACCTTTCATGCCTTATTTCATCTTCTTCACCATTTCCATCTCTCCCCCTTACTCCATAGCTCAAAAATTATCATCTCTACACACATAGCTCAATTTCTCTCTCTACAATCAAACTCATATTACCATAACCCCTTCACGCTTTCACAAAAAGAGAAAAAATAAAAAAATAACCAAGCTCAAGCTCTAAAAAAGGAAGAGTTTGATGATGGAAAATTCAACTTTTCCATGGTCATAAAAACTACACCGACAGAGATCTACAACCGCTTCATTAACTAGAGGAGATAGCTGGAAAATTCCCTTTTCATCTTGTGGTTTCTATCAAAATATTTATATTCTCATCCTTCTCTTACTTAAACTATGTATATTCTCATCAAACTATCAGTAGCCTCCTAGTTTTTTTACTTAATGTGTTTCTATGAACCTGGCTATTTCTAAGTGATGTTGGACATTTAGGTGATGTTTCTAAGTGATGTTGGCCATCTAGGTGATGGTGGACATCTGTTGGCTCAAAATTCTTATGGTGCTATTAAGATTTTCTACTTATGTGTTGTTGTTAGACTTAAAAAAGACTCCACTTTTTTGGCTTGGGATGCCTAGCTTGTATGAGGTTAAGAAATTTGGAGATGTTTTGATGATAGAGTTAAATTTTGTTCACATGCTGGTTGTACGTAATTAGTTTGTTTTCACCTGCTTACTCACATACCTGGGCTAACCTATGTTGCATGCTTTGGTCAAGGTTATTTTGTAGCCTGCCTAGTGCTGTTTACTTTGGAAATCTGAAAGGTGCATTAGGACTCTGGAATAAAGTAAACTAGGATAGGTACTGCCTTTCAGATGTTGATTGGGTCCTTGATATCTATCAAATTTTTGTGCCTTTATGATGCTTGTTTTGGGATTTTTTTGTATCACCCATACTGCATATTTCACTAAGCTATGCTTGGATTTATTGGTATGATGGTGAAATGCTATAGGTGATGATGTTTTGGTTTATCTAAACCCTACCAGATGATTGTCTAAACCGACTGTTACTTCTCAAAATTTTAGGCCATCATCTGAGAACTTGGGTTTAGTGCTAAATTTTACAATATGATTTTACTACTTTTGCTTATATTTTGATTAATTTTTGAACACACTACCTCTGACTTTGGGCTTGCAATCTAGTTAACATTAAAAAAATGAACAATGGTTTTAGACAGATATAAAGCTTTGGCTGCTACCTTTTTTCTTGGCTATGACCTGATACTTGATCTTGGTGGTTTGCTGACCTCTCTTGTATCCCTTTTGATAAATCTCTTGCTAGCTAGGATTATGAAGGCTCACCTAGCAATGTTTGGTCATAGTTGGTTGATATAATGTACCTAGCACTTAGCTATTTAGGTTTATAAAACCATGAGAAACCTTTTTGTTAATAAATATGTTAGCCATGATAGGCTCCATTAATATAATAAGTGATACTAGAGCCTAGTGCTGTGATAATCTCTTTGCATTGGAGGGTTTGATCTTTACTATACTTTTTGTATATTGTCACTCCTTTGAGGGTAATACTTGAGATTGTTGACTAGTTTATTCTAGTTGTGAACTACATATTGTTTTGGTTTACCAATACCTTACTAGCTAGTTGTCAAAATCTTTAGGATAATTGAAATCTTTACAAGCTCATAAAAATTTATGTCTTTAGGATGCTCAAACTACTGGTATGATTTGAGATACTCCCATAGTGGTAATGTCTAATTTTAAAAAAATGGTTTATGATTGTCAGTTTAAGAAAAATGTCGACTAATGAGCTAAAAGATTTTGATTGTGAAACAACTCTAGAGATTCCATTTCCTCTATAGACATGAACATTTGTAAACTAGAAGTGGTTTAGCTAAAGAAACTTCATATCTTAACTTTTGTAGGTCAAAAGATTTGGTAAAACACTAGGATCAAAAAGAGTGATGGCCTTCTTATCAAAACTTAATTTAATTAAATAAATATGTATAAATTCTTTAAAAAATGGGATTACTACTAACTTTAATTATCACCACCTGATCTCATTTAGGTGTGAAGAAGTGATGACATTTAGATCTCAAATAAAATCAAATTGAAAGGAATTAAAAATAAAACACTTTACATTTAAACAGGAGGGGTAATGGCCTTTTGAGTACAAAAAACTCAATGACACTTTCATATCAATTGTTTAGAGAATGGATAATTGGGGATATTTTACACTAATTGGATGGTAGGTATAAGTTAAAAATATTTTAAGTAGGACGTGGATAACAACTAATAGGGTTCGTTGACACCTATAAAACATGTACAAGGATAACAAATCTGTTGTCTTGTTTATATGGATGCAGGTGAGGACTCAATCTTTACTTAGAATCTTTTTGGCTTTTTTGTTGTCCGTCACTGTCGAACATGGAATTTGTCACTTTAGTATCAGTTTTTCCTCACTATCTTATGTACAAATCACTAGAATGCTACCTGGTTCTCCCTATGATGTGCAAAAATAAACTAACACCATATTAGAGAGTTTGAGACTTTAGAACCAATTTGAAAATCACCGATGTCTTGAGATTTTCCATGTGGACAAATCTCAAACACCTTTTAAGGCCAATTCCTTCCACGAGGTGATACTTGAAAATCTCTTTTGAGCCAATCTCTTAAAGCTTTGTCTAAGGTAATCTTAAGCTCGGTTTAAAAGTGGGAATTGGGAAATTTTTGAATTCACTAATTTGGTATAAATCAAAGAATGAGTCTTTTTTGTGCTAATTCTTTTTCTTTATCTAAAGCCAGTTATCTTTTGAAATGTTATGTTCTTTGTGTGTAAGTATAAGTTTAAAAACAACAACACACACATCCTAAACACAACATTCTCCCAAAATGCTAGGTAACCATGATGCTGGCTTTAGAGATTTTTGTCTATAGGCTTTGATGGACCCACTGTCTTTAGTTCCTAGTTAGGTTGATCGGTGTTAGGTGGTCTTTACTTTGTTATAGATTGGATTCCAACTCAGAGATATTATAGTCTTTGACTCTGCTGGTTTTAGGTTTCAGGTTAATCCAAAATTACTTAACCCTATGTAATTATTTTGATTCTTATGATTTCAGAAACATGTTACCTATAAACTGACTACTCTTAGATGGACAATCTGGCTGGGGACTATCCATAAAAACTAGTAAAAGTATGGAAAAATTCTACGATCGACTATGAACGGCATCCATACTACTTTTTACTGACTAACAAAGACTTAAAACTTTGAGTGGAGTATAATCCTTTATGCGCGCTAACATTGCTACTTATAGATCTGATGCCTACTCGTGGATTTATCATATGATACATCTCTTTGGCTCGAGACTTGACTATTCTCTTATCAACTTGATGAGGAAATAGGCTCATACTCAATGGGCCTACTGCCGAAACATTGAGTATGGTGCCTGGATAAGGGTGGACACACAAACACGAACACACACACAAACACAGACACACTGGTCACTTTCATATGTGGTTTACTAGAAGTCTACCCTATACTTGGATACTCCTCTCTCAGACCTTTAAATTGTAGCACAAATTATGACAACCCTATCCTTTGGATAGGCCATCCACTTTGATATTTGGGATTTTTCTCAACAGATGGTAGTGTGTACTCTTCCCTAATCCCCATGAATATATTTGTCTCATGCTATGCTAATTGGAGCTGATGGTTACACTGTCTTGTGGGGATGTTTAAACCTCCTATTACATACACACACATACTCTATCCTATCGCAATATGCCTTGCTGAGTTCATAATACTCTTGAGTCACCTATATTGATGTTTACTAGTTTGAAATTTCCTTTGAAAGTGGTGGATACTCGTGGGATATTTCCCCGATGCCAAGCCTTATACTAGTCACTTCCTATGGCATAACCCTTCCCCTATACTTTTTTTGGATTTAAAAAATGGTAGAAATAACCTACCTAAACTCAATCCTCTAGTGGGATGAGTTTATTGGGTGTGAACCTAACCCTAAACCCTTTTGCGCAAATGGGTAATTACTATCCCCCCACCCTTTTTCTAAGCTGGGTATACTGGCCTCTCATGATCTCCATTTTTGAGCGTGAAAACTTTTTTCCTTTGGTGCTCCTACCTGCATACTGTGCATTTGTATTACCCTTTTCCCTCCCTATTTCTCTCATCCCCATGCTATTGGATGATTCTATAAGTTGGCCCGATTGACCTTGGCTATGTAACAGCCTTCACTTGCTCTTTTCTCGTGTTCCAACCTGTAACGTGGCCATTGAGCTGGCTATGGTATGATGTCGATTAACTGCATGGCCTATTGGGCTATTGCTTCTTGGTTTCTCTTCTTTCTCCTTTGATGCATGCATGATTAAGGAATGATTAGGATATGGAGCAACATTCAGTAGGCCCTATTGTGAATGAAGTTACCTAGATGCATTTGAAATCGGCCCGTGGGGAGGTAGACTTTAGCTTTCACCCGATCTTTACAATGTTAAGTTTATGACACACAAAAACTTCACAAACAAGCTTGTGACTAGAACTAGCACCTTAAACAAACCAAGATATGGTAGCTAGAGTCCTACCAAGTAGACAATGACACCCTGTAGGCCCCAAAAAGAGGTGCCCCTTTTGCTATTTCTTTATTCTTATTGCAAATAGATGATATAAACACTTTCACCTAACTCTCACCAAGATATCCAAACATGTCTATGGCTGTAATTGCATATTTTTGAGCCAATTCGGCCGGAAAAATGATGCAAAAAACCTCTATAGGTCAAAAGTGAGGTTTCCAGTGACTTGTACCTCAATTTTAGCATGTTGTATTTCCTTCTTTTGTCATTGTGAGATGTCCAAAGCCTCCTTTACGCATCCCAAGGCTTTCTTGAGGCTCCCCTAGAAATGTCTTGCAGTTTAGGTGTGAAATCCTAAACCTGCAGAAAAACACATCATGCTCTAATTTCTTGTTTTGTATGATTTTAGGTGGAGCAAAGATGTCTATGTGTATCTCAAGTGCTCCTGTGCGCAATGGGATAGTTTGCCTTTGAAATGGATGAGCCTTTTTTATAATCTTTCTTGATGGAACTATGCGTACCTGTGGGGGATTAACAATCAGCTAATCCGATTCCTGTACAGAAGGCTCTTGCTTGGGCAAACATGCAAAAAACCCCCAGATTGTACCAAGTCAATTGAGAAGCCCAACTAATGGGGCATTACCATATGTGCAAAGGGGAGAGAGAGATGCGCAAGATCAAATCGTCATGCTACATGAGACAAGGGAGAAGGCAAGCTTTCCATTAAAGTTGTGATCATCTGCATCCACTACTCACACACACACACACACACACACACACTGTAGTCACACAATGATGTGCAAAACTCAACCTCCCTTCTGAAATTGGGTGATGCCTCTTGGGATGATCCAGGCAAGTGCACTTGGAGCCGTCATGTGTCTAGTTTGCCTCTTTTGAGTTAAATCCTAGTACCCATTGACATAAACAAGAGAGATTTAATGCAAACATTGTTTATTCATGAAATGATCTTTAAGTAGCTCTACGGCCTTGAATCACGCTACATGTGGGATAATTCCACCTTTTCTCTCCTTGACTCATACTCTACTGGCTCTAGGACAAAGCTCACACCTTACAATCCTCCCCTTGAGGTTTAGACTAGGACAATACATCAAAGATTCACTAAGGATGACATAGTATCCACATAGGATGTCAATACATATCCACAAAGGATGAAAAAACCTTCCTCCCCTTGAAGAGAGGCTACAACTTGATGAAGAAATACAAAACTCCAATTCAGGAGCACAAACAACATGCATCCCAAATCCAAGAGAGAAACAACATAACACTCTAATCGAGGATTCACATTCCAATTGAAGAGAAAAAACAATGCTCTAATCCTAAAAAATGTCTTCTTTACTCTAATTCAAGAGCACCTTGTCTTCTTCAATGCTTTGTCTTCACCTACTTCTTGGTCTTTGTCTTCTAGGCACACCTTGTTGGTGCCAATGATGTCAATGTCACCATAGGTTTTTCTTGAGCTTTATTGAAAAAACAAGTGAAATGGAAAAATAATCATGCAAAAGAAGTGATGATGCAGATGCTAATGATGATGTTGGTGATTTTCCATTCCCTCGAAGCGAAGTTTGAAATTTTATCATGGTTGCTTGGAGTGGTCTTTTCACTTTCCTTGGAGACTCTCCAAGGCCAATGTCTAGAAGTCATATAGTAGCACAATGAAATTATCCTCCTTAATGATGGATGTAGTGACATATATTGCCAAAATTTTTCTTGGTTGCAAAAATTTTTATGTGCTCTTTAAAATTTTCCTTCAATGTGAAGTACCGTTTCACTCGAGGTGAAGTCACTCTTCACACACACTTTTGGTTGGTGATCTTAGGACTTTCCTTTAGGCCTTGGTCTTGGGCTTGAGGGAGTTAAAGTGATTTGAGCTTATGTTGCATGGAAAGCAGCTCCAAGACCATTGACAGTTTAGAAAGTGTGCTCATGTGCGAACCTTTTCTTGAGAGGGTCTTTGGAAAACCAGATCTCACCATATGAAATCCCACTAAGCTTGAGGAAATTGTACACCACTTAGGCAAACTTGAGAGTGTCCACTTTAAAATTAAAATGCGCTGGAATAAGTGTGCACTTAGGCGTGCTGGAAGCGCTGAAAAACTCAAGCCCCTACACAATATGAAACTATGAACCAGTGATGATGATGTGAAAGTGAATTGTGCATCTATGTACAAATATACAAGTGACTCAAAGATCACAATGTGCAGATGTGGAGTGTGCATAGTGCATGGTACCTATAGGATTACAATGTCATATGTACAAGGGTGAAAGCATGCTAACTTGTCCTGCTTTTTCATGTCCCGGACAATGCTAACTAGCAAAATTTTGACATATGCTAACTAGTACAATAACTTGAGCTACATCTCCAAGATCTATGACATATGATATATCAATAGAAAGCACTTGAAACAAGGAATCCAAACGTACAACCTCCGACAAATTTTGATATTATTTGTAAAAAATTTACCGGACGCCCAACTTTTCGAAAATGTGCTAACTTGAAACTGCTAACTAGCACATAAAGCGCGACATGTTAACATGCTTTCACCCACAAAGCTATTACAATAGCAAAGAAGCTAATCTAGAAAGAGTGAGGCCGAAGCAACTCCAAGCTTCGACCGCAAGAGGATGAAACGTGACTCATTGAGGCCTTTGGTCAGAATGTCTGCAATCATCTGATCACTTGGACAGTGTTCAACCATAATGTTGAATATAGTATTTTGCAAGACTAATAGCACTTTGGTTGTCACACCGCAAGGGTGTGCTAGAAAGAGGAGAGTGACCAATATCAACCAAAATTTGTCGAAGCCATTTCAACTCACGAGCTACAAGTGATGTCGCAACATATTCTGACTCAGTCGTAGAAACTACAACACAAAGTTGTTGCTTGCTGGTCCAAGAAACAAGACAACCATTTATAAAGAAGCAATTTCCACTAGTAGATCGCATAGATAAATGTGAGCTTGCCCAGTCTTCATCAATGTAACCCAAAAGAGAAAGAGATTGTATAGAATTTGATGTGAGTTGTCGTCGATAGACCAAACAAAAATCTATAGTGCCTTTCAAGTATTTCAACACACACTTTGTTGCATACCAGTTCTTAAGAGAAGGACATGCAAGATGTTGTCCAAGATAATTAGCAACAAACAGAATATCAGGACGAGTGTTCATGCCAACAAACTGAAGACATCCAATCAAATTAGCATAAGGCTGATTTGTGACAAGTTGACCGCCATTGTCAGAAGTATTCTTCGTAGAGCTCGCAAGACAAGGTGTATTGGTTGAATGTGCAGATTCCATACCAAACTTTTGAATCGTATTTGCAATAAACTTTGACTGTCGAAGGAATAAAATACCTTTTGTACGATTCCGTTGGATTTGAATGCCAAGACACGAGTGAATCTCTCCAAGATCCACCATATCAAATGGAGAATACAATAACTTTGCACTTACTGAATAAATCCTAAATCATTGGAAACAAGGATGGTATCATCCACATAAAGAGCAAGAATCACAAAACTGCTACCTTGGTGTTTTATGTATAAGTTGGGGTCTGAAGAGCGAGAGATGAATCCTTTAGAGGTGAGGAAAAGATCAAATTTTGTATACCAGGCTCGCGAAGCTTGTTTGAGACCATATAGTGCCTTATGGAGTTGAGCAACAAGGTCTTCTTTACCTGGAATAGCAAACCCTTCTAGTTGCTCCGTATAAATTTCCTCTTCCAAGTCGCCATTAAGAAAAGCAATTCGCACATCCATTTGATGAATCCTTTAGAGGTGAGGAAAAGATCAAATTTTGTATACCAGGCTCGCGAAGCTTGTTTGAGACCATATAGTGCCTTATGGATTTGAGCAACAAGGTCTTCTTTACCTGGAATAGCAAACCCTTCTAGTTGCTCCGTATAAATTTCCTCTTCCAAGTCGCCGTTAAGAAAAGTAGTTCGCACATCCATTTGATGAGCTTCTAAATCAAATTGAACAGCAAATGCCAATAAAACTTGAACACTTGTAATGCGAACAACTAGTGAAAAGGTCTCTTGATAATCAACACTAGCTACTTGGGAGTAACCTTTTGAAACTAAAAATGCCTTGAACTTGTCAAAAGATCCATCTGCGTTTACTTTTTTCTTATACACTCACTTACACTTAATAGTTGTACGACCAGGAGGTAATTCAGTTAGTATCCATGTACCTTTAGAGATAAGAGAATCGTACTCTGCTTCCATAGCCTCTTTCCATTGATCCTTTTGTGGTGAAGAGATAGCTCCATCATAAGTAACGGGATCTTCAGAAGTAGAAAAAGCATTATCAACAATATCATTATCATAAACATGACATGAGCCATGTTCAAAATCAATAGGTAGATCAACAAAAATATCAATATCATCATCGGCAGCATTCGGAATGGATGGTTGTGAAGAGGAAAGTTTCTCTATAGGAAGAGTTTCATCATCTGAAAGAAATGGAAAAGCCTAAAGCAATGATTTAGTATCATCAAAATCATCCATGGACCATGAGCCTCCCATAAGCTGTTCATTAAAAGTAGCATCACGATTCACAATTACTTTCTTGGAGGAAGGGTCATAGAATTTGTAGCCTTTGGAAGTATCAGAATATCCAATAAAAATAACTTTAAGACCAGGAGCATCAAGATTTGTTCGTGTTTCTTTGGGAACATGAATATAAGCAATACATCCAAAGGTTCTGAAATGAGATACAAAAGGAATGTCACCTGTCCAGGTTGTGATGGGTATCTTACCAGAGGGTGTAGTAGTGGGAAGATGATTCTCAATAAATACTGATGTCAAAGTAGCTTCAGCCCAGAAAACACGAGATAAACCAAAATGAATCAGTATACATCTTACAGCATTGAGAATAATACAATTCTTTCGTTCAGCAATGCCGTTCTATTGAGGTGAATATGGAATAGTGTGTTCATGATGAATTCCACTGTGAACACAATAATTCACAAACTCTCGAGAAACATATTAGCCTTGATTGTCACTACTACGAAGCTTCTTAAGGCGACGAACCAATTTGATGTTCCGCAGCCTTGTGGAATTGTTTGAAAAAAGATAAGGCCTCAAATTTTTGTCTAAGTAAGAATACAGTCGTATACCGTGAGAAATCATCAATGAAAGTAATGAAGTAGCAATATTGAGATCTTGAAGAAGGTAGAGGTCCACATATATCATTATGAACAGGATCCAATATGTCACGAGAATGAGTTGTATTTGAAAGAGGAAAGGGTTTACGATTATGTTTCCCAAGAGCACAAAACTCACAAATTCCCATCTGGGGATGAGCTTTAAGATCCATGCCATGAACAAGATCACAACGCTGAAGATCAAGGATTTTTGAGAAATCAGCATAAACAAAACGGTGATGCCATACTTTGCAATCATGATCACCTGGAGTAGTAATAACATTTGCTACAACATCATTGAGAGAGAGTTCAAACAAATTACCGTTTCGAGGAGCAGTGGCTATAGTCTGTGCATCTTTCTCAATTCGGCATTTGGTATGATCAAATCCAACAAAGAGACCAAGATCAACAAGTCTAGCAACTGAAATAAGATTACGTTGAAGATCTGGTACATGTAATACTCCTCGCAGAATTTGAGTGGAAGAAGATAAGGTACCAAGATATAAATCTCCAATACCATTTACTTGACAAGTCGTATCATCAACAAAATAAACAACATGTTGAACTGGTAGTGGATGATAGTTATGGAGCCACTTAGACTGATATGTCATATTTCCTGTAGCACCAGAATCAACAATAAAAAGTGAACCATCACGTACATGAAGTATTCTGTCTTGAGCAACTGAACATAGGACGCAACTTGTTTCTGGTACAATGTTGTTTCGATGTTCAGTAGCAGATGCTCTACTACTATCTGTGTCGAATCGACGCTTATAGCACATATGAGTGGGATGATCAGATCGTCCACAATATTCACAAGAAGAAGAAGCAGAGTCTCTAGATAAAGGTGGTTGTATTGTGGTAATGTTATGTTCTTCATCATATTGACGTGCCCAACAATCATCTTCAGTATGGCCATTTCTGTTGCTGTAAGAACATTGCTTACTAGGAAATTTGAGGCGAGAGAAAATATTACCACGACGGCCACCTTTGCGGTTTCCTCTTTGAAACGGACGCCTTCGAGCATAAAAAACACATTCCATCTGTTGTGACTCAATCTCCTCTTGTGAAATCATAGTTGTATCATGATGAGCATTACGTCGTTCTTGACATTGAGAGTATTCAATTAAAGAATCAATATGTCTCCTCATGGTAGTACTAACTTCATATTGCAGTTTGTTAAGCAACCCTCTCAAATAAAGTATTTCTGTAACAGATTTCTTCTAAAAGTTTGCAATAAGGTACTTCCATACGTCATTGGAAGTAGGCAGTTCATACATATCAGGCAAAAGAGAATCACTAAGATCAGAAAGAATATACCGACGAGCTGTTGAGAGAGAGAGCACAGAAATAGAACCCCAAAGTGTGTAGAATAACACACATGAGATGATGTATATATAGAGGGGACCTGGGTGTCATATATAGAGAAGCCATATATTGAGTAGCTTCACATATAATCTCAACACCCCCGCTCAAATAAGGGTCCCTAATTGTGGATGAAAAAACCCTTGGGGGATCAAGGGAAAAATCCATAGCTCTATATACACCCACCGTTATATTATATAAATTATTGAATGTACAAATGTTCATGAGGAGCTACATCACTCATTTCACAAGGAATATGTTATGAGGAGCTACATCACTCCTTTTACAATGAATGTTTTATGAGGGGTTACACTACTGTTATCCTATCAAATACAATAATGAATACAAAGGTTCAATAAAAAGAGGTGTAAAGGCTATCGATTAGCTCGTAATCAGAAGTGTCTCCGTGAATCTGCTGTGTAGCTTGTCATCACTATCGCATCACCAAACATATATTCATGTTGTCATCAATATGGCATCACCAAACATGTCTTCATAAATCTTTTATTGTCACCAAGTTTGTCTTCATGAAATCAATTCTTTGCTCAATCCTACATAGATCATAGACTCAAAAAACATAGTCATGAAAATTATTAACATCCTTAGTGAAATATTACGTTCACAATGCCATAAGAAATGGTTCGCGACGCCACTCTTTTGATGACATATATACGCACGACAACATATGTGGACATAAAGTATGAACATAAAAAGTACAAGATGTATGATACGTGATGCAAATGACATGCAAATATACTACATAAAACGACATTTATCAACGTAGTGATATCAATGAGTATCATCAAAGTATTAACAAAGTATCATTATTGTATCAATAAAAATGAATAAATCATCATGATATCAATGAAAATCATCATAGGATAATCATTGTATCAACGAAACAACATCATGGAATCACCGAGAATAACCATGGTATCAATGAAACAACATCATGGTATCACTAAGAATAACCATGATATCAACGAAACATCATCATGGTATCAATGAAAATCACCATGGAATTAATGAAATATCATCATGGCATCACCGAGAATAACCATGGTATCAACGAAAACAACATCATGGTATCACCGAGAATAACCATGGTATCAACAAAACATCATCATAGTATCAACGAAAATCACCATGGAATCAACGAAATATCATCATGGCATCCCGAGAATAACCATGGTATCAGCAAAATATCATCATTGCAACACCAAGAATAACCATGGTATCAACGAAAATCACCATGACCAAAGTACTAACAAAACATCATCATGGTATCATCAAAATCACTATGATATCAACGAGAAATTATGAATAAAAAGACATAATAGAAGAATAATTATACGAAAATCAATGAATGAGTATATTATATTAAAAAAATCAGGTACCAACAGTAGCTCGATAGAATCTGGACGATCATTAACGGCTCGACTGAATCGGAACAATATGTAACTTGTTTCTGCAGGCAAAGTTACGTCAATAAAAAATATGTGATTGATAAAGAAAAAATATAATTTAGAAGTTTTCAATTATGAGGAAAATCAAAAGCAAAAAGTAAAATTTTGCTTTTCAAACATATTCGCAGTCTAAGACGATAATCCAAAATCGGTGCAGAATTTAGAGAAACTTTCTTCTGCAAAGCTGTAGACCACATCGATTCCGATGGCTTGCTAGAGTAGTTTATGCAAAATCATTCTCAACTAGGAGAAAAAACAAAAAACAAAAAAATGAAAGTTGCTTTTCAGGCATGTACGTAGTCCGCCAACGATAACTCAAAATCAGTGCAGAATTTGAAAAAAAAACTTTCTTCTGTAAAGTTATAGACCACATCGATTTAGTGCCTTCACGGGCTGTTTCTGCAAAATCATTCTCAATTAGGAGAAAAATAAAAAACAGAAAGCAAAATTTGCTTTTCAGACATGTACGTAGTCCGCCAACAATAACTGAAAATCGGTGCAGAATTTGGAAAAATTGTCTTATGCCAAGTTGTAGACCACATCAATTCCGATGCCAGTAGCAGCCGGCTAGTTTCTGCAAAATCGTTTTCAATCAAAAGAAAACTCAAAAACAAAAAGAGAAGTTGCTTTTCAGACATGTACGCAGTCTGTGAACGATAAGTGAAAATCGATGTAGAATTTGAAAAAACTTTCTACTGCAAAGTTATAGACCACATCGATTCCAGTGCCTCCATCAAGTAGTTTCTGCAAAAAAAATTTCAATGAAGAGAAAAATAAAAAAGATAAAACGAAAGTTGCTTTTTAGGTATGTACGTAGTCCACGAATGATAACTCAAAATCGGTGCAAGATTTGAAAAAACTTTGTTCTGCAAAGTTTTAGACCACATCGATTCCGGTTTCTTCCATGGACAGTTTCTGCAAAATCGTTTTCAATTAGCAGGAAAATAAAAAACAAAACGCGAAAGTTTCTTTTCAGGTATGTATGCAGTCCGCGAACGATAACTCAAAATCGGTGCAGAATTTGAAAAAACTTTCTTCTGCAAAGTTGTAGACCACATCGATTCAGGTGCTTCTCGCAAAAATTTTCAGCAAAATCATTTTCAATCAGGATAAAAATCGAAAACAAAAACGTACTGCTCTGATACAATGTTGAGAGAGAGAGAGACCACAAAAATAGAACCCCAAAGTGTATAGAATACACACTCGAGGACCTGGGCGCCATATATAGAGAAGCCATATATTGAATAGCTTCACATATACGCTCAACAGGAGCTGCTTTATCACGTCATTGCCAATCCGTATACGCAACATTCCAATCTTCAAATATAGGTCCTTTAGTGATAAGCACGTTATCATGATCCGTATCAATAGGCTAAGGCGGACAAACACGATTTCCAAGGACAACATCAGAGAGTTCATCATCTTCAAGAATTAACAACATCTTTGCTTTCCACCCTAGAAATCCTTGGCCTTGAAAAGGAGGAACAGAACGCTGGCCAGAAGGAAAGCCATTGACGAGAATAGTCATAGCCATATGTGGTTACGAGAAGACGTATAAGACAAGATCGCAATCTGCACACCATATAGGGTGAAGGCTGCAACTGAGGACAAGAGAAATATGACGACTGTGTTCTATCAACGATAAACGCAAGAAGGATGCTCAATACACGTCCCAAGATGTGAGAGACGTCATTCAAAAAAGCAGGGAAAAAGAGACGTCAATAATAAAAGAGTCCTCAAAATAGAGTGACGTGAGACGCAAGATTGACGGCCACAATATGAATAAAGCTAAATTTGCTCGAAAAAATTAACGCCAAAATTAGAAAAACGATGGCGGTCGCGTCGCGAAGACGCACGACGAAGAAAGCTGCATCAAGCTCAATTTGTAGTAAAAACAGCATAACTTTCTGTTGCGAACTCTGATTGATGCAAACCTAGAACTCAAATCAAAGAGCTCGAGAAGACGAACAAGTTTTGGATGGAAAGTAGCATTGCACTACGCACCATTCGCGCTTTTCCGTTTCTCCAAATTTTGAGCAGAAGACCCCCAAAAATGGAGACGAAGTTCAGGGTGTCAAAAAACAAATCAACAAGAAAACATAATCAATGGTTTATTATATCTATTAGCAATAAACACCACAAAAAACACTAATCATATTCTTCTTAATACAAAACAACCACAGTTAACAAGAATCAATCCTCAAAAAATTAAATTTGTAGCAATTTTGAATCTTACATGCGAATCGCATACACATACTGTTTTGTCACCATGAATTGAATCGGTGCGTGATCGTTACCGCTCTGATACCATGTTGAGATCTAGAGAGAGAGAGAGAGAGAGAGAGAGAAAGAGAGAGAGAGAGAGAGATGAGACGAGAGACACACCATGTACGCTCCCAAAGACTGATTCATATTGAGGATAAGAAAGATAATATATAGGTGAGACCAAGTTGAGTAGTGTGAGCCATATATAGCTCCAACAAGAGAGACTCTATAGAGATTAGCAAAATTGTAATAAGAACAAAACCACAAAATAAAAAGCTTAATCATGACAGGTTCCCAAAAGAATAACCATAACGTTGACTCCCAAACTATAGGCACAATAGCATGAAGAATTTATAGCCATAATTAAAACATGATTTGAAAACTACAAAACCATAAACATAACCTACTTGACATACCATAACCATTACCATAACCATAACTTACTTGTCATACCATAACCATAACAGCCATACCATCATTGCAAAACCATAACCATAATTAACCATAATTTGATTGCCAAACCATAACCATAACATGATTGCCATATCATCATTGCAAAACCATAATCATAACTTGATTGCCAAACCCTAACCATACCATGATTGCCATACCATCATTGCAAAACCATAACCATAATTTGATTGCCAAAGCATGACCATAACCTCTGTCCCATACCATTACCATAACCTCTATGTCATACCATAATTGAAAAACCATAACCATAACCTCTGTGCCATACCATAATTGCAAAATCAAACTCGCAAACAGAATGCAAAACCATAAACCTAACTAAGCATGAAATTGTACATGTATACAATTGTTGAAAGGACGCCCTTTCAACAACGTTTCCATAAAGATTCCATTAAAGATTCCTCAAAGATTCTGTAAAGATTCCACATGAAGATGGTGATGAAGTAATTAAGATGAAGATGGATGCTGCAACATGAAGATACGAGTTCATGGACGTCATCGAATATCTCGTTATTATTATTCTGAGCCATTACGGCCACTTTTGTAATGTTTACGGGAACCTCACATTTTAAGTCGGCACTTGTATTTTGGCCACAAATGCTCATATAATGAGTAAAGCCAACTCAGTTTCTTGTAATTAAGCTTTGTAGAAGCCTAGGGACAATTCAGGTCATTTGGTCGGACATTAGGTTTGAAGGCTTGGTATGTAAGCTAAAACCCAAGTCTTTGTAAAGGACACATTACGTTATCTCAAATAATATACAATCGTGGGTTCTGCAACACACAGTAGTGAGCTTCACGCACACACACCGTCGCGCACACTAATCACATTGCAGATATGAAAGTAGGAGCGTGTTAGCATCGAGGAGCTCTCCGCATCGACGCAAGCAATGCAAGCTGAGGACTACATCGCGAGCCCGCCTGCTACGAGCTATATTTGGTCGTATGTACCTCAAACGACATCCGTTTTAAATGATCAAGTAGTCGTTAGAATCAGGGCGAGAAGCTCTTCGTGTTGATGTCTTTGTAGATCAGTTCCGAACACTTTGGAAATTGCTGTTTTGAGTCTATCGTGACAGCGATTAGAGGTCTTACAGTTATGGTTTTCAGGGTTTATGTGTTTGGCCACATAGGATATGTCCTTGTGAGTCTTACCCTCTGATTTCGAGTCATTCCGATATGATTTGAGACTGTTTCGAGCTTGTAGTGTTTCGTAGGATGCGTTGTCTGTTTCTTTGCTTTATGGTAGTATTGTGGTAGGATTAGTGACTGTAGAGTGTTGTTCGTGTCTAGCTCAGGGTTGACAACCCAGAGATTGCCTCCATGCCCTAGTCGGGTCAGCTATGTCCTCGGATTGACAGTTTGTTGGTCTGTGTTCTCACTGTGCTCTATCGTCTGTCGCGGCGTACCCGCTAACATTGGCGCCGTTGCCGGGGACGAAGCGCCTAAACTAGCGTAGACCGCATCACTCGTGTGTGACAGTATAGCGTTTCTCTAGAGTTTTCTAGATTGTTGTCACCATTTTCCGTCTTAGTGGGAAGTCAGAGAGCGGATCTCTTGACTGAGGGATAGCCAGGGAGCCTGCGTCTCGCCGAGGTGGTCCACCATGAGGTTGAGGTATGGTTATATTTTGTTGTGTGTTTAGATTAGGTTTTATGGTTTGTGTGTTTGGTTGTGACTTATGGTTGTGAAGAACTTGAAAGAGAGAAAACGCAAAGAAAAACGCAAAAGGTAAGCAGGAGGCTGTGTGCTTGCCAGAAAGAAAAAAACAACCATTCAACCATCCAAAGTAGGACTTTAGGTAGTGTAGGACATGTGATGTTGATCTAGAGCAATTTTGACATGAAAATGTGCTTGAAAACACAAAAGGCGAAATTGTGCTGATTATGGTAAAAGTGCTCTAAAATGGTCGTTTAAAAGCCGATTTGAGTGCTTGTTTTTGCATTGGAGACCTTAAGGTAGGGGCAAAACACAGATTTGGTCCAATCCAAAAAAAAAAACAAAAACAAAAACCCCTAAAAAAAAACAAAAATCTGAAACCAAATCTGCAATTTTCAAAAAAGTTTTGCATATGACCTTGTTTTTCATATGCTCTAGAGCTTGTATGTGAAATTTCAAAGAATTTGCATCAGTGCTTGTGCATCTAAGTGGGAATTTGCTTTTTCTGAGTGTAAGGAAGTGAACTGTGAAATGCTTGAATCCAAAGGAAAAGAAGTCCAAATTGAATGAAACTTTGGGGATAAGCTTCTAAGGGCATTGGGAACCAAACTGTCCAAAAACAGAGAAAAAAAATACTTTCCAGTGGCTCTCTGCCTAGTCTATCGCGATAGACTGATGAATTGGAGATAGACTCACAAACAGGCAAAACCCCTCATACCACAGGTAAAACACATCAATACAAGGCTGCTCCCAAAAGTTGAGTGTACTTGGACACCTGCTTGACCACCAAACCTCAAGTCTGGTGTTTAGAGTCTAAGTTCAGAGACAGAGTGGTAAAAAGACCTTGACCAATAGTCCAAACATTGCACAACTTTGTGTATTAACTATACAGAGGATAAGGAAACTAGTTGTGAAGAGAACTTTGTAAAAAGACCAAAACTGGGAAACTTTATGAGCCTATCGCGATAGGTTGGGGATATTTAGCTGTGGACCTTATTTTGCAAATCCCTCCTAGGGATAGCTTAAGAAGAGCCTACATAGCATACACACCAAATTTCAAGGTGTTTGGATCACTAGAAGTGAATCTAAAGCCCAGATAGAGATTCATGTTCTGACAAAAACACTAAAAATGGCCCAAAACACAAACCAAGTGTCCAAATTGCATGAAATTTGAGGGATAGACACAAGAGAGTAAGGGGAATCTAAAAGTGAAGTCACAATTTTGAGTTGACTTTTCCTGCACAATCTGCTGAGTCTATCGCGATAGACTCATGACATTTTGAGTGGGACAGTTTTTGGAAATTGTGACTAGATAGCTTGAATCCACTCCTCACCTAGACCTTAACTATCATTTCAAATTTGAAATTGGACATCAAGAAGACCACCAAAGCACTTTTCTGGTGTTTTGAGTCAGACTTCAGAGACAAATTGGGTAAAGGGACTTGACCAAATTTCCAAACCTTGTGAAACTTGGTATACATGATCTACAGAGGGTAGGAACACATCTGTGAAGAGAAAATTTGAAAAAAGTGTCATTTTAGCATACTTGGTGAGTCTATCGGGATAGACTAAGAACCCAGTGATAGAAACTGAATTTTTCAAAAACCTCTGTGGCATAGATTGGAAAGGTGCTATCAAGGACACATAAAAATTTTGAAGTCATTTGAACATTAGAAAGTGGGGCCTAAGACCATTTGAGAGGATTCATCTTGTAAAAAACACTAGATCTGGTCTAACTGACAAAGTAAAAGTCCAAACCACTTGAAAACTGGCACGAGGACTAAGTACAGGTGTTGGAACACAATGGTATAGTCATAGTTCAAGTTTGACCTATAAAAGGGGTACTTGCTGAGTCTATCGCGATAGACTCAAAGCAGAGCCAAAGAAATTGAAATTTTCAAAACCCTCTGGAGCATAGCTTGTTTAGCCTCTCAGGAGGTTACACACAAAATTTGGTGGATTTTGGACATTGGGAAGTCATCCTAAGTCTATTTTCTAGTGATCAGATAGACTCTCAATTCTAGAGTTGGAGTTAGAGACCTAAGAAAAAGTCCAAAACAAGTGGAAATTGGTGAGCAAGGTGTACAGAGCATAGGGAACACAGTGGTAAAGAGAAATCTGGAAAATTTTCAAAACTGAAGAATGTGTTGAGTCTATCGCGATAGACTAGGGTTTTTTCACAAAAATTGAAAATTTTGAAAACTGACCTTAGAGCCTTGTTCTACGTGTTGTTGTGAGCCTATGGTTAAATTTTGAGTAAATTTGGAGCATTGGAAGTGCATCTAAGTGGATTACTTCACAAGATCAGAAAAGAGACTATTGTTTGATGCAAGTTACAAAGGAAAAGTATTCCAAATTGGTTGAAACTTGGTGAGTAGTATCTCAAGAGAAGGGGGAACTCAAATCTGTAAAAACAGTTGAATAACTGTATCCCAGTAACACTCTGGTGAGTCTATCACGATAGACTCAAAAATTCACTGTAGAAAATTCAAAACTCAAATCTCACTTCATATTTGGGTTCAAAAGGCCCATTATACCATGTACACAAAGTTTGAGTGCATTTGAACAGTTGCAAGGGGTACTTGGTGAGTCTATCGCGATAGACAAGTCAGGAAAAAATTTGAGAATTTTTTTTGAAACCAAGTATACCACTGGGTTTATCATTGCCTAAGGAGTGCACACACCAATTTTGGGCTCAAACTGACCACTTGCAAAAACATCAGATAGAGCAACTTTCCAAATTACATCTCACTGTTTTGGTCATAACTTTCACATACGGACTCCGATTCCAAAACTTTTTTAATCAAAAAGTAGCTTCAGAGCAGCACTACAGATCTTAGAGTAAATTGACCAAAATAGTTGCCAACGGCATACATTATGGTCAGTTTTGGAAAAAACGATGTTTAAGGCCTCAAAATGCATCCGGAAGTCAAGGGTGTCTAAAACCGACAATTTGAGAGAATTGTGGGAGAACGCTCACGGTTTTGGACATAGTTTTGGATTTTCCCTGACCAAAACACTTGAACACACTGAGAGAGGTATTCCGACAGCAAGCTAGAGCTGTTAAGCCTAGAAGTCATGTCTACATCAGACTCAGACTCAGCTTATACAAGCACATGGATTGCAGGGATAGATGAGCACCCGCCCAGAATAGATCTTCCAAACCTACAGTACATAAAGACCAATTTTGTGGAGAGAGTTTGGATGTATAACCATGAAAGTGAAGGACTATATAGGTATATTAATGGAGATCAATTCAAACTTTACAGTTGCTTAGAGCCTTACCCAGATGAGCTGACAGAGTACAAGCTCTTATATGTCTATACATACGAGGTCGACCGACAATGGACATCTTTGTTTGCTGAAAAGTATGGACGAGAATATAGAGCTGTAGAAAGCACAAGTCCGCGAACCAAATTAGAGATGAGTGGATATTTGGTCAATGAAGGACCTCAGATACATCAACAAAACACAGGAACCTCTAAGAGAATTCCAAAGAGGGGACCACCACCAGGATTTCCTCCTAGAGCAATAACGAGAGATGAAACGATACCAGAGAGGAGTATGGTTCCATAATTTGCACCCCAAAGTATAAGACCATCTCAGCTAAGAAAATGGGTAAATAGAAAGTACAATGACATAGGAGACCCATACGCCCATGTCTCGGCTTTCAAGCAAGTCCTACGAGCAGAATGAGTAGAGGACTTCCACATGCAGTATGAGGGTTTTGGACTTACATTGGAGGACAATGCACAAACATGGTTTGAACTATTGAACTGGAGAGAGTTCACAACCATTGAGAAAATGTTGGATGAATTTGTTCAAGAATTCACCAAGAGGGGCATAAAACATAACACCCTTCCTAAGATTCAGGAATTTAAACAAGGCGAAACAGAAACATTGCGATATGCAATACTGCGTTTCAAGCAATATGTTGTTAGATGTCCTACCCAAGAGTTACCCACGCCAAAACGTCAGATCCTATGCTTCATCAGAGGTCTTAGGAATGAGAATCTCCAAAAGGACCTATACATGAAAAGATACCAAACCTTGGAAGAGGTGACCAAAGCGGCAGTTGACCTAGTTGACCATTGAAAATTCTATGAAGATGGTCAGAAGAAGATGAATGATGCGAGTGAGAAAAAGAAAACCGTTGATCTTGAGGATCAAAGAGGGAATCTAGGACAAAAACAAGTAAATGTTGAGGAGCAAATCGTAGAGAATGTGATGCAACGCATCAACCACTCTGACAGAGTACCAGCCTATAGAGTTTCTCAATGTTGAAGGTGCATGACATGTGGAGGGGACCAACCGACGCAACATTGTCCTGACTATAGACCTAAGACTCCACCAGGGTTTGAGCATGTTATGTCTGAACCTCCTAGATATCATTCTGTAGCGGAACAAGTGTTCTTAAGTGAAAGACCCATAGCTTCTAGAAATGCATATGTGAATCATGAGCTTCAAATACAAGGATATGTGGTAGATCACAGGCCACTTCAAGGTCAATATCAAGTATTGCCACAACAACCAATACGTCCATGTGACAGATGTGGTAGTAGTGATCACTTGATTAAGGATTTTCCACACCATGATATCATGATAAATGTATATTGTAATGAGTGTGCAGTCACACATATGATTTTGGATTGTCCTAAGCATCCAAGAAAGAAAGGTAAAATGCAACCACATGTTACCTTTCCTTCTACCAGCAAATCAGAGAAAGAAGGAGCCGCAAAAAAAGGAGAGACGACAACAACAAAAGAGCAAGAAACCATTGCAAAAGAGCAGGTGCTTAAACAACAAGAAGATGAAAGTAAGCAAGTTGCTCCAGTAAACATTGTCACAAGACCACAAGCAAAAGTGCAAGAGCAGAAGCCTACAAATGGAGAGACTAGTAAGAGTTCCAAAAGCCGTAGAAACTCTAGACGAGCAAGAAGGACTAGAATGAAAGTGAAACTAGAAAGAGAGAAAGGAGAAGAAAAGGCTGTTAGAGTTGAGTTGGAAACAACTCAAGAGCAACAGACACAGCAAAGGGAAGCTGAAACCATTAAACCAGTTGAAGCACCCAAGAGTGCTAGTTCAGGAGGATCTGTCCTAATGGACAAAGTGAATGAGCCTTTAGATGCAATTTTACAGGCTTATGAGGCTAGATTGGCAAATAGACAGACCTTAGAACAAAGATGGATGACCCATCCTTATCCTGAACTAGAGAAGCAGAGGCTAGAAATGCGTAAGCAGCTCATTGAAACTGCTCAAGCATTGCTAGAACCACCTCCACCAGAAGTGAAGGATGGGATAGTCACCCCAGTGCACAAAGACGAGAGCATTAAAGTAGACGAATTGCCTAGAGAAGAGGTAGATCATATGGAAGAACCACTGCCAAGGTCGCAAGACTCAAGGGTAATCCAAAATACAAGAGATGGATCAATGAGGGATTTTCCACCTTATGTTCCTATAGTTGAGGAGAAGTGGCCAGAGGAGTTATGGAAGGCTGTCCGAGATGCCCAAAAAAGAGAAGAGGATGCTGGACCAGCACCGTTTCCTGAAATCACATTAGATATACCACAAATGAGTGTTGATGCGAGGTCATATCATGGTGATGTAGGATCAATAGCCTCCGAAGACAGTGGACCTGCATCATTAAGAACTTTGCCATAGTACATGGGAGATTTTGAGGCAAAGTCTGAGATTGTGAGAGTTCCATCACAGAGGCTAGGAGGGACCAAAGAATTGGACACAAAAATTTTGACTGACTTGCTATCCATGCCAGTGAAGTGCACAATTACGTTGACAGAACTTTTGAAAATCAGGCCAAGTATGTGGACGGATATAGGAAAATGCTTGGAAAAAATTGGGATCAAAATCCCGTTAAGGTTCCTAGAAAAAGAGCTAGATGAGATCGAGAAGCCTAGATCAAATGTAAGACCGGTACCTCTGAACAAAGTAGGAGAGTACTGTGAAGGAGAAGATGGTAATGCCACTTTGCCTGTCGAGTACAATGTGATTGAAACGAAAGCTATACTTGACAGCGGAGCAGGAATTTCCATAGCAACAAAACGAATATGGGAGAAATGGGGTAGGCCCGCCTTTAGAACATTCAGAATAAAATTAAAGTTAGAAGATGGGCATGTGGAAAGACCCATGGGATTGCTAGAAGCGATAGTGGTGTCTTCTTGTGGTATAGAGTATGCGCATACTTTTGTCATAGTTGACTTTGGCAAGAAAAATAACTATGAAATCATCCTTGGAAGACCATTCATGAGACAACTCAAGATGGTACAAGATTGGGGTTATGATTATCTATACTTGAGACATGCTGAAACCACAACATGTGTAAATATGAGAAATCATAGTTACCAAGATGTAACTAGAACGCTCCTGGAAGATTTTGATTCTGCAACACAAAGTGGATCAACAGACCATCCGTGGATGGGCAAAAAGAAAGAAATCTGGATGTGCGGAGCATCGGAGTGTTGTGACTTTGGGAGAAATGAGAATGCCTTAGAGAGGGTCTTAGAAGATCATGCTTACATAAGAGAACCTTTTCCGGAAGAGGCGTTAGAACCGTTAGAGTGGACTCAGATATTGGCTACTTTGGATGTCTGTGTTAATGAGACCACACCAACAAAATTTTGCGATGAGAATGGGTATGACATAGTCCCCTACTACATGCTAAGGGTTATGGGTGAGACAGATGACGAATCTGAGTATGAGTTCGAAATAGGATTATTAGCTTTGGGGATAACACAAAACCAGATACCTAGCCCGAATACTGTTCATATAGAAATAGGTGCTCTTTGCGATCAGTGTGCGATAACACACTTGATTACAAATTGTCCAACTCGAATGCATAGTACAAAGGAGGAGCCGCAAGTCAATGAAGCAAACTTGCAAGAAGAAGGGGTAAGATCCAAAGAAGATGCTTCAGGTCCAGCGCCTACAAACGAGCAATATGAAGACTTGGAATCAATCAAAGAAGAGGTGCAGCAAGTGATAGGAAGTTCAGACACTATTGGCGACATCTCAACAGCTGAAGTCGAGGAAGAAGAGCCTATGACTCTATAGGAACCAAATGCTGATTTTGTCTCTCCAAAAGACATATCAGAGGAAATGGTGGTCAAGGAGGAGCTAGATCACACAGATGAACTTAGAAGTAACTCAAGAGAACACAGGCAATCTGCAGAAGATAAGATCGTAGAATCTAGTACCAAAGAAGATCAACTTTTTGCTAAGTGCACAAGATGGAGTCAAGATGAATTTTATGGAAGAAATTGATACAAATTCCACAACTAATGTCATGTCATATGGAATGTGGTTACTTCTAGGTAATCCAAAGCTTTATGATATTCAGATAAAGGTAAATCTCTCACCTGAAGTGGATGTTATAAGTATGGGGATCACAGAATGTAAAAGAAAAATTCTTGGTGGTAGATTCTCGACAAATAGGAACACACTTGATTTTGTCCAAGCCATGGGCACAAGTCTGTGAAGACGAGCCTGAATCTTCAACAATGGTCATCACGACAAGCTCAACAGAGGTCAAGCCTACAACAGTTCAAAGATTCTTGGCTATTGAAAAAGGAAAAGCTAAAGTAAGCCCACAGTCTCTAGCCCAACGAATGCAAGTGCAAGACAAAGCCTCTACATCAAAATCCAAACCAACAACAAAACAATGGAAACCCAAGCAAAAAGTCTATCAACCGAAGTTTCCATCGACCGAAAGTCTCCAAAGGAAGTCAAAATAGGTCAACCAAGTGCTAGTATCCAAGGCATAGATTAAAGTTAATGATCCAATTTGGATACAACCACAGGAACAACCTCAACAAGCAAAGGTAACAGGATGGATCACATCAAGCGCGTCAATTATTGCACAAGGCTACAAGAAAGGAAATTCAGATGTTTGGGTCAACAAGCCCAAGATGAGAGCCTGGCGATATCCATCCCATGACAACCACTCAGTCAGGAATCAACAAAGCCGTCAACGTCAATCACATAGCTCAACCAAGACAAAGGACAGGTACAAAAATCAAAAGAGAAGGTCTTCCACTGGACAAACCATACGATAAGTTTGGGTAATGAAATCAGAATTCTACCAGACTACCCAACAAAGTCAAGTGAAGATCACCTCCAAGCAAGTCCAAAGATTCATTCCAGTCGATTTACTCGAAGCACAAGGATTCTATGAGGGTAATTTACAAATTTGGTTACCTAAGGTAGTAGCTTATCAAGGAATCACCAAGGAAAAGCAAGAAACATCAAGAAATGAAGAGCAGCCACCCGCTACACCCAAGAGTACTACAACCTATAGATGGATCCCTCGTCAATTACTACAAGAGCAAGGATTTTACAAAAGTAAGATCCATATTTGGAAATTAAAGACAAGGTACCATCAAGTCAAAGAAGAAACAAGGCAAGTGGCAAAGGAGATCACACCAGGCCCAAGAACAATGTGGGTTCCAAAATCCACGATTGAGGCTCAACAACAAGAAAGATACACAACTCCTTTATAGCCTCTTAACAACAAAAAGAAAGCAACGGTAAATGCGGAGGTCTCCGTTTTGAAGAACACTATCTGGAAGAAGAAGACTTCATCAACCATTGCTTCAACATCATTACCTGTCTCATCAGGCGACCACAATTTGCTACCAAGGAATGAAGAGCAGATATATGCCAATGTATTGGACAACATGGCATCTTAAACAGAAACTAACGAGAAAGGCCTAAACATCAAAAGCATATGGAATTGGATTTCAGGCCGTGATCAGGTAAGTCCAAGTCGCCATTAAACTTACATGGCATAAGAGTCTAGAGTCGGGCAGCTGAGCCACTAAATGAGCGAAGTGTCAGACCCAAGCTTCAAGTTAATATTTTTCAGTGGTCTATGAGTCTAGCTAATAGGTGTAAGCTCAAGCTGGAGAGTTGAGCATACATAAATTCATGTCGCTCATGTTGGAAGAGGTGAGCATAAGAGTCAAAGTCCATATAATATATAAGGTGGAGAAGGCGGAGTAGTCCAAAAAAAAAAAAACACTCACGCACTTGACACAGTGAGGAAGAGTGGAGAAACCTCGACAGCAAAAACCCTTCTTGTGAGTAGTGAAAGATTTTGAAGCACTCATGCTATATGTTTTGCTTGCTACACTAACTCCATGAAGAACCCATCAATACTCTTCTCTCGCACCGCATCTTGTTTAACATGCATAACTTTGTGCAAGCATATAGATGTCCCATCATTGGACATATGCATTAGGCACTCTTTTTTATTCCACCCATGCACTTACACAAACAAACGACGATGACCAAGCGGAAACAGGTTTTATAAGCCTTTGCTCAGCAGCAATGACTCTGACTTCAAGCTACTAACACTTATCCATGTATATCAAGTCCATACTAGTAGCCCTGTGGCCATATGTACTTTAACTCAACATAACTCTATAACATCAGAACCTAAGTACATATAGCCTCGCATTTAATTATGACTAAAGAAATTTTTTCCCACTGGGTTTTTCCCTTTAGTCTTATCCAGGTATCTAAGACCTTCATTTTGTATATACGCTACATTTTACTTTTACTCTTTTATTTTTTATAACAAAAAAAAAAAAGAAGAACCACGATATCCCTACACTACTAATTGAAAATCTACTGACAAGTCAAAAGGGAGAGGCCAAAAAACAGCTTGACAAAGCTTCAAGTCAACTTACAGGTACGACTTCCAAATAACAACCACAGGAAAAGCAAACTAGAGCTACAATGACAACGACCTGTTGCACCAACAAGTCGATACAACCTCATGCAATTCAAGATACAACAACCAATCGGAGGGGCAGAGTTCCATGCTCCAGATACACTACAGGTACAACTTCAAGGCAGCTTTAACATCACACAAAGCAACCAACTACAGAAGAGGCTGCCACAACAACTTCAACCAACACCAAGACATCAAGAACTCATCAAGGCCAGCACAGACATAGGGTCTTGTTAGGGACGACAAGAATTCGGAGGGGGAGAGTGTTGAAAGGACGCCCTTTCAACAACGTTTCCATAAAGATTCCATTAAAGATTCCTCAAAGATTCTATAAAGATTCCACATGAATATGGTCATGAAGTAATGAAGATGAAGATGGATGCTGCAACATGAAGATACGAGTTCATGGACGTCATCGAATATCCCGTTATTATTATTTTGAGCCATTACAGCCACTTTTGTAATGTTTACGGGAACCTCACATTTTAAGTCGGTACTTGTATTTTGGCCACAGATGCTTGTATAATGAGTAAAGCCAACTCAGTTTCTTGTAATTAAGCTCTGTAGAAGCCTAGGGACAATTCAGGTCATTTGGCCAGACATTAGGTTTAAGCTAAAACCTAAGGCTTTGTAAAGGACACATTACGTTATCTCAAATAATATACAGTCGTGGATTCTGCAGCACACAGTAGTGATCTTCACGCACACACACCATCGCGCACACTAATCACATTGCAGATATGAAAGTAGGAGCGTGTTAGCATCGAGGAGCTCTCCGTGTCGACGCAAGCAATGCAAGCTGAGGACCACATCTCAAGCCCGCCTGCTACGAGCTATATTTGGTCGTAAGTACCTCAAACGACATTTCTAGCTCAGGGTTGACAACCTAGAGATTGCCTCCATGCCCTAGTCGGGTCAGCTACGTCCTCGGATTGATAGTTTGTTGGTCTGTGTTCTCACTATGCTCCATCGTCCATCGCGGCGTACCCGCTAACAACAATGAATGAGTAAGATTATATCAAGAAGACCACATCTACAATATATATATATGGATGGAGGATGTCACCCTCATGGTAATGCCTCATTGTAGATGGCCTCTCCCTCCTCGTGCAGTTGGGTCAAAAGGGCCACAAGTCTATGCTACCCATACTTTTCCTCTCGGCGTGTCGGAGGGCACTTCATGGAAACTTCCTGTAAAACTATGGTTAATCATAAGATAAATCTTCAAATAACATACACATTTTTTACAATTTAAAGCATATGTATAATACTTACAAACTCATGTCGTAGCCTCCACCGCCAAGATGTGATTCTCCAACAGACTCCAAACGTGCTCTGGCTGCATCTCTGTGTTGTTGAAATCTATCAAGATTGTCTTGTGTCTCTTGTGCAATCCCCACCCACTCCTCTGTGTCCAACCATGCTGGCTTTAGAATAACATCCTTGATAGCTGGCCTTTGATTGATGGTGTGATATTGTGGCACACACCACACCTAAAATCCTGTCATTCAAGACTAATCATACCCCTCCATCGGCCTGTACTCTCTGTGAATGGCATCCCAAATCTCCATCACAGAGTGACTAAACTGAACTATACAAAGCTTCCAAATCCTCTATTGCATGGCCTTTTCGACCCTATCCGCCACAACAACCCCATCCCTGCTCGTGTACACCTTGCTAGGATCATGCTTGTGTGATCTCCAAGGTTTACATTGTGTGCTTGTCGGTGAACTATATATTAAAGAGAGTGGTGGACTCTCTCTTGTTGGTGTGGACACAACGTTAGAGCCGCTACCACAGCAACCAACACCTCCAGATTGACGTCTACCTCATCTCGAAGATGAATCACCCTTCGATGTAGGGGGAACACTCATCCTAGGCATAGGGCGACCGTACTAGGTCTAGAGACACCATCTTCCCAAAGGTTTCATGCGTAACTAATCTGCTCTAGTGTGAACTGTGTCAAAAAAGAGCCCATCTGCTCGGGTGACATGCCGGTTGGAGTGACAGAAAAATTAAAACTAAGAGAGTATGTATCATTGTCATTGGCCATGGCTACAGATACACAAATAATACAAATAAATACATTAGTTTACAAAAGAAACGCTTAAGAAATACATAAAAAAATAAATCTGCAACACAACTCAATGAATCTATCTAATATTGTAGACTAATAAAAAGAGTTTTACAACAGAGTTCCTAGTAGAAATCAATAATCAATCTCTTATCTTCTACGAGAGATCATGCACCAAATATGTCTATCTCAATCTGTTCTTTTGCATCTTCATCATCAAACTCCACTTCTTCGTCGCTCTCCACATCAACTTCAGTATTTGAAAGCTCATCTCTAGGTTCATGCATATGCTTACCACCACTGACCTCCAGCTCAAAATCCAAACTTATATCATCCGTCGCCCCTCCACTTTGTTCATGAAGCTCTTTGATCTCAACTTCCATCCTTCACACACTTGCTGCTCCATGGAGCAACTTGAACAACATAGAGCCAATGCAATTTAGACAGATCGTTTTCATCATTTTCTCTCCATATTGAATCTATTGTGAACACAACTTGTTCACAATGTTGCAAAAGTACAAATGTATCCTGCCCATCTATAGACACCCACCTAGAGTTCAATTGAATCAATCCACTCTTGTCTTTGCGCACAGTTGCATTACGGACATTGGTAATAACTTTGAACCACTTGGTCACATCAAAGATAAAAATATCTAACTTTATAAAGCTAATCTTCAAGATGTCTTGGATGTAGTAGCCAAAGCGTTCAAGCTCGCTAGTCTTTGTGTTCTCATCCCTGGCACTACTCCTACTTTCTTGGATGAACCTTGCCCTAACACCACTATCAAAGGTGACCCTTTGTTTATCTATCCATTGCACTCTAAAGTGTTTCCCATGCGACCACAAAGATCCATATTTGTGATATTGCATCCACAAAATTAAAGCAAACTTAAAGTTATTAAAGTAATGCCATCATGTGGATCTTGAAAAGGAACTTGTGAAAATTTACATGCCAACCACAACCCCTTGACATCCTCTTCCTCTTTAGTAATCAACACTCCGTTCCTCTTTTCCTTTGAGATTGTCATATCTAACCACCATCCAGTTGGAAAGTCAGGAAATTTTTGAAGGTGATCAGGAAAAGGAAGGTAGCTAGTGACACGGTTGCACTTGAATTGCAAGCGATGTGTCAAGCATTGTTGATTTTCCTCTTCATACCTCTCTATCCACTTTTGCATGATGTCTGAGTTGAGAAGAAAGAATCTCATAACCTTTTCTCGCATTGTGATGTCCATATTCCTAATGATTCCTTGTCCTTGCGGCTCCTCCCTTGTAACCTTGACATAGTCCACAAGGCCAAAGCATATATTGGTGGTACCAAAAAGGGGTGTCTTGGATAGTCCTTTAGTAGCAGTTTACAAGCCCCATATTCATGTGCTACATGTAAAAGAAACTAGCATGTTATATATCAATGGATAGATTTTCTCATGTAGAATTTAAAACTATAAAGTCTGTCAAGTTTTAAATTTTTTGCAAAAAAAATTCCAGTCCCCACTTTTTTGCCACCAAAAAGTGCAAAAAGTGGTACCACCAGTACATGCTTTTACCCCACAGTCGAAGCATTTATGGATCAATTGAGCCCAAAAATTCATTGATGAGGACAAGAGACTCTTGTACAAGCCATCCTTTGGCCATGCTACCCTCGCGGCGAGCCCTTTGACGTTCCAACCCCTTTAAAGTCTTCATTAATATCTCCAAGAAGAACATTCATCTTCTTCGGACTACCCCAACTGCAACTTCATTAACCACATGCACAAGTATATGCATTTGGATGGTAAGAATTTTTATTGGAAACTACCTCCCCATCATATACACAGCTTCAATAGCATTTAAGAGTACTATATCGATGTTGTCTTCTCTTATCTCTTTTGAACTGATTCAGCGTACCAACTCACTGATTTTATAGATTTTTCTTCTAATGTCATATGTCAAACAATCCTTTATGCAATTGGTAAGATAAACTATAAAAATTTGTGCCAATCATGGGACTTGAGACCACTAAGATTGTCATCTCTTGTAAAAGCCATTTTCAAACATCGCATGCACCCAGTGGGAGTCTTGAATGAAGATATAGTCTTCTTCACTTGTTTCTCTTCTGCACAACTCAAAACCCATGGACCTTTTGGTATAGCAAACTTTCCATTGGGTTTAAATCGAGGCCACATTTATGGAATTCAACCCACAGCCTATATGACATCTCTTTTCGTATAGAAAAATTTCCATTGGGTTTAAGTCGAAGCCACATCTCTGGAATTTGACCCACAGCCTGCAAGTCATCTCTTTGGGCCTTGCTCTCCCTTTTTCCAATGATGGTTTTTCATATGATCTCCCCTACATTCTTGAAGATGTGCATTGGGTCAAGTACGTGATTAATCAGCAGGTCACTCCAGTACCAGGAGTTCATGGAAAATAGAAAGTCTTTTCATTCCAGTTGGTACGAAATCTCCCCTCTCTAGCCACATGTTTTTCTAATTTCTCGCTTTTAGTGGATGCATGTCATAATTGTATATGTTTGTTCCACGTAGCTCATGTCCTTCACGAAAAAATCTACCATGCTCCTTGTAAACTATCTTACTCAAATGATCAAAGCAGCGGAAGCCAAGTCAAGGACCACATTTTGGACATGGATGATTGCCCCAGTAACGCAAGCCTGAAAATTCATAAAATTAAAATATTAAATCATTGGCATAGCTAGTAATAACATGTATGTGAGGGTTTCAAAGGCACTTACCTAAACACTCAGTGAAGCCTGGCCAATCGTGCATGGTCCACATGAGAATGCTTTGCATAGATACATTTTGTCGTCCGACTGGTTGGGATATATCAACCACATTGATACATGTCCATAAGATTTGGAGCTCTTCATAAGTGGTGCGAGATGGAGGTCCATGTTCTTTGATTTGGACATTCTTGGGATGATCAGTGACAACAACCGATTGCCCTTCTTGATAGCTAGCCATGGTGGAAGATTATAATTAACCAAGCAAACAGGCCACGTTCTCCATGAAGAACTCCGTAATCCAAATGGGTTTACTCCGTCCATTGCTAGAACAAAGAAGATACATCGAGGCTCATTATTAAATGTAGGCCAAATTTCCTCTATGTGCTTCCATGCATGAGAGTCACGGTATCCTCATCACATCATCTATCGATCTATTATTTGAGTGCCATGTCATGAAAGCGGCTATAGACTTGCACCTAAACATACTCTTTAATCTTGGAATGATAGGAAAGTGTTTCATTTTCCTTGTGTATCCTCTCTCTACCTGTTTGATCCACAATTGGGACACTGTTCCAAATTTTCATACTCATTGCAAAAAATTATACAATCACTAGGACATGCATGTCTTTTGTGATGATCCAAGCCCAAACTAGGAAGAAGATTTTTAGCAGCTCGATAGGTAGGGGGCATGTGGTTTCCTTCCGGTAAGATTTCCTCGTTGAGCAACCTGTCATTATATGAACAAGTCAACCCCTTGATCAAATTATTGAATTGTAATTTTCACTTTGGCATGCTTAGAATACAATGTAATTACCTGAAAATCTCTGTGATGGAGGCGTTAGAACACCTAGAATGAAAATTAAGCATTGCCAAAGTGGTACGGAGAACTAAGATTTCTTCACCATGGTAAAGTGGCATACGTGCAAGAGTTTGCATCATCTCGTCCTCTTTATCATTTCTATTATGTCTGCGATATGGACGGTGTCGGGAGATTTTTATTCGAGAGGTGAGCCGAGAAGGAACGGGGCCCCTGGTTGTGAGAGGTGTGACAAGTCAACCCCTTGATCAAATTATTGAATTGTAATTTTCACTTTGGCATGCTTAGAATACAATGTAATTACCTGAAAATCTCTGTGATGGAGGCGTTAGAACACCTAGAATGAAAATTAAGCATTGCCAAAGTGGTACGGAGAACTAAGATTTCTTCACCATGGTAAAGTGGCATACGTGCAAGAGTTTGCATCATCTCGTCCTCTTTATCATTTCTATTATGTCTGCTATATGGACGGTGTCGGGAGATTTTTATTCGAGAGGTGAGCCGAGAAGGAACGGGGCCCCTGGTTGTGAGAGGTGTGAGGGAAAGAGTTGTAGCAGATGCAAATAATGAAGACAGATCTTAAAACAGACAGATTGAAACTTAATAAATCAAATCAATTAATGAACAATACCCCTGTTTTAATCAAATATTAGTGGAGGAGTTTATGCTCCTTACAACGATTATCCTCCTTTAATCCCGGTGATAATCAAGAAAATCAATAATAAACTGCCTTGGATTGCTTCTTTTTTCTTCTGCTTCTTCCCGATATGACTTTATGAGCTTTGACTTCCAATGGACTTAGGTGGTCCAATTTGGCTTAAGGTTTTCGGCTTAAGGTGTTCAGCTTAGGATCTATGGCTTTATTCCGGATTTGAACGGACTTGTGTCACCTTGCTTAAGAGAGTTTTTTTATTATAATGGCTTTTGATGACTTGGTTTAGAGCTTAGGATTAATCAGGTTAAGGATAATTGAGAAGATTTGGCTTAATTAGATTATACAAGCTTGGTTTAGAGCTTAGGATTGGCTAATGAGAGCTTGTGTTTATCAAGGCTATTGATGGTCGAGAGGTTTGGCTTAGAGAGCTTATGATCATCAAGGATAATGAGTGTCAAGCATCTGGGCTTAAGGATATTAAAGATTAGACTTGGCTTGAGGAGATAAGAGACTAGGCTTGGCTTAAGGAGATTCGACATTAGGCTTAGCTTAAGGAGATTAGGATTTCTCAATGAGATCAAGAGAAAAGTTGTCTTTGAGAGCTTAAAGTTAAGATGACTTAGAGCTTTTGATTAAGATAGCTTAGAGCTTAGGATTCTCTTGCTAAGGAATGCCCACTAGAAGCACAACAAGAGCCGCTCCTTTTTAAGTCCCCGTGGTTGCATGGAAAAAAACCTCCTATTTTCGGCCATCCCATTAGCGATATCGCTAATGGGAATCGCTACTTGATGATGTGGTAGGTAAAAGGGCCGACCAACATGAAATTTGTCGTCGACAGTCTCAACTAGAGCGCCCTTGCAAGCCCCAAAAAAACCACTTCTTCTTCGAGCTCATCCGATCACTGTGCTAGCCAGTGCGAGCTCAGATCGGCACCCTCCGCTCCTCTCCCGCTGCTCGCCATCGCCATGCCTTATTTCTTTCTTTTTCTTCAATTCCCATTTGCCCTTATTTTACCCATTGGGTGGGCGACCTATTTACTTCATTGGGCGGCCTTATTATTTGGCTCTGTATTGGGTGGGCGGCCTTCGGGCACCACATTAGGCGTACATATCAGCCAAGGATTTGCCACACTTCTCCATTGGGCGCACTACAAGAGGTTCTTCACACTCGTGATGGCCTTAGCGACGGAAATACATGGGGATATTTTTACCCCAAGGGTCACTATAAGCGTCGTTATGCGCGTCAAAAAGAGAACTTCGCTATTTGCGTCTCTATTTGCGTCGCTTTATAGAGACGAATATAGAGATGCATATAGCGATGCAAATAGAGACACATATAGAGACACAAATAGAGACGCATATAGCGATGCAAATAGAGACGCATATAGAGATGCAAAAAGAGACGCATATAGAGACACAAATAGAGACGCATATAGCGACACTACAAGTCCAAAAATAGTGACGTATATAGCAACGCCCAAGAATAAATTTCTTTGGTGGCAGGGCATACATTACCCTGCCACCCCCGTCAACCATTTTGAACATAAATTTTTCAAAACTAAGATGCAAAACTGACAAAATTATATTGACAAAAGTAATTGACAAAGTAATAAATTGACAAAATTATACACATCATAGGCAAAATCACTTGATTGTTAACACAAGAATGGTAACAGGACACTTTTATGTCCTTGGACACTTTTGTGTCCTGTTAAGTGACCATTTTGCTTGAATTATTTGAAGAGTATGAAAATGAATTTCTAGGTGCTATATATCCACAAAGTTGCCTTATGAGCTGAAAAAAACTTGGCATTTTTTTTGGAGTATCGATTCCACCATTAACCTTACTCTTGCACATTTTTGAACTTAAACTGTGTGAAAAAACGGGTCCTGATTTCTGCTTTTTTTTCAATTTTTTGCAACTATACCACTCTAAACTTCATGTTTGTGAGGTTTAGATTGCTAGAGGATAAGCCTTCATAGTTCTCAACATGTTTTGATGCTTGTAGGGAGAGCTAAGTGTCAAAATTGAAAGTTATGACCAACTTACAAGAATTGCATAATCCTGTTTTTTGGCCAAAATTAGCAATTTTATGATTTTTTGGGTGGATTTCTTGATATCCAAATTCAATTTTGATTGTGTAAGTGTAATGTATAACATAAAGCTAATCTTCCTTGAGTTTTAAGGGACCTAATATGCTATATAGCATAATATATGATGATGGTTGAGTTTTTTGATTGCTAAAGAATACGAGACATTTTAGAGTAGCAAGTATAACTTTCTCAATATTGCTAGTTTCTTAGGCCAATTGTGTTTATTTTGTAGGTAGTAACCATAATCTAATCATAAAGTACAAACTTGGCTAGATATGGAGTAGTTTCTATGGGTTTCTACAGGTCACCCAGCTTTTTCATGTTTGTTGTATTTAGCACTTTATCATTGCCCCCAAGGTTCCACGTAGTAAGAGATCTATTATCCTTTTGACATTCTCCATGGATCCTTTTGAGTCCAAAGACCCAGAGGGAACTAAGAAAACATGTATATAGTATCTGTATTGAGCGTGACTATAGAAACTTTGATGATAGGTCCGCAGAATGGCAACTTTTGTGTACCTAAATTTTTTGCCCAAAAAAAAATTAGTGAGGTTAAAGCAACCATATGTTTTGATCACCAACCCAATGAAGTTAACGGGGCATTTTATCTCATGTCCTACAAAAATTCCCACTCTTATTTATATGCAATCAACCATAAGAAATTGTTGTTTTGGGCAAAATGCATTGGTCCATCAACTTTGGAGGCTTGTAGCTACAAAGGGATGATAAATATTACAAGTTTCTCATTTTTTTCATATGTAGTAGTCCTTGAACTATAAGCTCATGAAAGGATTTTTCAAAATGAGTATATCTACTATGGTTTTGGAAATTTTTTCCAAAACCCTGAAAGGACACTTTTATGTCCTATTAGGTTACCAGTCTAGTGTTAAGAATGTACCAGCTACAACGAAATTGTCATTAATTATTGGAAAAATACATTGTTGGCCAATAGTTACAAAATTGACGTACACACGTCATCTCCTAATACATGCTATGAAAAAATAAAACTAATGATATTTAGCTACGACTACTTTGACATTGACTAATCTGACGTCTCATCGCATCCGAGCAGCATATCTCTCGGATACTGCAAAAAAAAAAAAACAATACGACTTTATGTAAGTATAAATATATAATTACAAAACAATCTAATTTTGAGCTTATTATTAAAATTTAACAACTGTAAAAGTGTAAGGTTAAATACTAACCAAGTCGGAGTGATAACTCTGAATGTCCATAAGGACATTTAAGCCCTTTCTGTCCACATACTCACACTCGTATGGTGTGGGTTTATGTCCAATCATCGACCACTGTTCAAAACATACAAAGAAAACGTTATGTTAGAATTAAAATTACAAATACCCATAACTACAAACCTAAAGGGCGATGCAATAACACTTACAACGTTGGCCTCAAATAACGTCCATCTACCGCTCCCCAAGTGGTGTGAGCTCCCTGCTTCTATTCGCTCTCTGGCTACCTCCTTTTGTTGCTTCCACTTGTCGGGATTCTCACGTGCTGCTTGCTTCACATTCTTCCAAACTTCTTTGGCCAGCCAATCTGGTGTGCTCCACCCATGCTTTATTGCTTTCTGCACTTTAGATCTCTTTTGCTTGTAGTACTCATGCATCCGCACCTTTCATCAAGTCTTCATTGAAGAACTCATCCTGATTTGACATGGGGAAACTCGTCATGCAACATGCTGATGACTTTGTCTTTTAATTCATTCAGCACTTCACTCCAGGTGTTTAGTATGCAGTGTCAAAATACCAGAGAGATTTCCCAAACCATCCATAGTTGATTAGGTAAGCTTTAGGCAATGTCAAGAGTGCGTATGGCAAGCCGTAAGCAAAACTCCAAGAAGAAATGCCAAATAAACAAGCCGTTTTTTAAGTCCGTTTGCGTTTTTCTACGGAAAAATGCAAACGGACTTCAAAAACAGCTTGTGCACTTGCCCAAACCATTCATAGTTGATTAGGTAAGCTTTGTGCAAAGTCCAGAAGCGCGTATGGTAAGCCGTAGACAAAACCGTAAGAAGAAAGGCGTTCTTCGTGGAAAAATGCGAACGGACTTCGGAAACACCTTATGTGCTTGTCCGAACCATCCATAGTTGATTAGGTAAGATTTAGAAAAATTTAATAGCACATATGGCAAGCCATAGGCAAAAACGGCAAGATGAAACGCTAAATACATAAGCCGTTTCTGAGGTCCGTTTGCGTTTTTCTACGGAAAAACGCAAACGAACTTCAAAAATGGCTTTTGCGCTTTCCCAAACCATCCATAGTTGATTAGGTGAGCTTTAAGCAATGTCAAGAGTGCGTACGTCAAGTCGTAGGCAAAACAGCAAGAAGAAACATCCAAACACACAAGCCGTTTCTGAAGTCCGTTTGCATTTTTCTACGGAAACACGCAAACGGACTTAGGAAATGGCTTAACACTTGCACAAACCATCTAGGCAAAGTCAGTAGCGCGTTTGGCAAGCGATAGGAAAAACCGCAAGCAAAACACCAAATATACAACCCGTTTCAAAAGTCCGTTCACGTTTTTCTACGAAAAACACAAACGGACTTCGAAAACGGCTTCAACACTTGCCCAAAACATCCATAGTTGATTAGGTAAGCTTTAGGTCATGTCAAGAGCCTGTATGGCGAGCCGTAGGCAAAACGACAAGATGAAACGCTAAATACACAAGTCATTTCTGAAGTCCGTTTGCGTTTTTCTAAGGCAAAATGCAAACGGACTTTGGAAACATCTTTTGGCTTTCCCAAACCATCCATAGTTGATTAGGTAAGCTTTAGGCAATGTCAAGAGTGCATATGTCAAGCCGTTGGCAAAACCACAAGAAGAAATGCCAAACACACAAGCTGTTTCAGAAGTCCGTTTGCGTATTTCTACGAAAAATGCAAATGTACTTAGGAAACGGCTTCAACACTTTCCCAAACCATCCATAGTAGATTAGGTAAGATTTAGGCAAAGTCAGTAGTGCGTTTGGAAAGCGATAGGCAAAACCGCAAGAAGAAATGCCAAATATACAACCCGTTTCAGAAGTCCGTTTGCGTTTTTCTACGAGATGGAGATTTCTCGCACTATAATCGAGTGCGACATTAGCTTCAATGTCTTGAGAACTGATCAGTGGAAGAGGATGGTTAGAGCCATTGCACAGGTTGGTGCGACAGATTCTTGGTCAGGAATCGAGTACAAGAAGATGCACACCACTATGCGTGACGAGCAGAAAGCCTTGATAGACAAGGCATTGGTCCCAGTAAAGACAGGTTGGCAGCAGTTTGGTTGCACTATTATTTCGGATGGCTGGAGTGACATATGCAAGTGCCATATCATCAACATTATTGTCTCCTCTTGCCTTGGTACCTATTTCTTACACGTTGTGGATGCAGGGAAATCAGGAGAGAAGATTTTTGCAGAGTTCATTTACAAGCATATCAAGAAATCCATTGAGGATGTGGGTAAAGATAATGTGGTACAGGTGGTTACAGACAATGCATCCAACTGTGTAGGAGTGGGGAAAATGGTGTCAGCGGCGGCTGAGTTTCTAGGTATTCATTAGACTCCTTCTGCATCCCATTGTCTAGATTTGCTCATGGAGGATATAGGGAAACTACCTTGGGTTCCGCCCACAGTGACTGATGCTACTCAGATTACTACATTTTTCCAAAAGAATCATTAGGATTTAGCTATATTTCGCAGCCACAGTGGTCTTGACATGGTGCGGCCATCCAAGACCAGATTTGCATACATGTACATAGTTTGGAAGACACTCTTGAAGCTGAGGGATCCACTTCTCCAAACTGTTGTGGACCCAAAAGTGGAGAGAGATGCATGACTCACAAAATGAGAAATGCAAAACCATTCAGAGACGGGTGCTAGATGATGCATTGTGGACTGAAGTGCATAGTTTGACAGTGGTGTTGCAGCCCATCTACGTGTTGCTGCAGGTCACGACATGGAGGGATCCACATTGGGTTTGGTTTATCACCTCTTCATGCAAATGAAGGGGAAAATCATGGCGTTGCAATCCTTTTCACAAGATCGATAAGCTAAGCTTAATACTTAAATACATTATACCCATAATCTCTACTTGTAATTTCTTGAGTCTTGACACATGTTTGCTTGGGTTTTTTGCAGTGGAGATGATGTCCTAGCTCTTGTAGAGAGTCGATGGGAGTTTATGAGTCGTCCCATTCATGGGATGGCTGCAATACTCTATCCTTTCTACAAGACCCCAGAGTTGTTTCATGAGAGTAGTCTGTTGGCCCTGAGGGACGAGTACATCAACTGCATGTTTAGCATTGAGGAGCAGTTGTAGATAGATGCGGAGATGAGCAGTTTCATGAATAACTTGGGGCCGTCATTCACACGAGAAGTGGCTCTACGTCCAAAGGCCACCAAGCTTCCTCTCACATGGTGGAAAAACTATGGTAGACAGGGCCTTTCACGTCTCACTACTATTGCTCTACACTTGCTCTTACAGGTATGATTTTGACACATCGAGGTCACTGTTGACTAACTTCAAGTTTCATGGTATTCATGCTACCATTTCACTTTCCATTGTAGGATTGCTCAGTAGGCGCTTGTGAGCCCAATTGGAGTGCCTACTCCTTGATTCATACAAAAATCCACAATCGGCTTAGAACTTCACAGCTAGAGAAGCTAGTATATTGTAAGGCCAACATGAGGCTTGTACGTTCCTACCATGCTTTGGGGACACTCGAGCAGGTTTGTTGAGCTTTGTTCTCATTGCTCAATGTAGTATTAGTACGTATAATGTTGTATACAAGTCAGTGGTCACAGCTGTTTATACTTTGAAGTTTGAATGTTGAATAGGCTGACCCTACAAAAGTGAAGCTAATGAATGATCCGACTACAAAGACCTTGGATCAGCAAATTCGGAACAAGCAGGAGGATATTCTTCGCATGCTCCACATGGAGTTGGAGATTGTGGATAGGCATGTGACTAGATCATGCGCACATGCTTACAGTATTCCACTCTGTGAGAGAGCTCTAGATCGAGGGATTGCACGGTGGCAGATGATTCGCAGGGGAAATTTCCTATTTGTACACCTTGGCGACGTACAAATGAGGCAATTCCTCTCATTCACACTCAGGAGGAGGAGGAGGATTTTAATCCAAACTTGCAGGCACCTTGCCTTGCAATGGTAGAGCTAGATTATGATGAGGAGGGCCATGTCTTGACTGATGGAGACATGCCTTCTTCAGTTTCCTCTACCTCTGATGATGAGTTTTGAGGTCACCATTTGCTAGACATTTTAGTTGGTAGCAGCCACCTAGTTATTTTCATTTGATGTATGCTCTTTTAGGAGCTATCTTGACTATTGAATCCACATTTGTGATTTGTGACTTGTAGTTTAGTCCTGACATCTGTTGTCAGTTGTGACATTCACATTAGTATGGACTCTGTTTGTTAAATGTTCATTGTCTTGTGCCTGTCCAGTTGTCTTAACTCATAATTGTCTTGATCTTTTGATGTCATGACTCATGATAGAAGTC
Organism: Adiantum capillus-veneris; assembly: GCF_014529385.1. Taxonomy (NCBI): domain Eukaryota; kingdom Viridiplantae; phylum Streptophyta; class Polypodiopsida; order Polypodiales; family Pteridaceae; genus Adiantum; species Adiantum capillus-veneris. The sequence goes on along the minus strand of NC_140938.1, from coordinate 35,297,911 downwards.
TATAAGTGATGAGTCTAGCAGATAAACAGGTACACCGTACAAGTTCAAACATCAGTGCCCGTAGGCGCATATTGCACGTCCGGTATGCGAATATTGAGTCTCTAACTATTGTATATAGAATTTAGACATAATCAAAGTTGTAAAACATCAAATTGACAAATTCTACAGCTTTGTCTCTGAAACTGACAGTTATTTTTGTGGTTTCTATTCTTTTTTACCAATGCCACGTATTTTTTTGTACATAAAAAATTTACCCATACGGGACTACGTACAGTACGTACTTCCAGTACCGTACAACACGTATGGTTCCCCCTTGATGCAAGCAAGGCAAATGGGCAGTCTACCAAGGTGGCAAAGCAATCATCTAGGAAATTCAAAAACCCAAACTGGCTCTCCCCTCAGCCGACCCTTAGGTTTTTGTTTTCTCTTTTTACTCTACTCTCTTGATGGACCCTCAGTCCTTAACTGATATGTATGAGCCTGCACTGAGAAGCAATTGTTGTAATTTTGTGTTTTTGTTCTCATGGGTCATATATGACCTCCGTGGATGATAATTCAATCTCTCCTTCTCTCTCTCTCATACTAAAGATATATTAGTTGAAAGAGCCATTGAGCTCGGGAGAGCTAGATGTCCATGATATCAATCAAGGCTCCATCAGAGGATCAAGACTACTCTAGCGCGATATGGGATATACCCATTACGTCTATTTACAAAGGTGGACATTGATGAAGCTCTTTCACTGATCGATGCAGTACTTTCTGAGACAACACCCAATGTTGGAAATTGATGAAGATGATGATGATTTTAGTCTTCCACTTTACTTCACTTTTATGTTTGTACCTAGACATTAGATTAGATCCACAAGGAGTTTATCGGATTGGTCTAATAAGTCATTTTGGCATTTTGAAGACGTTAAATATATCATTTCATTTCATTTCTTTATCTCTCTCTCTCTCTTTACTTTCTTTATCTCTCTCTCTCTCTCAGTGTGTATGTGTGTATTCTTTGTTTACGCATGTGTGTGTACATTCTCTCTCTCTCTCTCTCTCTCTCTCTCTCTCTCTCACACACACACACACACACACACACACACAGTGTAGAGAGAGAGAGAGAAATAAAGAGGGGAAGGGAACATAAGAGAGAGGAGAGGGAGGGAGCATACCTTGCTCTCCCTCCTCTCCTCATGTGTGTGTGTGTGTGTGTGTGTGTGTGTGTGAGAGAGAGAGAGAGGGGGGGGGGGGGGGCAAGTATACCTATTGTGCAGAGAGCACCGAAGATCAGATCTACAGATCTGAGTTTTGGGTGCCCTCAAATTATTTTTACAGGGTCGGCGATGCTATGAGTGTTTCTATGAGCGTCGCTATAAGCGTCTCTATGAGTGTCGCTATAAGCATCTCTATGAGTGTCGCTATAAGCGTCTCTATGAGTGTCGCTATAATCATCTCTATGAGCGTCGCTATAGGCGTCTCTATGACAGTCTCTATAGTCTTTGTTATATAGCGGCGCCGGGCTTTTTCCCATTTGAGCGTCGCTACATTGAAGGACCTCTTGTAGTGGCGGTCATGGCCATTGTAAGGGCATCATATTTGAGCATGCATGCCGGCCGTAGCATCGCCAAGCATAACATCTCACTTAAGCAGCCCCTGTCAACAATCTCATCCATGAATGTGATTTCCTTTGTCAATGGCTTCAATCACACTGCAAGCTTTCAAAATACCCATATATGCCACTTTGATACAATATCGGGCAAGGCATTAGTAAGCATAACACCTTTCCCTAGCAGCCCCCTTGAGCAACCTCATCATGAATTTTGTTGCCTCTACTGCGTTCAAAACCCTAACTGCTGCTCAAAATTCAAAATGGCAAACTGATCGAGCGGACTGGACTCGTACGGAACCAGCCCTCAGTGAATCTTTATCAGCCAATATCTTGGCGACCGAGACTTAGATCACTGATCTGAAAAGACGAACATGCTCCTCAAAGTGAGCACTTCAGCATCGTGCATTCATTTCACTTCTGTCACCTTAGCTGCAGTTGCCCAATCCGATACGGATCTGCTACTCACTCAACTTAAAATTGTCATAACTTCTTATCCGTAGCTCCGATTGTTGTGTGGAGCCATAAAGACAGGCCTGTAGAGCGTTTGGAGTACTTCAACTTTGATTAATAAAATCCCAGCTATGACCACTTCAAGCATACTCATTGTTTAGCATTACCAAGACATTGTTGGCCCTTAGAGCCGCATCTGGCACACTTTTAGCTTAAGATTTTCTTGTTAGCAAGACTTTATTATTGTTGAGTAACCACGTAGGATTGAAATAATCCTGATTGGCATCCCTTTTCTCATTTTCTTGTCGTGGATGTTGAGCTATATATAGAGACACTATATATATAGCTCAACAAGTGATCTGGTTTAGCTTGCATGCTTTATTAAAAGAAACACCACGTTATTATAACCAGTGTTGATGATCGAGTGGATTTTCATAGATGTGCTTGCGCCTATCTGCAAGCAAGGCATCTATATTGATGTAGAACTACCGAGGATCAGTGTAGAGACAATTTTGGCATGCTATGTGTAGCAAGCTTCTGCCTAGTATAGTGTGGGTTTCTTTTGTCTTCAATCACATAGCCTCTAGTATATCGTGAAATGTTGTCCACATGATTCATGTACATCATTGACGTAGAAACGAAAAGGTTCACCAAATGGAGCTCCATGATGTCACGGGTGAAGTTACATTATGCATCTTTATTATCTTCATCCATTGTTCAAGGTGATATTATTTGTTGTGTTTTTATTTTCTCAATTGATCATGGCTTTGGTTCTTGATACATGCTACTAATCTCGTCACGATTTTTCATAAAATATTTCACGTGATTTTACAAAGAAATTATCTATTGACTCATCATTGTCTTGAGGTTTTGCAGATTTTGCACAAAACTAGTGTCTACAATGCCATGGTATGTAAAGCCATCATGGTGATTACTATTTTACATTTTTTATTGATTTGAAGAAAACGTCTCTGATGCCATGGTACGTAAAACCATGATGATTGATATTTCAAAACTTTTCTGAGCGTCTCTTATGTCATGGTGAATACTGTGATTCCATGGTACATAAAGCCATGATGATTGGTATTTCAAAGTTTTTATTTGTTGAAAGCGTCTCTATTGCCATGGTACGTAAAGCCATGATGATTGCTATTTCAATTTTTATTTTTTTTCTAAACGTCTTAATGCCATGGTGAACACTGTGATGCCATGGTACATAAAGCAATGATGATGACAACTGTTAGTTGAGATCTTGGGGGTCCCAATGTATTTATTACATGCCGGCTTTGTATATATTTGTGCACATGCGATAACATTGATGTTATGTTTGTTTCTATGTCTTCTACACATGTGATTGCATCGGCATTAAGTTTGTTTCTATGTCGTCTCTAGAGAAGAATCGCGAACCGTCTCTAAGGATAATGTGATGTATTTATTTCTAACCTTCACGACTCAATATGGTTTTCTTGAGTTGATATTTTTTACAGAATTCAAATTACATCAAGTAGTATGTACGAGGGATCAAGGATATTGAAGTTGCTCTACCAAAGAATTTGCAGTAGCTCAATCATCTATATCTTGGATTATAAGAAGACCCTTGAAAAGGCTCATTGTAAAACAGGAGTGATGTAGCTCCTTTGAACATTGTAAATGTACATTTAAAATATATTAATATAACGGTGGGTATATATAGAGCTGTGGGTTTTTCCCTTGAGCCCCCAAGGGTTTTTTGATCCACAGTTAGGGACCTTCATTTGAGTGGGGGTGTTGAGCTATATATAGTGTCTCTATATATAGCACCCTGGTCCCCTCTATATAAACTCATCTCGTGTAGTCATTGGATACATTTTGGGGCTTGTACATGTTGGTGTCATCTCTCTCTCCTCTCGTCTACATGTGCTCTCTCCCTCCGGTTCTACAGCGGAGCGGCATGATATACACCCCCTCTAAACCTGCACAGCCTCCGGTCTGTGCCAACCGGTCTTCATGCTGCATCTGCTATAAACACCTTAAGTTACTCGTCATCAAGCTCACGTAATTGACAAGTACATGTAAAACAAAATAAGGCTTTAGATCATATCATCAATAGTCTAGCCCAATTATCTTGTAGCTACCCCATCACAAATCTTTGAACCGTAGTGGTCGTATCTCCAAAGGGTGAAAGCATGTTAACCTGTCATGGTTTTTCATGTCTCGGACAATGCTAACTAGCACAATTTTGACATATGCTAACTAGTACAATAACTTGAGATATATCTCCAAGATCTATGACATATGATATCTCAATGGAAAGCACTTGAAACAAGGCATCCAAATGTACAACCTCCGACAAATTTTGATATCATTTGTAAAAAATTTACCGGATGCCCAACTTTTTGAAGATGTGCTAACTTGAAACTGATAATTAACTAGCACAAAAAGCGTGGCAGGTTAACATGCTTTCACCCCAAAGCATTCAATTATGAAAAAGTTGTTTAGTGAACCCCACTAGACTCAAGTGCTCCAGTTAATTATGCACACGGTTTGACCATCAGCTCGCTTTAGGGAACCCTGTCAAGCTCAAGTATGCCTTAGTCTGTCTGCACACGGAATGGTCGTCAAGTCCTTTACTTCAAGTTCTAGTAACAGAACCATCTCAAAAGAGGTGAAGATACTATAACAATTGTCCAAAGATGTCAATTGGAAGCTAGCCATGTAAGCTTATTGATCATATAACCAAAAACACTTCTATCTTAGAATACATCCATAAAACAAATCTACTGCCAAGTAACCTGCCTACAGGAAAATAAATGATATCCTTAAATCTGCAAGTTGCTCTTCAATAGCTTCCAGGATCAAATGGAATAATAAGAAATTTCCCCAATAGTGGTGCATCATAATATCCACATGAGCATACATATCCTGTATCGATCAACTTCAAGCATTTATGCTCCAAATATGCTATTCCTATATCTAGTAGAAAGAAGCCACAATGTATACTAAAAAATACCCATCCATAATGAGCCCGCTTTGAAGATCTGTCGAATCACCTGGATCAAATACCATTAAGATCACATAGCATTTATGGGATCCGAGATTCACCTGAAGCATAGTGCAATAGCCACATCTCATAAACTTTGGGTAACTTAAGGTCGTTACCAGCAAGCATCAAATAATTTTGACTTTCCTTTTACTGGTAGCCAGGACATCACTAACATAAGAATTACTAGGAATAGTATCCAAATCCATCCATATTTGGCACATTTTCCAAAGAAATGAGAAACCTTGTGCACTTTATGCAGTATCAAGGATAATTTAGCATCATCATCCCCTCTAGCTTCATAGTCATTACGAAAAACCTTAGGTTTTTTTGGACCTGTATCATCAGAGAGATTTTTACCTGGTTTTTGAGTTTGATAATGGATAATAGCTTTATCTTGAAGATCTTCATCCATAGAATCCTTGGAAAAATCACCCTTGGAAGTCTCAACATTCATCAAAGATATAGGAGTTGGCTCCTCTTGCAGCCCCTATATAAGCATAGATGTAAAATACATGTCAATATCTTGTTCACAAATCAACATGATCTAGGCAATCTTCAATATCCTCCTCTGCTTCCTCATTTGCATCCATGCTACTTAGCGAGCCATTATAACTTTGAAAAGGTTCACCAGGAATCCCCTCTGAAGGGATACATGCATCACAAATCTCTCTTGTACTGCTATAACTTTCTTCTTCAGATTGGGCCAAAAAACCATCAATTATAGAATCTTCTTCTGTGATAATAGAATCAACAAGCATATTTCTAGGAGCAACCATAGGTTCTTTGGCATCTTCAGGATCATCCTATGTAAGGTCCACAATCTCGAACACTTCATCAGCTATTATGTATGTAATAGCTTTATTTATGCAATCATATGTAGTAAACCTGTTGTCCCGCTCAACTAAAATGCCAATAAATCCATTAGAAACCTGTAATGGTTCATCTTCTTGATAGACTTTTTGAGAGCATCCCATGCCAAGGTCAGTAGCTTGTAAAAATTTTGTTGTACAATCTAGATCTTCATTAAAACCATTATTCGAGGTAACTTTCATCCAAGCAATCTTTGAAAAAAAATCATATATTTGTGTTTCAGCATTAAACTCATTATTTACCTTTGCTAAGCTGCTCAAACTATGGTCCTTTGAAGTTGAATCTGCTACTTCCGAAGCTATATTTGCCTTGGCTTTACTTCTTGCAGAAATATGATCCCAAAATTGATCATAATTAAGGAACTGCATCTAATCCCCTTCTTCTTTATAGAAAACAATATGGCTTCGTTTGTTAGTCTCTTTCATTGCCAACTTGATAATCTTTGAGCTTTCGTGAATAAACCCATTTGCAAAATAGTCCCACTGCGTGGGATATGTTTCTGCCAGTTCTCAAACCTTATCTTTAAACTTTGAGGTTACCACTTCTTCAAAGGTCAAAATCATCCGATCTTCTGGAATTCCTTGGCTCTTCATCTCCGCTTTATAACATGCAAGGAGTCCATCTAGATCATGTCCTTGAAAAATTCCATACAGTTCATGTACGACATCAAGTGCCATCTCCACTGCATCATCAATATGCTTTTTTGTCTCCATAGCTCGTACTTCTTGCAAGCATCCTGAAGTAAGCCCATCATTTTTGCCAGATCTGCAATTGCTAGACCTTTATCAAATCTATTGAAATTTTAATCTTCAATAAACTGCATCAACTTTGCTGGAATCTCCATCTTTACCTCTCACCCCGGCTCGTTTTGTGTCGGGTTCACCAAGCATGTCGGGGGATTTGTATTCAAAAGGTGAACCGGGAAGGCCGGGGCCCCTGGCTGTGAGAGGTGTGAGGGAAAGAGCTGCAGCGCAGATGCAAATAATGAAGACAGAGCATAAAATAGACAGATTGAAACTTGATAACTCAAATCGAATAATGAACAATACCCCTGTTTTAATCAAATATTAGTGGAGGAGTTTATGCTCCTTACAAGCATTATCTTGCTTTAATCGCGGTGCTAATCAAGAAAATCAACGATGAACTGCCTTGGACTGCTTCATTTTTCTTCTGCTTCTTCTCGATATGGATTTATGAGCTTCGACTTCCAATGGCCTTAGGTGGTCCGATTTGGCTGGTTTCTGATGGGGAGGAGCTGGGAGCACAATGGAAGAAGAATACGCATGCACACACTCACACACACCACCATATCCACACAAAGGTTGAAAGGGGGAGAGCCAACGTATTGTATGCCCCCTTTCTTTCTTCTCTTATCTTATGCACTAAGGCACAATACACATTGTACTTAGTATTAGTGGCTCACACAAGTGTATAGTTGTACACTTAGGGTTAGTGGGAGTTAGTGATGGGCGGTTGGCCACATGGCCATTAAACCTAACATTCTCCCACTTGATGGCCAATGTGGGACTCGACTATAAAAATGGAAGAGCACCACTCTTCACCCAATGCCCATCAACTTATGACACTGTTGAAACTGATGGCTGGAGAGACTCTTAGTGAGTGCATACGCTGTGTTCTCTGACGTAGGAATCTTCACTAAATCAAGGCTCTTGTTTGCCAGGCATTCATGACTGAAGTGATAGCGCACATCAATGTGATTCATTCTAGAATGAAACAGTGAATTGTTAGCTAAGGCAATAGCACTTTGACTGTCACAATGAAGAACTGGTGTACACTGCTTCAATCCAAGGTCTTTCATTAGGCGAGCAATCCAAATAGCTTCTTTGCATGCTTCACTCAATGCAACATACTCTGCCTCTGTGGTAGAAATGGATGTACAATCTTGAAGAGAACAGATCTCCAAGAAATAGTAGAACCAGCAAATGTGTAAATCCAACCTGTTGTTGATTTACGACTGTCAACACAGCCTGCATAGTCACTGTCTACAAATCCCTGAATGGATGACTCTCCACGACCATAGCATAACTGTCTATCTGCAGTGCCACTCAAGTATCTGAGAATCGACTTGACAGCATCCCAATGCTTTTTACAAGGGTTAGACATAAATCTGATGACAACTCCCACTGCATGTGCAATGTCAGGTCTTGTAGCCACCATGGCATACATGAGACTACCACAAGCTGAAGCATGAGTAATTTTAGCCATCGTAGCTTTTTCCTCAATAGATTCGGGACCATCGTTCTTGCTAAGTTTCAAATATGCAGGCAATGGAGTACTCAAGGCCTTCCCTTTCTGCATATTGAAACGAGCAAGAACCTTGTGCACATACTCTTTTTGAGAAAGGTACAACAACCTCTTCTTACGATCACGAGTAATGCGCATACCCAAAAATGTGATTGGCTTCACCCAAATCTTTCATGTCGAATTGACTTTTCAGCTTGGTTTTCAAGTCATCAATGTCCTTCTCAGAATGACCAGCAATAAGCATGTCATCTACATAAAGGATAAGCATAATAAGTTTTCCATTTGGTCGTCTTTTCATGTAAAGACATGGATCCTCATTACTACACTTATAGCCTAGGGAACGCATAAATGCATCAATCTTTTGATACCATTGTCTGGATGATTTCTTCAAGCCATAGAGACTTTTCAGAAGCTTACAGACCAAATGTTCCTTGTCCTTGAGCACAAACCCTTCAGGTTGATGTATATAAATCTCTTCCTCAAGATCACCATGTAAGAAAGATTTAATGACATCCATTTGATCAAGCTCCATATCTTTAGTGGAAACCAAAGCAAGCAACATTCTTAGTATCGTCATCTTGACCACACTGGAGAAAAGATTTCCTTGAAATCTACACCATATTCTTGCTTGAAACCTTTGGCCACTGAACGAGCCTTGTAATTCTCAACATTTGATGCAATCTTCTTCTTGTAAACTCATTTACAAGGAAAATTTTTCCTACCTTTTGGAAATGGAACAAGTTTCCATGTTTTGTTCTTTGCAATACTGGATAGCTCCCTCTTCATAGCATGTTCCCATTGAACCTTATCATTGGCTAGCATAGCCTCTTTGTAACAAGAAGGCTCACCACTATCTGTCAGCAACACAAATTCCATGCCTGGAACAAACTTTTCTGGCGGATGTGAGACTCTTTGAGATCTCCTCGGCTGATCAGAGCTTGTACTAGCCTGTGTAGTAATTGGGTCTAGAGCTATCTGTGTAGGAGGTGATACATCGGAATACGTTGTCAGGAGTTTTTTGGAGCAAGGGATTGCGCATATGTACATACACATGCATGGTGCATCAAATGAATAATTGCCCATTTTCCAGATCCAGGTGGTTACGTGGGGCCCACATGTGTACATGTAGGACAGCATGTACATAGTGCATCGATTTTCACTATCACTAGTACCAATATGTTTTTTCTACAATAATGAGGAGTTTATAGCGCGTAAAACTTCTCGAGGAAGCTATCTGCGGGCTGACGACATGAGGTAAGCAGGTGCGTCAGATGGCATCTGGTGACGTCAAGAGGGCGAATGGGGTCAATATTTGCACGCGGATGAGGACTGACACAACGTGGGTGTTTTCTTGTGAGAGTTATGCAGAAAGGTCATCATTAGGACCAATTTTTGGGGCCACTTCACGTGGTTGCGAGACGCATTATTGAAAAGAAATGAGTGCCACGTGTGCGGATGATGCAAAAAGGTGACAACTATGCACTGCGAGGTCAGTTTTTGGCTTGTTCGGGGTCCGTTTGAGGTCATCTAAAAGGCCAAGGGTGCCCAACTAATAAAGCTAAGTGTGGGAACTGAAAAAACTGAGAGAAGACCAGAAAAAACGTGGAGAAGAGAGGAGGAACAGCCGCAAGTGTGTTTTTGCTGTTTTTGGAGCATTTTTTGGCCCTAAACTGCTCATCCGAGGTCGGATTTGAGCACTTTGACATTGTAGGCTGGGGTTTTTGGGCGTTCCGGATTCAATGGCACTATCCATTTTTCCAAATCCCTCACAAATTTTTTGCTGTTTTTATGTGTAATCTTCTCCGGTGAGTGAAGCCTCTGTTTAACTTTGTGGTTGTATCTGGTGTATTTTCTCAATACTGTGTAAACTATTTGCCCCATTGGTGTTGGGATGAGCTTCATTGAGTCTAAACAACAGCAATTTGACTCCTTTGAGCTGAATTGACAGTGTGTGTGTGAGTGTGTATGTGTGAGTGTTGAGTGGGTAAGTGGGAAATCTCTCTCTTCTCACTCCGTCTGTGTGTTTCCTGTCTCGGCCAGGCTGGTTGTGTAAGCCAAGTGGTGCCCCATAGTGTGTGTGTGTATCATTCCAAGAGTGTGTGTCGGGTCGTTATAGAGGCGCTGTGTGTGTTTTCATCCAGCTCACATTCTTTTGGCGCCCCCACGGAGGATCTTCTTCGAGTATCTTCTGCTTCGAGCTTCAAGCTTCGAGATTCGGGATTACAGGTTGCAGATTACAGGTTACAGGTTATAGGGACAGGTACAGGTACAAGTGATTCACACAGGTACAGGTAGCTGGAGTACAGTGATATACTAGCAGTGATGTCACTTGCAATTGTTGTGGGTATGCATCACTTGGCGCGTATTTGAGCGCATTGTCCGCTGGATTGTACGTTACTTGTGGAAACTGCCATTGTACGCATTTGTGGAGCCATACTTGGTTGTATTTGGCAGTCCCAACCATTTCTGAGACTTGGTCTGGAAGATAGTCATTTCTGAGACTTGACTATACGCGATTTGCATTAGCCTTCGTGTGAGGGTCGATAGCGTGAGGTTTTTATTAAGCTGGGGGATTCTCAAATGTGAAGATCCTTTCGGTGATACAGGTAGCTGGAGCACCCTTTTTGTGACCTCACCATATGCTATGTACTAGTGAGTCCTACTTGATGCTCGGGTTCTATTGTTGACAGTTTATGCATACATATACAGTCTATATTTTGGGTTCCTACTGCTCTATTTCTGGGGAAACTCTGTCAAAATTTTTCCAAGTTATGATGGCTGGTTTTTTTGTCTTTTGAGCCATTTATGCTATTATGCTGCTGAAATTTTGGCAGAATCAGAGGATAAGAGAGGTGTGCTTTCTTGGGAGCTTCATGGTTGGCTTTAATGGATGATCAAAATGGCCCTCAGTTCACTCCTTTTCATTTAACTCAAAGAATCCAGATTAATGTTCATGTGTCCAGGAAGATCTTTTTCCAGCAGTGCATAGTCTTTATGTTCGGGCCAAGAAGATTACAAGAGATCCTGGAATGTCCTTTGCCTGTGGTAATTCCGATGATTAACTATGAAAACTCATTTGATGTGCATGTGTTTATTCTTATCTAAAGTTGAGTTCCATTGAAGTTTCTGGGAATTGAGTTAGTCAAAAGTTTTAGGTTCTTGCACGTGTGTTCGAAGGGGTTCTCAAAGCATCGTAACTTGGGTAGCCATGGCTTTCTCTTATCCGGAGTTTCATGGAAGAAGTGATGAAGATGTGGAAGACTTTTTGGAAAAGATGGAGGTTGCCTGTATTAGCAACCAGATTCATGACCCTGTGTAGATGTTATGCCTTCTCCAAATTTGTTTGAAGAGTGATGCACGAATTTGGTCTAAAGCATTTGAAGAGGAATTGCGTGTGTCTGATCCACCTGTAAGATTGAGTTGGGACAATCTAAGGCATGGATTGGAAGTGGAGTTTGTGAAGATAGAAGATCCTGACAAAGTGTGGCAAGAAGTACAGGCTTTGGTGCAGAAGGAAGGTGAGCCAGTAGATGCGTACATACGTAAGTTTTCATTGGCATGGGAGAGGATGTGCAAGGCCTTAGCACCATAGGTACCCCCGCCTGACATGATGAAGAGGGACAGGTTCTTGGCTGGTCTTTGGGAGAATATACGTTGGAAAGTGGAGCTAAAGAAGCCTAGGACATATGAAGATGCACTAGAGGTAGCAAGGAACAAAGAGTGGAAGTTGAGGAAAATGAGCCAGTTAGGGGTGGAGTCTTTGCCCATGCGGTCTGAATTTCAGCCTATAGAGTCTTTACAAGGTCGCATGTCAGGGGTTCATCATGAACCAGTGGTTCCTGTTACTACTCAGGTTATGCCAGCACTGGTCACTACATCGGTGCAAGATGATGGGCTAAGGCAAGACATGAGGCAAGTGGTAGATTTGATGAAGAATCTCAGCCTAACCATGCTAGGTCAAGTGGGAAATAATCGAGGTCGAGGGAGGTTTGCAAATCATCCAGGAGGTGAAGAAAGGCCTGGGAATGGTGTTGGACAAAGCAATGGTAGATTTTGGAGGCAGACGCCCACATGTTACAATTGTGGAGAGTTGGGTCACATCAGCCCGCAACGTGATAAGCCACCAAGGATGGGGGGAGACATGTATCCATTGCTAAGACAGGTGTTAACTAGGTCAAATGATTATGGCATCGAAGTTAAGGGAGATGAAGGAACCCGTGGATTGACCCAGGAGGAAAAGGGAAAGACAAAAGTGCTAAGTGTAGTCACCTTGGAGAAGGCATCAAAGCTAGAGGATACATTAGTGATGCCTATTGGGAAGAGGACCACAGAGGATAAGGAAGGAAGAAGTGCCCCAAGTCCTAGTAAGAAGAAAGGAAAGAGCCATGAAGGCGAGGATGTCAAGGCCAAGAGAAAAAGGAGAGCTCGTCGAAAGTTTCATGTTTCAGATTTTCCACTAGGGGATGGGCAATTAAGCTATGACTTGAAGGAGGATCTGACAAGCAGGCATGCAGATGTTACTTTTGGGCAACTTATAGAGATGGTGCCTAAGCTAAAGTGACAGTGGAAGAGAATGGTTAACCCAATCGAGAAAGAGCCAGAGAGAGGTTCAGTAAAGGTGTTGGCAATGGATGAGCTACCAGACATTTGTCCAATAGTAGATGTGTGGCATAAAAGGAAAAATTTGGGACAAGGTTATGTGGATGGCGGAGCCCAAATATGCGTCATAACACACTCATGCCTTGAGAAGATGGGTCTCACAGTGGCTGGGGTGTCAGGTTTTCGGATCAGATTGGCAAACCATCAAAAAGTAAAATTCTTGGGTGTTGTAAAGAGCTTAGAAGTGGAGTCATACGATGCAAAGGCGGTGGTTGATTTTCATGTGATGCCAGTAGGGTTGGGAGCATATTCTATTATACTGGGCAGACCATGGTTACGTGTAGTGGGAGCTGTTCAAGATTGGCGACATGGTACGATTAGCCTCTATGGAAAGACAGGTACCAAGAAGCTTTATAATATGGACACAAGGAAACGATTAGAGGAGCTTTATGAAGATGAGGATGAGTCTAGTGATGAAGACTCTTCCACGGTGACAAATGAGTACAGTGATAGCACTACCAGCAGTGATGAGGATGCTGATGTTGCATTTCTTTTGATGGACAAAGAAATCCAGGAGTTTGGTTTAGTTGCATTTGCGAATTGATGGGCCTTATGAAGTGATTGAAGGGCTGATGCAAACCAAGGTTGAGTTGTCAAAGAAGTAGGAAATGATGACACAAATGATCAGTGGAGACCTCTCATCTATGGAGAAGGATTTTTATTTGCACATGCTGGCTAGTTTTCTTGATTTGTTCATTACTTCATATGAAGAGATCAGAGGGTTCAAGGGCGAAGAGGTGCATATAGAGCTGAAAGAAGGTGCTAAGCCAGTGCGGAAAAGGCTAAGAAGGATGGGTCAAGAGCAAATGGAAGCCTTGCGAGAAGAGGTGGACAAGTTGTTGAAGGCAGGGTTCATAGTCCCTGTGGAGACCACAGAATGGGTGAGTCCAGTTGTAGTCAGTCCAAAGAAGGATGGGAAGTGGAGAATTTGTGTAGATTTTAAACCCTTAAACGCATCCACTAAGAAGAACCCATATCCTCTTCCATTCATCGATCAGATCTTGGATTCAATGGCAGGTTATGAGAGGTACAGTGTGTGTGATGGTTTTTCAGGCTATTTTCAATTGAAGATTGCTCTTAAAGAACGCACAAAGACCACTTTTATTACACCATGGGGCTGCTATTGCTACACAGTATTGCCATTTGGGTTGTCAAATGGACCTTCCTTCTATCAAGAGAGAGCAAATTGGGTGTTGGAACCATTCATTGGTAGTTGTGTTAAAGCTTTTATGGATGACTTCTGTGTTTATAGCAGTAGGGCTGTATTGTGCAAGCCGAGTGAAGTTGGTAGCGGAGAGAAAGTTCTTTGAAGTAGAGCTAGTGATGTCCAGTGTAATATTTGCTTGTCGACGATTTCGTCATTACCTGCTACCACAACATTTTGTTTTCTTGACGAGTTATGCCTTTTTGCCACAGTTAATTAATGGTACTAACATGTCAAATGTGGTGAAGAAATGGGTAATTGAGCTGCAAGAGTTTGAGTTCTCTTTTCTAGTGGAAGATAGTACAAGGGCTACCCTAGCTGATTTGTTGACCTATAAGGAGAATCCCCTTATTGTTAAGGAAGAAGTGGTGAGAAAGGTAGTTGAAGAAGTGCCACAGATCAGCAATGCGCATGTGTTTTTCTTTGATGGTTCATACAGAAAGAGCCATGATGCAGCTTCAGGGGGTATAGCACTTTCTGATCCAGAGGGGAAGCTAGTATGCAAGAGAGGGTTCAAATTGGATGCTCATAGTAACAATGAGGCTGAATATGCTACTCTGGAAGCCGGATTACACATTTTTTTGAAGCATGGGGTTCGAAGGTTGAGCATAAAAGGTGATGCCTTGTTAGTGGTGAAGCAAGTGCTGGGTGTGTGGAAGAGCAAGAACACCTCATTGAAGGAACTGTGCTTCAGAAGGCTTGTTAAAAAAGTTCGAAGCATGGAGCATCAGACACTTTGAACGTGCTCTAAATGGAGAGGCACATGAAGCAGCTCAAGGCATGATTGGGGAGCTATTTGTGTTGAGGACCACTTTACCTCTTTATCATGGCCGAGAAAGTTTGGCTCAAGAAGAGGATTTTTTGCTAACATAAATCATTCCAAAGGAGATTCAGAAGTCTAAGAAGTATGGCTTTTTGCGTAGAGCATACAGGTACAAATTGATTGGTGATGTCTTATACATGAAAGGGGATGATCTCGTGTTGAGACATGTACCTTGGTGGGAGGAGCTTTACAGAGTGTTGGAAGAGAATCATGAAGGCGCATGTGGTGGCCATTTTGCTCTAAAGATCACCTTGCATAAGATTTTGCAAGAGGGGTATGTATGGCCTAGTTTGCACAAGGATGTTCACCATTGGTGTAGGTCTTGCAATAGGTGTCAAGCATTTGGGAAGAGAGTGTTGAAGCCAGAGCTACGAAAAACCATTATGGCATTTGATGTGTTTGAAAAGTGGGGGATTGATGCAATAGGCCCGTTACCTATCACAAGCAGGGGCAAAAGCTATATCTTGACGACAGTGGACTATCTATCTAGATGGGCAGAGGCTATAGCAGTAAAACACATCACTACAAAGGATGTGGCAAAATTTGTGTATGATGAAATATGTTGCAAGTTTGGGGTGCCATTAGAGCTACTTTCAGATAAGGTGCCAGGATTTAGAGCTAAACTGCTAGACTTCTTATGCACAAAGATGAAGATTAGGCATCAGCATACCACTCCTTATTACCCGCAGTGTAATGGCTTAAATGAAAGATTCAATGGTGAGTTGGTACAAATTCTTTCTAAAGTGACAGAGCACCAAGGAAAGAATTGGGATTTGGAATTGCCTAGTGCATTATGGGCTTACCGTACTTCGGTGAAGACAGGTACAGGGTTTACTCCATTTCATTTGATGTATGGAAAGGAAGCACTATTTCCTGTGGAGGTAGAGTTTCCTGCAGTCAAGATGTTAGAGAAGTTGCTTGGGCCGCCTAGTGATGCATTCAAAGAGAGGCTCTTGCAGTTACAAGAGGTCCATTTGGATAGGATGAGCGCATTGGAGCATTATAGGCAGATGCAGGATACGGATTTGGCAAAGATAAATGAAAAGGTCAAAAGTAAGGGTATCAAGAAACATGACTTGGTTTTGCACTACAACAATAAGCTGGACAACACCTTCCAAAAGAAGTTTCAAATTAAGTGGGAAGGCCCTTTCAAGGCAGTGGAGTGTTTTCCAAATGGCACATATCAGCTGGCTAACCTGGATGGTGTTCTACATAAGTCAAGGGTAAATGGATTGCATCTTAAATTGTATCATGCTAGATTGATGATGGTGGAGCAAGATGAGCTGCCTGTGGATAAAGCAGTGTTGGTGAGGGATGAGGAGACCTGTGATGCGGCGAGTCTCATATCTCTTTTTGCTGCTGCTGATCATGAATGATCTAGCAGGTTAGGGGAGGGGAAAATTATGTCAGGAGTTTTTTGGAGCAAGGGATTGCGCATATGTACATACACATGCATGGTGCATCAAATGAATAATTGCCCATTTTCTAGATCCAGGTGGTTACGTGGGGCCCACATGTGTACAGGTAGGACAGCATGTACATAGTGCATCGATTTTCACTATCACTAGTACCAATATGTTTTTTCTACAATAATGAGGAGTTTATAGCGCGTAAAACTTCTCGAGGAAGCTATCCGCGGGCCGACGACATGAGGTAAGCAGGTGCGTCAGATGGCATCTGGTGACGTCAAGAGGGCGAACGGGGTCAATATTTGCATGCGGATGAGGACGGACACAACGTGGGTGTTTTCTTGTGAGAGTTATGCAGAAAGGTCATCATTAGGACCACTTTTTGGGGCCACTTCACGTGCTTGCGAGACGCATTATTGAAAAGAAATGAGTGCCAAGTGTGCGGATGATGCAAAAAGGTGACAACTATGCACTGCAAGGTCAATTTTTGGCCTGTCATTAGGAAAAATATGGACTCTCCTTGGGCCTTTTTGATTAGTGAAGGCTTAAGGGAGAACCAATGAGAAGGCTCTTGGGATATCACCTAGAGGGGGAGGAATGGTAGGGGTGCAGCCTAATTGTCTCTCTCTTCAATGCTTGGTTCTTAGAGAGAGGTGGGAGGTAGGCTAGGGGGGGGGGGGGGGGGTAAATAGGAGGAGAGAGGTGTCATAAAAGAGGGAGGGACCCCCCAAAAAAAAACGCGCATGCTTAAAAACCCAAAAAATTGAAATTTTTTTAAAAGTTCCAAAGTTGACCCATTTGCCTCCAAAACTGCCCCAAAACATAAAGTAACTTAAAAAAGTCAAATTTTCCCCCCAAAATCCACTTTTCTCCCTCTCCCTCATTACTTTTCTCTCCCACACTCTCCCTCTTCTCCCTCCTCCCATTCTCTCTCTACAGTCAAGGTAGCCATAGCCAAAAGCTTTCCACCACTCTCTTCCTCTCTCTCCATAGCTCCCCCTTCTCTCACACCTCCATCAACCCTCTACAGTCCCACACTCCATAGCCCACAGCTCCACTATCCTCTCTACCTCTCTACCTCTCACTCCTCTCTTTCTCTATCTCCACTGTCAAAGCCACCATAGGCACCATAGGCAGCTCACCTCACCCTCCCCTCAGCTCCTCATTCTCTCTCCACAGTACTCAACTCTTTCAAATCCCTTCCTAAGCCCAAATTCCCAAGCATGTCCACGCATAGACGGCCCAAACCAGAGATAGAGGAGATTGTGTTGCACAACACAAAAGACTCAGAGGGGGTATGGATCCCACAAGTGTTCAAGAAGGGTGCATGGATCTACATGCAACCGTCACGTGCTGGACCTCACCGCGTACGGTGTCGAGACGTATTGGAATGTCATTGGAAGGGCCAGCTATTGACATTCAAAGAAACAAAGTCCGGAATGGAAGCCATCGTGCAACACGTCTACAGTGCAGCTGAGCTCCACCTCAAGAGAGCTTCTACTCAATTTGCACCTCATTGTAAGTTTTCATGGTTTAGCTATCCCATGCATATGTCATGCTTACGTTTATGTGATCATTATGTTTAACTAAGGACATTTGTAAAGATGTTTTTCCATCCAGCTTAGTTGAGGAGCAGCCGCTTGAGTGCCTCTCAGGCACGTTCATGGTTGTGCATGCTCACATTGGGGAGCTTATGTTTCCTAATGTTTCATCGAAAAAAGTTACCGAGCAGTGAATATTCATGTACTCCCACAAGTACGTGGTGCCGAAGTCAAGCCAAAGATATGGTAGGTTAGAAGCCGTGGAGACACCCTCATTGCAGAGTGCAGAATGGACAACTCCAGACCATTGGGCTTTTCTTTCTTTCAAGCGCAAGGTGCTGCAAGATTTCCAAGGGTCCCTAAAGTTTGGTAAGGCAACCAGATCGGTGGGTCTCAGTTGGCATTGTCCCATTCATTTGTTTGTGCATGCATTCCGCTCTCTACCGATTGTAAAAACACCAACAATGTTTGTTTGCAAAGAAGTTGACATAGATGCAATGGACACCATTCTAGGTGTCAATTGGGGCTATGTTGACGGTTTGCATGATGGTGACCGTTATAAGTGCAATGTGTCCCCCACACAGCTTTTCCTTCGGTATTTGAAAGCAAGGTGCACCTTGTATGCACGGTTTAGCTATGAGAGGTGGATGCACAAACGTGGCAAATGGATACCCTTGCAGCTGACAGTCGAAGAGATTCAATCCTTTGAAATTCGTGTCCGCATGCCCAATAACGAGGTGGAGGTGGTTGCAGCGAATCCGCATTGGAATCTTGCCAATCTTCGGGAACACTTTGTCATAATGGGATTCGAGGATGTCGGTAATGCAAGTTTCAAACTAGAACAACGCAAGGTATGCTTTGTGCTTCCTTAGCTACCTTTTCTTATTTTCTGTGGGTTTTTGTATTTTGATTGCCCATTTTTGGTTGTATAGATTGGAAGGCGGATGGAGGACACTATGCTTGTTTACAAAGATTGGGCTACAAACGAAATCATCTTGTCTAAGTGAATTGGCTTGTAACTTTAATCGTTTATATATTGGATATTTTATTAAAGATTTTGAAAAGTTTTTAGGTGTTGTACTTGATTTTGTACATGAGTTTTAAGGTGGTGTAAATTTATTTTTTAAATCCATATTTTTTATTTTTTTCGAGATAGAATATGTCTATATAAGGAGGACCACCTCCTCATTTCACCATTTTCATCCCAGCATTGCAGAGAGACCTAGCATACCCAATCAATCAAAGAGAAGACATGGCTGCTACTAGTGCTTTAGATGCATTCCTTATTGAGGTTGGGCATGCAAATCGCCCTGAGCTTCAAGCATTTTTCACAACCCAACCCAATTTGGAAACCACCTTGACCCTCCACTCTCAATCTCTTGAGCACATTACTTCATACATTTCCACGTGCATGGGGAGATTCATTGTTGAGTTACCAAACCGACCAGGGCAATGGGTCCCTGAAGGCCTTCTCCACCACATCAAACAAGGGGACATGCCATTTCATCAGCGGCTTGCACGCTTTGCCACCATAGCACAACCCGTCGGACAATATGTGCGGCTTGAAGCTGATGATGTACGAGCAATGCGTAAGGGAAGGATCTGAAACACTTTTTTCTCTGTTCAGGCCATAATGATCTTCCTCCTTCACGAGTGCCCAGCAGGCCCTGACGTAGTGCTACCTCACTTGCAGATCGGCGGGGTATTGGCTGATGTGAAGGACCCCAAGCCCGCGGCCATTGACTCATCCGCAGAGGAGAGGACACTTGCCTTGACCTACAGTGTAGGGATTCAAGGCCTCTTGGAGGCCTCTCCATCAGTCAGTTCATCCTCGGGTTGCCAGAAGGAACCACCACTCGGGATGCCATCCCTGAGGTAGAGATTACCCGCTTCTCCTCCATTGTGGTGGGTGGGGAGGAGTTTGTGTTTATGCACGATCTGGAGAAATCCTTTGAGCTTCGCATGGATGAGTGTTTCGCCATCCTCGATTCCCATGGAAAGTTTGAGCTTGATACCACCACCTCCCATGACGATGATCTCCTACTGCCCATGGGGAATACTTTAGCGAACACAGTGGCAATCGCACAAGCCGAGGTGGCAGCAGCCGAGCAGGCCAAGGTCTCTGAGGAGGAGTTTGTGGATGTGCAAGCCATGTGTTTGGCTAAACGCGCAAGAGTGGATTCACCACCACCTGCTGCAACACCTGTTTTGCTTGATCCAAAGGGGAAGTCAAGCGTGGATCTTTACTTGCACCCGGATGCCGATGAGGAGGATCGTAGACAAGAGGTATAGATGCTCACTTACATTTGATTGTTACAAATGATTTTGTTAATGTTATATCATAATTATGTTCCATATCTCAGAAAACCTATGTTCTGCAGGATGTTCTGGAGGTTGACGCCTGGGCGCAATGGTCAGGGGGGAGGAGGACGCCGTTCGGACCTCAAGCGGCACTTGCTCACTACCTCGGCACACTTCCCACTGGTGTCGTGGTGTTTGTCCATGCCGACTACTCTCCCAATGGTCGCTACAACATTTTTTCTCTCCGTTCACGCTCCAAGGAATTGTGTTTAACAACACTTGCCCAAACGGCCAACCTTGTAGTGCTTGTAAAGAAAGATTTTTCAATATCCACTTTCGGTGTAAACTTTCGTGGGCGCCTTATTGCCCATGTCGGCATGAACCAAGCTGTAGGGGTTAATGACACCCAAGAAATCACAACCACTTTACTTAACAGGGAGCCACCCCAAAAGGCCAAGCGCCAGAAAATTGTAATTAGAAAGATCCTAAAGCAAAAGCCAGATATCATGTAAAGCATTGATTTTTTTAATGAAACTACTTTTTGCTGTCTATGACTCTCTTTCTTGCAAGGTTTTGAATTTCTTATATGTTGGGCTTCCATTGTGTATGAGAAGCACCATAATTTTTGCTATGACCACTAAAGGGTTTGGCAGGCATTAAAATTTAAAAAATGTATACTTTGTTATTTCTAGGCTTCCAAAGTTATGTATGTGCCTAGTAAAGGGCTTGGAAGTGCCTAAACAATGCTGCCACAAGGGCGCGCATTAGGGCTTTCCATCAGCAGATGAAGTGTGCAAATGCGCGCCCTTGTGGTAGATGAATTTAGACACATCTAAGAGCATACCCAAGTACAAAACAGAGTTTCAAGGCATTAATACCCAGTTGAAAAAGAGAAACACATGGATACCCAGGTAACCTTAAGTCCATCTTGCCCCAGATACCTAAAGATGTATTAACAAACCACAAAACTGTGGCAATATCTAAACCCTTCTTGGAGAATAAGAGCATATCCAGTTACAAAACAGAGTGAGAAGACAATAATACCCAGTTGCAAAACAGGAAGACATGGATACCCAGGTAACCTTAAGCCCATCTTGCCCCAGATACCTAAAGTTGTATTAACAAACCACAAGAGTAAACTTTGTGGAAATATCTAAGCCCTTTCTGGAGTTTAGGACTGACATGGACTAAGGGGGGATGAATTCCAGTAGCATCTATGCTAATTGAAGCATTGAAGCAAACAAAACATACTTATTGCTTGTCAAAATTGTCTGGAAACCAGTGGAGAGTGTCAGAAAAGCACTAGGAGAGGCTGCCACAAGGGCGCGCATTATGTCCATCCATAGGCCTCTAGAAGCCCCAAATGCGCGCCCTTGTGGCATCCAACTTGGGGGCATTCCAAGCCATTTTGAACACTTTGTATATGTTTTTGCCATGCAATAGTGAGTCACATAGCATGGATACATCAGGAAGTGCATGCCCCACTTAGCCAAGGTGCTAAACGTAGGCAATTTTTCACAATAACAAGCTAATGGCTACATACATACAATAGAAGGTAGACAAAACTTGAACCACTGCTACATTGCATGGTGCAGAATTAAAACAATACATTGCGCACTGGGGTATACAATAAAAGACGCTTATATTCAAATTCTTCCCAATACAATGCTCAGAGTGGGATATAGAATCAAAAGAAGCTTGTATTCAAATTCTTCCCAATCTTGGAGTTCTGTAAATACAAAAAGGTTGATGCCTAATTACAAGCTACTCCTCATGGCGCAAACGGCGAGCAAGCTGCATATCCTTGGGCATAATGGTTACACGGTTTGCATGGATGGCAGAGGTTAGAATCCTCGAATATGCCAGTTAAATATTGCTCTGCTGCCTCTTGGACTGCCTCTATGGCCACGGCGCCCATCCAAAACTGAGTGTTGTACAATTGCAAAACCTCCCTGCATAGCCTTGCAAAAGGGGCCCTCCGAATCAAGAGCTCGGTGCTCTTTTGATAGTGTTGCATCTCCGCAAAAGCACGACTGCGCTTTCGTACCTTCTGAGGTCGACGTGGAGGTGCATTTTTGGCACGAGTCGGGGTAGCTTGCTTCCTCTTCTTGTAGACAATGCTCTTTCTCTTTTTTTTCTGCACAGGCACTTCCAACACCTCATAATCGGATTCCACCCACTCTCCATCTGATTCGTGCTCTTCACTATCGACCGGATGTGATGGTGTAGGTCCACTCCCTTTAGGAAGTGCCTTACCCCCAATAGACATGTGAGCCTGATAAGTTTGTATTTGGACGCCAACCCATGGGGCATCTTCATCCGTTTGTGTCTCTTCGGAGCCTTCTAACGGCTTCTTTTGGCTGTTTGTTTCTTTGCCCTGGTCTCTCTCATCCTCCCTGTTGCCATCAGAATCGTTGGAGTCCGATGAATAGACAACAAGACGATGCTTCCGTCTCTGTTTTGATGCTGTAGAGGACTGGCCATGCTGATTTGAAGCTCCATCTTCTTCTGTGTGGACTTCACCTTGAGCTTGTGAAGTTCCAGCTTCTGTTGCTGTACCTTTGAGTCGTTGGCCATCCGGCCCCTCTGGATATGCAATCCTAGCCATTTTTTTTGTTCGTGCCATGGTTGCACCTAGTAGGGAAGATGACAAAATGAGCCCCTTCAACCTTTAAATAGGTTTTTTTGAGATTTGGGTCCTTTCACACTATGCGGCCAATTGAGTGAAACTCAAATAAAGAAATTGAATTGAACAACTAAACCAGGATCATGCGGACGGCTGACGCGACGCCCAAACGCTGCCTTTTCGATATTTAGTTGCACGCCAAGCTTCGTGGCCGAGGGACGCTCGCAAGCGTTTCCACTTCTCGGATGCTGCAGTACGGGAAGTGTTGCGTAACTGCTTTGCTAACATCGATTCTCTTGCTTTCTCAATAGTACGAGTTCTCCCAAAGGTGTGCCTAAAAAACCAATTAAACATCTCTTGGAGGTAGTTGGAGTGTGAACTACCACCACCATGCCGAGTATTCTTGAAGTAGGCTCCTTTTTCTCGATAGTGGGACTTCTCCATTCCTTGTGTACTCCATATATCAAGCAAACCATAGCGGTCCATGAAGTATGCACCATGCGCATAGAGAATGTGCTAAAACAACCAAAAAGGAGATAAGCGAATAGAAAAGTTACATTTTCAAACATTGCATATATATTAAGTCCGTTAAAACAAATCATGTAGTGTGTAATCTTGCTTTCATACCATCCGTCCTAAGCGGCCTTTGTGAATTCATAAAGCACCTTCTTGAACTCCTCTCGTTGCTCAACGGTGATGCTTGAAAGATTCATCAATTGCACAATCTTTTGAAAGAATGACCATACTAGCTTGCGTTGGTTAGCAACCTCCACATTGGGATCTTTGTCCGTCGTGCATGAGCACAAATCTTTCCACAACTCCCACCGCTTCTCACTTGCTAGATCGACACTTGCCTTGGATACCTGCATTGGAGACTTTGACATCTTCTTGAAAAATCGACGTGCTTTGGCTCCATTCATGGAAACCTTCTGTGCCACCTCATATGTCTTTTCCCTACAAGTCTCTGCTACAATTTTCACCCTTGATCGGTGACATCCAATCTCATTAAGGAGCGTCTCCACCCCCTGCAAGGAGTCTTTTGACCGTTTAAGGGGCTTCATTGTGAAAGCATAATCAATGTGATGCTTTAAGATCCTATCAAATATTCGCATAAATGCATGCAATGTGCAAAAGTTAACATTGTTGAGGGAGAAGGGAATTATGGGGTTCCACCCAGGATCTTTGCTATCCCTATTGGGCACCTGCAGCATATCACATGAAAGGACCGAACTTTGCCACTCCCTATTTATATGGTCATCATTATCATCGTCCTGACCTTCCACTTGAGTTGCTCGACTTGTCTTGTGCCCTTTCGTACAGAATGGACAGGGAAGTAAAGAATTTGCACCTTGTTTGCATCCAAGCATGCACTTTATGGTCTTTAGATCACCACCTAAATGCCATTCAACATCAAACTCCCCACCTCCTGGAACCATGAGCTTCTCACCGTTTATTTGAGCTTTAATGACCTCTGTGACCCATGGGATTCTACTGAAAATCCATGCAAGGACTTCATGTGACTCTTTCGGAACTTCAATTGCACCAAGCCACCATATATCCTTCTCTGATTTCACACTAAAAGAGGGCTTTGTCGCTTCACTCGAACTGCAAGATTTCTTGGCATAAGCTAGCGCTTCATTCATAAGCGTGATGCTCATTCTCTCCAACTTTCTCCCTTTAACAATTACACACTCATCCAACTTCAGCACGAACACAAGCTTGCCTTCAAGAACTGCCAACAACATAAAGCCTCAGAATGCATGTTATGACACATCATAGAGCATGTAGGCAACTCTAAACTAACCTGCATCACTCAAATTGTAGAAAACAGCCATGGACTGCTGCAATCGTATCAAGTCCACAAAGATATTGTTGAATTTGGTGTAAACAAACCCTTCGGTCCGCAACACACTGTTAGAAACAGCACCGCTTCCCTTCCCGCGGCCCTTCCTTCCTTGTGATTTGCTACGGAGCGGCTGAAGAGGCATCGTGTCTTCAATATACAAGTAGTCCCCTAATCGGTGAACAACATCTTCATTTGACACCTTCTTGGCAATCTGCACTCTGTGAGGAAGTGGGAATAGGTTTTCCGTGACTCCTCGACTTCTTAATGCATCTTTTAACACTTGATGTATTGCTTGATAGCCCTTGGTACTAATCCCAATAGCATCACAAATATCCTGAACATCTAGATCAATGACAATATTAGAAAAATCTCTAAGAACACTCTTAGTGATTGCGTCTTTCAAGTGTTTTGCCTCTGGAGCATCAAGCATCCCAATAAAATCCTCTTTGTTGAAACAAGAACAAAGTAAAGTAGCCCTAGCTGACGCATTCTCGCCGCCGCACGTTTCTTGGACGAAGTTCCTATTGCCCAAAACAACAATGATAAGCCGTATTAAACTTAAACAACATGAGGGATAGAACATGTTACCTCATAGCTGTCACCCTTCGTTTTCTTGCACCTCCACGTGGTGCAAGAGTCTGAATTTCGGACAACTCTCGTTTCCTCACCCTACCTCCCATGGCAGTACTCTTCATGTGTGAAAGAGTATCCTCAAGATTTTTAATTACATTTTCCTTGGTTGTGATGGTGCTCTTTGCCTCCTCAAGCGCACTAGTAGCTGTTTGCATCTGAGCTTGAAGATTGTGGAAACTCCCATTGAGCAACTGCCAATGACGCAAGTAGATCTTGGACCGCGCAATCTCGTGTTTGTTGAGTCTCTTGCAGTAGCCCAACAAACCTTGCTCTCCATTTCCAACGTATTGCAACAGTGATGAAATGTTTGTAAAAGACGGATTAACATTGAGAGAAGGATCCTTTGGATACAAGCATCCGTCTGTCCAGAGATCCACATTCTTCTCCCCTTGAGCGCGGCGTTCGTTGGCTGAAGGTAATGTACCCAAGCATGTTTTCTTTGTCGGAACATACTCTTGAGGTAGGCGTAGGAAAAGCCCTGGAGACCTACCGCGTGACGAGCTTGCTGGGACATTAGTCACGTCGTCAAGAGGCATGATGGAGAGATGGAGCTTGAAGGATGGAGAGATGGAGCTTGAAGGATGGAGAGATGGAGCTTGAAGGATGGAGAGATGGGTGCGTAGGTGCAGCAGCAGGTGCAGGTGTAAGGGGGATGGGTGTAGGAGAGGAGATTAGATTAGGAGAGAGAGTTTTCAATTTTGGGGGTAATTTTCTAAAAGTTTGGAGGGAGTCAAAAAATGTTGAATTTTGAGTAATTTAACTTTAAAAACTTTTTTTTATTATGTGTATATGTTGGGGGTACTTTTTAGGGGGGAATAGAGTTTTTTTGAAAGTTTTTGAAAAAAGTCATTTTTTTGACCTCTTTGACCCACGGATTTGCTTAGGTGGCATGGGAGAGTTAAGAGGCCACTTACAAGTTGGCCAAAAAGGTAGAGAGAGAAGACCCCCTACTTTTCAAATGGTTTACCCCCCCCTTCCCTACTTTTTAAATGGTTACCCCTTCCCCCTACCTTTTTAGGGTTCAAAGGTGGAGGAGACCCTACCAAAATAGCCCCATTCAAAGCCTTTGTCCCCCTTAATCTTGGCAGGCTTCCTTTAAATTAGGGATTCTTACAAATGTTCAGGGTCCGTTTGAGGTCATCTAAAAGGCCAAGGGTGCCCAACTAATAAAGCTAAGTGTGGGAACTGAAAAAATTGAGAGAAGACCAGAAAAAACGTGGAGAAGAGAGGAGGAACAGCCGCAAGTGTGTTTTTGCTGTTTTTGGAGCATTTTTTGGCCCTAAACTGCTCATCCGAGGTCGGATATGAGCACTTTGACATTGTAGGTTGGGGTTTTTGGGCGTTCCGGACGCAATGGCGCTGTCCATTTTGCCAAATTACTCACATATTTTTTGCTATTTTTCTGTGTAATCTTCTCCGGTGAGTGAAGCCTCTGTTTAACTTTGTGGTTGTATCTGGTGTATTTCCTCAATACTGTGTAAACTATTTGCCCCATTGGTGTTGGGATGAGCCTCATTGAGTCTAAACAACAGCAATTTGCCTCCTTTGAGCTGAATTGAGAGTGTTTGTGTGTGAGTGTGTATGTGTGAGTGTTGAGTGGGTAAGTGGGAAATCTCTCTCTTCTCACTCCGTCTGTGTGTTTCCTGTCTTGGCCAGGCTGGTTGTGTAAGCTGAGTGGTGCCCCATAGTGTGTGTGTGTGTATCATTCCAAGAGTGTGTGTCGGGTCATTATAGAGGCGTTGTGTGTGTTTTCATCCCGCTCACAACGTCACTTTCCGGAATTCAACCTCTTTCGTTGGCTTCATCTTGGTCTCATTGAAGACAACATCACTGCTACGGATTACTGATCGACTTTCCGGATCCCATAAACAATAGCCAAATTGAAGAGCTACACCATAGCCAATAAAGATTCATTTCGTGGACTTAGGGTCAAGCTTACCACGCAACTCCTTGGGTACATGTGCATAAGCTTCGCAACCAAATGTACGGAGTTTTTCATAAGACAACTTATGTCCTGACCATAACTCCAAAGGTACACAAAACTGTAATGAAGCATGTGGTGATCTATTTATCAAATACACAGCAGTGTATAATGCTTCAGCCCAAAACGCTTGCCGTAAATTAGCCTGTTATAGCATAGACATAATCCTCTCCTGGATGGTCCTATTCATTTGTTCGGCAACACCATTTTGTGCAGGGGTATAAGGAGTTGTAAACTCGCACTTTATTCCCCTACTTGAACAGAAGTCTGCAAACTCTTTGGAGACATATTCTCCACCATTGTCTGAGCATAAAGCTTTCAACTTATGTTCAGATTGAGTTTCCACACTAGATAAGAACTTTCTGAAACAAGAAAAATTCTCATCTTTAGACTTCATGGCATAAACCCAAACATGTCGTGTTGCATTGTCAATGAATATAACATAACAAGACGCACCACCATGGGATTTAGAAGGCATAGGCCCACATAAATCACTATGCACAAGCTCTAAGGGCTTTCTTTCTTTGTCAAAAGACTCTGTACGACTTGCTCGTGTTTGCTTACCATATTGACAGTGTTCACAAAAGGGAAAATAAAAAAATGATATAGACGGTAAGTAGCCCAAATGAGAAAGAGTTTCCATTCCCTTCTTTGACATATGACCTAACCAGCTATGCCACAAAGCAACAGTTGGTAGCTCGGTTACAGAAAGAACACTATTCTTGTCAGATACATAAAGAGGATAAAGTGTACCAACTTTAGAACCATGGGCTAAAATAAGATGACCTTTCGCAATACGCCAAGACTGCTGATGAAAAGTGACTTTGTAACCCAAGTCATCAAGACGTCCAACCGAAATCAAATTTCGTGTCAAATCTGGAACATGATGCACATTATGTATGGTAAACCTCACCTCATTTGCCATAACCATAGCAATATCACCTATGCCCACAATGTCACAAGAGTAGCTGTCACCTAGCGTAACAGTGCCAATGGTTCCTCATATGTAGTAAACCAATGCCTATAAGGTGTGACATGCAACGAAGCGCCCGAATCAAGAGTCCATGTATGGGACACTTCACCACTAACAAGTAGCTCTGCTGGCATAGAACTCTGCAAAGATAGACTTTCTTGTGCATCATAAAATACATCATTATTTTCAGTCAACATATTGATGTCTTGTGCATCACAATCATCTTGCACTATGTTCAGTTCTTCAATCTTAACCGAACTCTTTGGTTTCTCCTCTTTATCATCATTGTCTTTTCCTTTGCCTTTACCTTTGTCATGCTTCAAGCATAACAATCCTTCTTTATGTGACCAAACTTATCACAATAATGGCATTGAACATTGTGATGACCAGGAGAGTTTGATCTACCCTTTGAAGCATCTCTATTTCCCTCTTTCTTGGATTCACGATTCCAAGAACGACCTTTACGTTGTTTTCCATCCTTTTGCACATAATGAGGTTTGCCATGATGCGAGCTATCCATAGCCTTGTGGCGCATTTCCTCTCACAAAAGAGAACTAGTGACATCAATTTACACTAGCGTATCATTAGGAGCAGAGTTACTGACAGCAATGCAAAAGATATCCCATGAGGGTGGCAACGAACAAAGCAATAAGATTGCTTTCATCTCGTCATCAATATTGATTTGCTGTGCAGGAATCTGGGCAAATGAGAATCAAAGTCATTAATATGACTGGCAACATTGGCTGACTCCTTCATGCAAAGGTTAAACAGTTTTCACATCATGAAAACCTTATTACTTGCCGTATCCTTTTCATAAGTGTTGCAAATTTTTTTCCATAAAACATAGGCAGATTTACATTCTAGCATTGAAAAGTACACTGACTCAGCAAGGTGCAATCTAATAGTAGATATGCATAGCTCATCAAGCTCCTCCCATTGAAACTAGTCAAGTTCATCTCTTCAGTCCGTGTCGCATAAATAATAGGAAATTTCTATTTCTTTTGGACAAGCACATCTTGCATTTGATTCTTCCAAAGCTGAAAATTAGTGCCATCAAACTTCTTTATGTCATAAATGTCACGATCTTTGCTAGTAGACACGTGACAAAACTACCAAAAGATTCTGGGAAAATTTTGGCAGAGTCTCCTTTGTATTTGGGACTATGTCAACCAATATACAAGACAAAATGACCAAGTATGTCACTCACAAAGCATAGGAGAGAGCAATGCCTCTCAAAAGCACACTGTATAGAGACCAACTGAGGCACATAAACAGTCAAACTGTCCATAGACCCCCAACTCGGCATCAAAAGCACCTATACCACTCTATACATATCCTATGGCGAGGCCTCCTAAGGGATGCTCCAGCTACCTGTATCACCGAAGGTATCTCCACATTTGAGAATACCCCAGCTCAATAAAAACCTCATGCTATCGACCCTCAACAATGTAGGTTATGCAGCAAAAAACGTATAGCCAAGTCTCAGAAATGGCTATCTTCCGGACCAAGTCTCAGAAATGGCCAAGACTGTTGTACTAGCCAAAAGATGGCTCCACAAAAGCGTACAATGGCACTATCCACAAAGACGTACAAGTCTATCAAGACGCTCAAACATGCGTCAAAAGCATGTGCCTGCAACTAAACATCCCTACGGGGAGTCAATCCGCTGTCAAAAGAGCTCAAAAATTTTCAAAAGTGTCAACATCTGCATGTACACATAAACAACTGCTCTCATTGGAACCATAATATCGCAAGCACTAAAACCTCTGGCCTATATCTATACATGTACCTATAGTTGAAGAAGACAATGCTGCCAAGCTCCCACTCTATGTGTGTCTATGAGGCCACTCTGAAAGAGGCTACACACTCCCGAATGAGATGTGGACTCTCTTAGATGGAAGAGGCTGCAACAATGGTACTTGTAACTGGCTATGGAAGCACTGCAGCACAAACTACCACAAGAGGGCCGAAAATATCAGCTCTTGAACCGTAGCTTGAATGGGTTTTCTTATGGCTCGAATGGATCCGAAAGGCGGGTAAAACTGCAGGACACCTGCCAGAACACCTGGTGGAAACGCTCTCGGGAAGCTGAACTTGCCAATGGCAAAATCGGAATCCTGTTTGCACTCTTGAAAGTGCGCACACACGTGGAAACGATTTCAGGAATGAAACCGCTCTGATACTAGATGATGGGGAGGAACTTGGAGCACAACGGAAGAAGAATACGCATGCACAAACTCACACACACACACACCACCATAGCCACACACAGGTTGAAGGGGGGAGAGCCATTGTACAATATGCCCCCTTTCTTTTTTCTCTCATCTTATGCACTGAGGCACAATACACATTGTACTTAGTGCTAGTGGCTCAAACAAGTGTATAGCTTTACACTTAGGGTTAGTGGCAGTTAGTGATGGGCGGTCGGCCACTTGGCCATTAAACCTAACATTTATGCACTAAGGCACAATACAAATTGTACTTAGTGCTAGTGGCTCACACAAGTGTATAGATGTACACTTAGGGTTAGTGGCAGTTAGTGATGGGCGGTCGGCCACATGGCCATTAAACCTAACAGTTTTCGGCTTAGGATTTATGGCTTTATTCCGGATTTGAACGGACTTATGTCGGCTTGCTTAAGAGGGTTTTTAATTATGATGGCTTTTGATGACTTGGTTTAGAGCTTAGGATTAATCCGGTTAAGGATATTTGAGAATCTTTGGCTTAATCGGATTATGCAAGCTTGGTTTAGAGCTTAGGATTGGCTAATGAGACCTTGTGTTTATCAAGGCTATTGATGGTCGAGCGTCTTGGCTTAGAGAGCTTATGATCAACAAGGCTAATGAGTGTCAAGCATCTTGGATTAAGGAGATTAGATATTAGGCTTGGCTTAAGGAGAGTACAAATTAGGCTTAGCTTAAGGATATTAGAGATTAGGCTTGGCTTAAGGAGATTATGATTGCTCAATGAGATGGAGAGCAAAGTTGGCTTGGAGAGCTTAAGGTTAAGATGGCTTAGAGCTTTTGGTTCAGATGGCTTAGAGATTAGGATTCTCCTGGTAAGGAATTCCCACTAGAAGCACAACAAGAGCCGCTCCTTTTTAAGTCCCCGTGGCTGCATGGAAAAAAAAACTCCTATTTTTGGCCATCCCATTAGCGATATCGCTAATGGGAATGGATCCCTGATGATGTGGCGAGCAAAAGGGCTGACCAACATGAAATCCACCCCCGACGCTCTCAGCTAGAGCACCCTCACGAGCCCCAAAAAATCTGCTTCTTCATCGAGCTTATCCGATCACTATGTTGGCCAGCGCGAGCTCGGATCGGCACCCTGCACTTCTCTCCCACTGCTTGCCATCGCCATGTCTTATTTCTTTCTTTTTCTTTGATTCCCATTTTCCCTTGTTTTACCCATTGGGCAGGCGGCCTATTTACTTCATTGGGCGGCCTTATTATTTGGCTCCTTATTGGGTGGGCGGCCTTCAGGCACCACATTAGGCATACTTATCGGCCAAGGATTTGCCACGCTTCTCCATTGGGTGGCCATGGCCATTGTAAGGGCATCATATTTGAGCATACATGCCGGCCGTAGCATCGCCAAGCATACAATCTCACTTAAGAAGCCCCTGTCAACAATCTCATCATGAATGTGCTTTCCTTTGTCAATGGCTTCAATCACACTGCAAGCTTTCTAAATTCCCATATACGCCACTTTGATACAATATCGAGCAAGGCATTGGTAAGCATAACACATTTCCCTAGAAGGCCCCGTCGAGCAACCTCATCATGAAATTTGTTTCCTCTACTACGTTCAAAACTCTGGCTGCTACTCAAAATTCCAAAATGGCACACCGATTGAGCGGACTGGACTGGTACGGAACCGGCCCCTGGTGAATCTTTATCGGCCATTATCTTGGCGCCTGGGACTCCGATTCACTGATCTGAAAAGACCGACGCACTCCACAAAGTGATCACTTCAGGCCTACGCATTCATTTCAATTATCTCACCTTATCTGTAGTTGCCCAATCTGGTACGGATATACTACTTTCTCAACTTAAAACTATCATAACTTCTTAGTCGTAGCTCTGATTGATGAGCCGTAAAGACAGGCATGTAGAGCGCTTGGAGTACTTCAACTTTGATTAATAAAATCCCATCAATGAACACTTCAAGCATACTCACTGTTTAGCGTTACCAAGACATATTTTGCCCCTTAAAGCCGCATCTGGCACACTTTTAGCTTAAGATTGGCTTATTAGCAATCCTTTATTAATGTTGAATAATCATGTAGGATTAAAACAAGCCTTACTGGCATCCCTTTGCTCATTTTCTTGTCATGGAAGCGGAGAAACACGACAACTGGGGGACTGAGGTTGGTTCGGAGTATTTCCTTGAATGTTGTTGTCTTTTATGTTTTCAATGATGGTATCCATGTCAAAGAACGCGTCTAACATCAGGTCCATCTCTACTTCTTGAAAAGCCACATCAGGTATTGGTTGGGTGGACTTAGTCATTGGCTGTTCGTTTTAAAATTATCTTCTCTGGGATGAAGTTGGAGCAATACCTACTTGCGGAGGTTGATCTAATGTCTCCAGACCATGAGATCAATAATGTAGGTCTTGTAGTTGCTCTATGGGAAGACACTGTTATTGCGTATGTGTTGGTCGTAGATTTTTTGTTTTTGAAAGATCTAATGTTTACAATGCGCACAAGGACACGTCATCATATTCTCCTTACTTTATCTACCAATGATGCAACAAATAATTAAACCACTCTTGTTATAAGAACACACTACTAACTACATGACAATACATGGAAACCTCACATTCTCTAGCCATGCTCAATCCCCGCACACCTCGGTCTAGAGGTGGAAGGATATTAGGACCACAAGGTAATAATCTTGTCTTTATTGGTCAATGACTATATATTAGGGTTTTTGAAGTCTGTGTGCACTATTGAAGTACGATTGCATTATTCTACTTTGTTTATCAAAGTCCATTTGTGTTTTTGAAGTACATAAGTCATTTTTGAAGTTCCTTTGCATTTTTTCTACTATTTTCTGCTAGCTCTGACAACCTCATATTCTCTAGACATGCCCGATCCCGCACACCTTGGTCTAGAGGTACACAGAGATTAGTACCATAGGGTAATAGTCTCGGCTTTATTGATCAATGACTATATATTAAGATTTTTGAAGTATATGTGCGTTATTGAAGTCTGATTGCGTTATTTTACTTCGTTTATCAAAGTCCGTTTGCATTTTCGAAGTACACAAGTCATTTTCGAAGTCTGTTTGTGTTTTCTCTACTAATTGCCGCTAGCTCTAACAACCTCTCTACCCATGTCCGATCCCTGTACACCTCCGTCTACAAGTGCATGGAAATTAGGACCACAAGGTAAA
The DNA here is from genome assembly GCF_014529385.1 of Adiantum capillus-veneris. Classification (NCBI taxonomy): domain Eukaryota; kingdom Viridiplantae; phylum Streptophyta; class Polypodiopsida; order Polypodiales; family Pteridaceae; genus Adiantum; species Adiantum capillus-veneris. The sequence continues at coordinate 35,264,307 of NC_140938.1, read as the reverse complement.
TCTCGTCTCTATATTCATGGATGTGACACACACACACACACACACACATCTACATGAAAATGCATGTAGAGGGTTTCAAGAGCTACCTAGACCTAAGCTGCTAACCCTAAGAATGCATATGGATTGCACATGGCTTGCCATATTTGCTTGCTACTTTGAGTATAACTTACCCATTTGCCTATTGATGGTTTGGGCAATCCATATGCATTCTTGTTAGTAGAAATGACAAACAAGCAAGGCATTTTTTAAGTCCATTTGCATTTTTCTATAAAATATGCATAGGAACTTCAAGGAATTCAAAAATGTTTGCACCTATGGATGGTTAAGATAAGTGCACAAGTCATTTTTGAAGTCCCTTTGCATTTGAATCAATAGAAATGCAAATGGACTTCAGAAACAACTTGTGCACCTATAATTTTTGCCTCATGTTATGTAGACAGCTTTCCATATTTGCTTGCTACCTTATATATGGATTTCCTATTTTCCTATTGATGGTTTGGACAAGCCATATGCGTTCTTGTTAGAACAAACGACAAGACTAGAGCAATCCATTTTTAAAGTCCGTTTGCATTTTTCCTTAAAAATGCATAAAGACTTCAAGAACGTCTTTCTGTCTTTTTGTTTTTGCTAACAAGAATGCATATGGCTTGCCCAAACAAAAAACAAGCAAATGGGCAAGCCATGTGCAAAGTAGCAAGAAAATATGGCAAGTGTGCAAGGCATTTCTGTAGGTCGTTTGCGTTTTTGTCTAAAAAACGTATCCGAATTTAGAAAATGGCTTACACACTTGTCATTTCTTCTAGCCGTTATGCCTACTGCTTGCCCCAAGTGCACAAGAGGTTTTTGAAGTTTGTTTGTGTTTTTTTTTAAAATTTGAAATAGCCCAACAATTAACCCTAGTGGGTTGAAATAACCCAAATGCTTACCCTAAGTGGGTTGAAATAGCTCAATCGCTTACCCTATAAGCGGTTAATCTTAAGCAGATTATTGAAATAGCTCAATCACTTACCCTATAAGCGGTTAATCTTAAGCAGATTATTGAAATGGCTAAACTAATGTGACACCTAAGGAAATTTAGAGTAGCCAAAAATCTAAAGCCACTAACCCTAATTAGCGGCTTAAAACACCCAAATTGTAAACAACTAAAACGTAAGTTGCTAATTGTAATAACTCGACTAAAACAGCAAACACGCTTTACATAAGTAGCTAGCCCTATATAAGCAGATTACTAAAACTAATACAACAATAAGAGGATTTAAAGTGGCCAAATTAAAAACTACTAACCTAACCTATAACCCAAAACCTAAACTTGAACCGCTAAATCGCTAAACTTAAAACGATCAAACATATAAAAATAATCAAAACTAATCAACACTAAAACCAACTCTATAACTTGAACATTTCTACATTGACATTCATAACACCTACGATAATCGACAATTTAAAGTACAACATAATTTTAAAATAAATTTGCATAAAAAATTTGAAAATTTATAAATTTAAAATGTGATTGTGTGTGCACGAAGTGTGTTTAATTGTGTGTTTAGTATATTGTTTAGTGTTCATTTTTATTTACTTGCATGCATGTTTATATGTATGTGTGTGTGTACGCAACAAAAAAGAAAGTTATACCACTCACATGTGGCTTATTTGAGAAAGAAAGAGTTGGAAAAACGTCCTCAAACCTGCAAAAATGCACACACACACACGCTATGTTACACACACATACACTAAATTGCACAAACCTACAAGGAAACTTGAAAAGAATCTCACCTTGACTATGGGGAGTAGTCCGCGAGTGAGCAACTCCGTCAAGTCGTTAGGTAGCAGATCTGGAGCAAGTGTGGAGGAGGAGGGCAAGAGAAGAAGTGAAGAAAGGAGGGAAATGCGTAGGAAAGAACCACGGTTTTGGTTTTTGAAGGGTCCATTGGCACAGGTGTTGGTATAGGCGTCAGTATGAGCATCGATATGCACATCGGTACAGTCATCTATATAGGTGCCAATATGGCCGCCGGTATGAGCGTCAAAAATTCAAAGATTATTAAAAAAAAAAACTTGATCTCCCTCCAAATTTACCTACACATATACGGTCACCCGCCATTGACACCAATAATTTGACGTCGGAATTGAAGCGAGCTCTTGTAGTGAGTAGGCAAACTTCAAAGGGGTATGAGCCACTTTCCATGAGGGCTATCAAGTCCGTGAGACCAAGGCATTTGGGGCATGACAACAAGGTTCTTGCGGGAGATTGTGGGAGTGTGCCCAATATGCCCTACTAAGGTGGCATTGCGTCCAATTTTAGTCAAAAAAGATTTGCACAGGAAACATTGCTTGTGGACCCACTCCAAAGCTCTCAAGTTGAATGCATTCAAGGTTTGACGTCTACCCACATTTCTAAAACACAAAATTGACAAGGATTGACCCCTCAACCTTGTAAAGCCCCCAAATATAGCACATTTGCCTTACACCATTCTGTTCAAGTCAGCTTCTTGTCGAGGGAGGCGTATTCTATAAAGTTTGAGCTTGGTGTCGCAGTTCGGACGAGAGCAAAGTTGATCAAATGTACCCCAAAATGAGCATGGGTTGGCTCATTTGAGAGTTGTTCTTGAGGGGCTTGATGCACATACATCAGATTGCAAAGATTTTGGGCTATGAGGATCTCAAAAATCAAGTACAAAGCAAGGTTCAAATCTCATACACACACAAAAACTCACACACACCTAAATATGGAAATACAATTGAATGGGCATATGGTGTGGGAATGGGGCAATTGATGGCTCTTTGGAGAGCTTAAAAGGAGAGTTTTGGGATGATATGATCAATACTTGATGGGTGCAAGAAGGGAAAGACTAATTGAATGTGAAAACCACTAAAACATCGACACAAAATAACCTAAAGGCAAATAAAAAATTGAATACTAATCATATCCTTCACCAAGACTACTTAGCCATGGAGGGCAGTGGCCTCTCCGTTGTGCCAAGGACATGCACACACATAGCTAGATAAGGGCTTAATTAGTGAGAGATGCAACTAGTTATGGACAATGCCAACAAATCGTAGCAATGATAGGAATGCTAATTACTCTAATGAAGATGCTAATATTTTCCCACATTAAATGATCTATTCAATATGAGAAAATCATGTGGGATAGGTAGATATTAGATTTTATGACACTACCTCTGTCTTGAAATCGTTGTCATCCTCGCCTATGAGGTAGAGAAGATAAATCCTTAGTCATTCTTCTATGTTTCTTAGCGGGTAGAGGGATCCCTACAACATCATTTCAAAATGGATGAAGAGTCCATTTGGTCCTTGGGAGACATAGCTTCCACAAGCATGTCTTCTCTTTAGTCCATATCATACTCCCATAGTAGACTGAAGATTTCTACTTGGTGTTTGGGTGATGTCATCATCACAGACATTATTCTAAGCATGCATACTACTTAAATTTGTGCACAATAAAAGATAACTAGTCTTATAAGATAGAAACATTGTTCATTTAAAGAGAATTTACATTTGGTTACTTTAGCGTAGCACTGTCAGCATTACAAGGTTCATATTATCCTTAAGCTATGTTCCTTGTATCCATCTAGCATCTTCAAAAGGATAATTTTTGAACTTAATAAGATACCATCGGATAATCTTACCATGTCTTAGTACCTTGTCTTCATGTTGAAGGATGGATTTGGGCTGGAGCACCACTTCTTCATCCTTGATCTTCGGTGGGTCCTCAATTATTGGTTCTCTTAGTGGCTCTCCTTTGTAAGGCTTAAGTAGGCTCACATGAAAAGCATTTTGTATGAGCCAATGATTGGGAAACTTTAGTTGATAGGCCATCTTGTTGATTGGTTTTAGGATTTGAAAAGGACCATAGTATCTTTTTGCTAGCTTAGCATAATACTTTTTGTGGCCCGTAGGATTTTTTTGTGTGGTTTGCCTTATTCGATTAGGAAACTAGAGTAGGATCCTATCATTTTCCTTGAAATTTAAGGCCCTTCTGTGCTTGTTAGCATTAGCTTTTTGCCTTTGTTGTGAGATGGCTATAGCCTCTTTAATATTTTAAAAAGATTCTTGTAGGTTTCGGCTATACTCATTGACAACGAAGATCTTCCCATGTACCCTAAGTAGCAAGGGACTTTTAGGTCTTCCCTCAATGATTTTGAAGGGTGTGTTCCGTGCAGTAGTATGCACAATGTTATTGTACGCATACTATACAAGAGGTATGTACTTCTCCCATTGTGAGCGTTGATCTACTTTTTTGACATAGGGCTTGAGTAGATCTAGAATTGTAAGGTTAGCTATCTCACTTTGGCCATCCATTTGTGGGTGATAGGACGAAGAGAAATTTAGCCTTGTACCTAGATTTTCAAAGAGACCTTCCAAAAATTATTGGTCATTTGAGGATCTCTATATGACACTATGGATGTTGGCAATCCATGGTGTTTGAAAATATCTGATGTGAAGAGGGTTTCCATTTAATGTGCCTTAATAGTCTTTTTGACAGGTATAAAATGTGCGTGTTTGCTAAACCTGTCGACTATTGTCCATATTCCCGTATTCCCAAGTATAGACTAGGATAATCCAAAGATAAAATCCATGGATATACTCTCCCATGGTAGATTAGGGATTGGTAATGGCTAAAGTAATCTAGGTTTCTTTCCTCTATCATACTTTGTCTTTTGGCATACCATGCATGTTGAAACATACTCTTGTATGTCTACTTTCATGGTAGGCCAATAGAAATATGTCTCTACTCCTGGAAGAGTAGGTTGATTCTCTCTATGCCCCACAAGATAACCATTCTGCAAGGTGAACGGTTCTTATTTCTTACCTAAGTCATGGACTGACATTATATCATTGAAATCAAGGTTAGTAGCATACTCATCTATCATAGAAGATAGATTATTGTGAGTTGCTATAGACACTACATTTACTTTTGGTCGTCGTGATAGTGAAATAGATCATTATGAGTTTCTATAGACACTGCATTTAGTTTTCATGATAGTGCATCGGCCACTTGATTGTGCTTGCCATCAATATGAGAAATATGAAAATGAAATTGCAAAAAGAACATTACCCCCCTCATTTGTTGTTCAAAAAGCTTGGTTTGCATTGTTGGGCGCATTTCTGACACCCCGTTTTTTGTAAATTTGTACATACGGACATGACGCCCGGTGTCAAAAGGGTGTGTGGGCTTTCTTTTTGTGGGTATTTTTAGCTTGCTTTAGCAAGCACATGTACATGCACTGCAAGTCGCTAGTCTAGTTACAAATGTCGGGCTACTGTAAGTGCCCGTGAGTGAGTTTTTTGAAGTGAGACTTGTATATAACTTAAACTCATGTACAAACTTAAAAAATTTCATCCAAACTCCAAAAAAAATCAGGTTTGAGCTCGTTCTACCTCCTTGATGGTTTCTGTTGCAGTTTTTGCCCCCGCCTTGCCTACTCTACGTGTAGTCGTGTCGGGACAGATCCTTGTTCGCATCAATTTTGCATGTAGCGGCGTGTAGATTCAAATATAGTCATATTCATCTTTTTCTCCAGTCAATTTTCAAGCTTTCTCTCAAGCTTTAAAATTCCTCAATTGGAGTTGTTCTCTTCAGGTTATGACTAGTTCTCTGTAGGGTTATGGCTATGGCAGTCTTGTGGCAAATTTGGTGTGGGCAGATTGGGAGGGCATGTATCTATGAATTGTGTAAATGATTTTGAATTGTGGGTTTGTGATTTTCAATGAGAAAAGGTGATGTCCTTGTATTCATATGCATTAGTCGGCCTGTGCTGTAAATCCATGCTTTGGCAGGGTTTTGCTCCTATGTGACATAGTCTCTTGGGTGGGCAACGGCTAGTAAATTCCCCAAGGGTCTACTCTTGTTGGACTTGTGGTGTTTCAAAGGGATTTTTCAAATCTATTGGTGTATTTTAGTTCTCTTTCAACTCTCTTGGGTGACATTGCTATAAGGGTGTTTCAGTTTGCTTGTTTCTCAACAGTGTTTTGGTGCCCGCCACCGAGGATCTTCTTCAAGTGACCTTCAATTGACATCTTTGATGGATATGATGACAGAGTTTCCAAGGTTCTATGGTCATGTAGGTGAGGATGCTGATGCATTCATTGAGAAGATGGAGTTTTCTTGTTTGATGGAAAATAAGGAAGATCCAATGATTATGCTCCAGATTTTGTTCTTTTTCTTGAAAGAGGATGCAAGGTTATGGTATGATGAGTATGAGTTTTGGTTGAAATCATCTCAACCTTCATTGGTGATGAATTATGATGCATTAGGAAGGATTTTCTTGAGAAGTTCAAGAAGGCAGAGGACCCAAAGAATGTATGGCACTCCATTGAAGGACTTGTGCAATCTGATGGTCAAAGTGTAGATGCCTTTGTCAAGGAGTTCAATGCCTTGTGGAAGAGATGGTGTGTTTCTTTGGGAAGGGATGCTCCTCCTTTTATGCTTAAAAAGTGTATGTTTATGAAAATTTTGAGGGATGATTTGAAGTTAAAGGTTGAGCTTAAAAGGCCACTTACATGTGATGATGCAAAGCATAAGGAATGGAAGCTAGAGAGAGTGAAGCAGCTTGTATTGCAAAAAGATGTGAAGCCAAATGTATCTTATGTTTTAGACATAAATATGGACAAAGTATGCAATGAAGACTTCCATGTTTCTCATTCTCTTGATCATGTGAAAGAATAATGTCATATACATAATGAGATCAAGAATAATGCCATGTATGCTATCTTTGTTGTTTAAGCAATTTGATGTCAATCTTCATGTCAAAGATGATGATGCTAGTAAGGTGGATGTAGGCAAGAAGGCAACCATGGTCATGAATGAGTCTCAAATGCAAGGATATGATCATTTTGAATGTCCAAGTCACATGGATAATGCTTCTCATATATGTTATAGTGAGAATGAGTATGCTTCTGATACGAATGTTATTGTTGTGAGTTCTTCTCTTGTAGATGAAGTAGTCAAAGATCACATGATAGAGGTCAAGAAAGCTAGCAATGGGAGATCTGGTGATGTGTATGATGAGGGTTTTCAAGCATATGCTTTGCGTGATTGTATGAAAAAGGGTGATGAATCAACTAAGTATACTACTTGTGTTGTTGATGAGGACCCTATCAATGAGAAGCTTCATGGCGTGCATGATGGTGTGGGTGATCATGCATTAATTGATGTTTTAGAAGGTATGGGAAATGATGGAGATTCTCTCGTTATGTATCATGTGAATATGGTTGATGCTACCTTGTTTGATCCTCTTGTTAAGGAGCCTAAGGTATATATGGAAGATGGCTTACCTATCATGCATGATATGGTTGAATTGGATAGAGGCTTAATGAAGAGTGGGGAGAATGAAATGGATATGCATGAGGATATAAAAATATCTGAGGTAAAAGTTGAAGACTTTTTGGATGAGATGTTAAAGGCTCCCTTGCATGCTATAATAATGAAAGGGTCTTTCTCTGTTGTATTTCTTAAGAGTCCTTTATGCCTAAACAGGAATTTGGATTCTACATATGGTTTATGCTTTGATATTGGGAGTGACACAATTGATATGAATGGTGTTTATTCATGCATTTTGTGCTTATGTTGTATGTCCCTTTGATCTGGGTTGACAATATGCTTATGCTCCTGCTGAGCATGAATGCTCTAGCAGACTGGGGGGTTGGCAACTATGTTGGACGTTTTTTGACACCTCGTTTTTTGTAAATCTATACATACGGACATGATGCCCGGTGTCAAAAGGGTGTGTGGGCTTTCTTTTTGTGGTTTTTTTAGCTTGCTTTAGCAAGCACATGTATATGCATTGCAAGTCGCTAATCTAGTGACAGCTGTCGGGCTACTGTAAGTGCCTGTGAGTGATTTTTTTGAAGTGAGACTTGTATATAACTTAAAATCATGTACAAACTTAAAAAAGCTCAGCCAAAATCCAAAAAATTTCAGGTTTGATCTCGTTCTGCCTCCTTGATGGTTTCTGTTGCAGTTTTTGCCCCCGCCTTGCCTACTCTATGTGTAGTCGTGTCTGGATAGCTCCTTGTTGGCATCCATTTTGCATGTAGCGGCGTGTAGATTCAAATTTAGTCACCTTCAGAATTATCACCATTCATTTTTCAAGCTTTAAAGTGCCTCAATTGAAGTTGTGGTCTTCGGGTGACAACTAGTTCTCTGCAAGGTTATGGCAATGGCAGTCTTGTGGCAAATTTGGTGCAAGCAGATTGGGAGGGCATGTATCTATGATTTGTGGAGTTGATGATGAATTGTGGGTTTGTGATGTTCACTGATGAAAATGGAGGTCCTTGTCTTCATATGTATTGGTCACCGTGTATTGTAAATCCATGCTTTGGCAGGGTTTTGCTCCTATGTGACATAGTCTCTTGGGTGGGCGCGCAACGACTAGTAAATTCCCAAGGGACTAATCTTGTTGTACTCGTGGTGTTTCAAAGGGATTTTCCAAATATTTTGGTGTAGTGTAGTTCTCTTTCAACGCTCCTGGGTGACATCGCTATAGAGGTGTTTCAGTTTGCTTGTTTCCCAACAGCGTCATGAAGTACTTAAGACTTTGGTGATCCATTCATAGGATGAATGGAGTCCCCAAAAGATAGTGTTTCCATGTTTTAAGTACATGTAGAATAGCTAGTAGCTCCTTTTTCTATATGACCAACACTCGCTCATCAGATTTGAGTCTTCGACTCTTGTATGCTATGGAATACACTTCTTGAAGCAAGACTTCTCCAAGGCCATCTCTACAAGCATCACATTGGACCTCAAATGGTTTTGAGAGGTCCAATAGTGTAAGGACAGTTTGAAACGTAAGCTTTTCTTTGAGCTTGTCAAAATTATTTTTCTCTTTTGCAATCCATGTATACTTAACGTTCTTCTTTGTTAAGTCATGTAATGGTCCAGCTATTTGTGAAAATTTTTCTATGAAACATCTATAGTATGCACACATGCCAATAAAGCTTTGTAGCTCATGTAGATTCCTTGGATTAGGCCATCCTTGTATTACCTCTAACTTTACTGGATCCATATGATAATGTGACCCAAGTATTGAATCTCTTGAAGGGAAAATTCACTCTTCTTTTGATTAATGAAAAATTTATTCTCCCTCAATGCTTGAAAGATTACCTAGAGATGTTGCTTATGGTCGTCGAGAGAAGTGGAGTAGATGATGATATCATCAAAGAAGTAAACTTGTGATGGGATCTAAAAATTTTCTCCATCAAGCAATTGAATGTGGTTGGAGCATTTGTCAAGCCAAAAGGCATGAAAAGATATTCATGAAGACCAAACGTTGTGCGAAAAGTGGTCTTTACAATATCTTCATCCACTTTTCTTATTTGATGATATCCACTTTTAAGGTCAATCCTATTGAGGTAGGTAGATCCTTGTAGCTTATCAAATAAATCTTCTACCCATGGTACGGGAAATCTATTCTTGATAGTAATCTGGTCTAGTTCCTTATAATCAACACACATACGATATGTGTCGTCTTTCTTTTGCACTAAAAGGATTGGTGAACAAAAGGCAGAGGAACTAGGCCTCACCATCCCCTTGTCTACTAGTTAGCTCATGGACTTGCCTCATAATCTCCTCTTGTTGAGCTTGAGGAACTCTATAAGGAGGCTTATTAGGCGGTGAGCTCCTAGGTAGAAGCTCTATATATCTTATGGTCATCATCCCCTCATTTTGGAGGTAACTCCTCTTGCATATAAGCTCAACAACTCCATAGGGATGTCATCGATAAAACCATTTTGGAATCTACCAAGGAAATTAGGCAACTCTAATTCCTCTTGATTCCTATCACTTTGATTTGATAAAACATTAGGATCATTTATGAACTCTATGACAAAATTCATATACGCAAAAACTGAGCTTTTCATTGAATTATCAAAAGCAAGTGAATTAACAAGAGGTTTCGTACAACCCGACTTGTTAGCATCTATATACATGTGCTTTTCCTTGTAGGTGAAATAAATTCTCCTTTTAGGAAAATTCATATTGGCAGCCATGTGGTTGAACCATGGTGCCCCTAAGATAGCATCTTCATGTTGGAGAGGGGAGTTGAAAAAGTCCTCTTTCGTAGCTTTGGACATGAAGCCTCAATTTCCCAATCAAGGGAGTAACAGAGGCTTGTTGTCCATTTAAATCTCCATCGGAAGTCACAATATCTCCCATCTTGAAATCTTGTATGCCCATCTAGTGTCCAACTCTGTTGATATGAAGTTGTCAGAAGAGCCAGGGTCAAAAAGGATAAAGGCATCATCCTCCCTCACCTTTCCTCAAGCATAGGAAAGAGATGATCCCTTGCAATGAGTATCCTCTTTTGGAGCTTTGACCATAGAATCTCTAGGAGTCTCATTGCATGCATTTCTTTTGGGGCAATAACGATAACCATGCCCTTGCTCCCCACACTTGAAACATTTATGATCCTTGCAAAAATCCTCTAGCTCTTTAGGAGAGAGTTTATTTTTACCTTTGTCAACTCCTTTATTCTTGTTCTTGTTGTTGTTGTTGGAGTTACCTTGGGAAGAGTTTTGAGCATTGTTCTTTCCTCTTGATTCATTTCGCTCTTTGTTTTCCATGGGCTTAGCATTCCTTTTAGCCCCTTGTTGGACATTGATGTGTGAGGCAACCATAGTGTGGTAGATGACTTTGGTGATGGTCCTAGGCCTTTGAGAGTTGACATACTTGGCCATTTCTTCAAGTAGTCCCGCAAAAAATTGTTTCTTTTTCTCGGCACAAGGACCTACATGTTCACCGTAAACCATTGCACATCAAATATCTCCACTTTAAACTCTCTATAATCCACCATTAGAATTTCCTATATTGTTCCAAACTACAATATTTTTTCCACACCAGATCTACATCTAGCATTAGTCTTCAATTAAGCTACTTGAATTCTAGTATGACCCTAGAATCAAACGTGCATCGCTTTATGTCAACCCAATGTACCTTGAAATAGTGACCTTTCCATCAAGCTATTATGTAAAAATTGCACTATGACAAAATGCATAAGTGAGTGTTTACCAGTAAAACCACACCTAATAGGAATAAGGGTCAAAGATTAGAGATTCTTATGAGTTCTACAACCTTGTAAAAACAAACGTCAACCATATTCTCAAGTTAGCAGAAATTTTGACATTTGCAGTCAACTTGACAACTTGGGCCTTATACGACCACTTTTGGGAATGGTTCATGGTCAATTTGGAAAGTAAATCTTGTTAATCTCAGGGGTCAAAAACATGGAACACTTTACTCTATGTTTGTTTCGTGTGTAAGAGAGAATTATATATCCATAGCCAAGTTGCTATCTACTAAGTTGTGGCATAGCCGGCTAGGCCATATGAGACAAAAGAGAGTGAAAACACTAGCTCATTTTAGTTACTTACCTGAGTTAAGGCATTCCAACTTTTCTATGTGTGAGTACTTTATTTATGGTAAAAAAACTAGGACAACCTCATCGCACCATTTAATAGGAAGCGTTTGTAGCCACTAGATCTTGTCCATAACGACCTTTATGGTCTTATGTCGATTGAGTCTCTAGGGGGAGCTAGCTACTTTGTGACTTTTATAAATGATTCCACTAGGAATGTGTGGGTTTATCCTTTGTGATACAAGGATCATGTCTTCTCTGCTTTCCAAAAATTATTTTGCATTGCTAAAACATTTGTGTGGCAAGAAGATTGAAAGCTTGAGGAGTGATAATAGTGGAGAATACGTCTCCAAGGAGTTCGAGAATTTTTGTAGAAAGAGAGGTATTAAGAGGCACCTTATTTCACCTTACACACCTAATCAAAATGGAGTTGCAGAAAGGATGAATCTTCCAATTTAGGAGCAAGTCACAACTATGCTTTCTATGGAAAATCTAACTGAAGGCTTTTGGGAAGAGGCAATACTAACAACTGTATATTTCATTAATTGATCACCTAGTATGCCATTGAATTACCATATTCCAAAGGAGTTGTGATCTCAAAAGAATTCACAATATGATCATTTGTGTGTCTTTGGATGTGAGACATATATACATGTGCCCAAGGAGCTAAAGCTAGACTCAAAGTCACATAAGTGCATTTTCCTTGGTTATGGTGCACTTGTTACAAAGAAGCCATGAAAATGGATGACAAGGTCAAGTGGGAGTATGCCATGCTATTTGAGTAGATCTCAATTTTCAGTTTATAGACATGGAACTTGGTTGAATTTGGAGAAGCCAAGGTTGAAGAAGGCCTTGCCTTGCAAATGGGTGTACAAGAAGAAGTTTACATTTGATGATCCACAACCTAATTACATGGCTTGATTAGTTGCTAAGGAATTTAAGCAAAAAAGGGAGTTTACTTTAACAAAATCTCTCGTGCATGGTAAAGGTGAATACAATGTGTACAATGCTTGTCCTAGTAGCCATTGAGGTCATGGAACTTGTCCAAATGGATGTGAAGACAACTTTTCTTCATGGGGGTCTAGAAGAGGATATTTGCATGAAGCAACCCAAAAGTTTTGAATAGCCTAGCTTGGAGGAACTTGTATGCAAACTCAAGAAAGCACGTTATGGCTTAAAGCAAGGTTCAAGGAAGTACTATCCAAAGTTTGACACTTTTATGCGGTCCTAGGGATTTAGAAGGGGTCGAGAGCATCATTGCTTGTATACAAAGAAACTCAGTCATATTTGCTTGTTATGAAGAATTTGGGAAAAGCAAATTATTTGATTGGTGAGCTTATCAAGAGAGATAGGAAAAGGGGCATTCTTGATTTATCTCAAGAATCATATACCACAAGGTTGTGTAGCATTTTGATATGTGGAGGGGTAAGGTAGTGAGTACCCCACTAACTATCAAGTTATGAAATCTCAAGTAAACCACCCAATGTGCTTCCAATAGTTATTTTGGGTTTTAGGTATTTATTTCACTTATTTGTCAAAGTCAAGGTACGGTAAATTATTGACTCATTACTAAGGTGGCTATATAAGCACACCTAGCTCCCATTGTATTATTGTCAATTTATTGACAAGGTTGGTTGATTTAGAAATATCTCTCTCTCCATATTTCTCTCTCTCTCTCTTGTGTATTTTCATCATTGCTGTGCACTTCTGCAGCATTGACTTTGACATGGTATCACAGCTCTAATGGAGCAAGGCAACCCGTTAAGAGAATCTTCCTTCACCACCTTGCCAGATTCGTTCCTCACCTTTGGGAGCATTTTGAAGCACTGGTGATAAACGGCACGTCACCCCGCCATTGTGTCGCGCTCGCCCTTCTGTCATTGTTGCCCATGGGAAATCACTACCATTAGCGTTTTAAAACACAAGCAGCATAGGTATTCGATCAACAGATGAGCGTGCCACTTGACGGTGATGTGTAGTGGTAGCGCCAATTAACAACACGACAATTAGATGACCCCTTTACTACGATACCTTGGCCATCTCTAACTGGTGACTGAGATATTTTATTTTTTTCCTAGTGTTTTAAAACACTGTAGGATGAGGTATTTTTTGAGCGCCCCTTCAGCATGGTACATAAACCCTTGGCCAACTGTCTTGGAGTTTTGAAGTGAGGAGTTTTCAGACCCCTTGTTTTGAAATTTTTGAAGCGGCTTGGGAAAACTTTGGATTCTTTCATCATGCGAGAAGGAAACAACTATTCATTTTCATATGTTGTACCTCAAGATGCCCCCCCTTTCTCAACAACCAATGGCTCAAATGACAACACCAACACACGGCTATGGAAAATGGATCAACCAACACCCACGTAGCGGACTATGCTCAACTATAGTTCTCAATAAAATTGACAAATTGTTTGGCTTGAGATTGTGAATCCAAAAGAGAATGCATAAGTTCACTAGAGGACAAAGGCAAAGGAAATCTTAACAAGTAGTACCAATACTTTGTTAGCTGCCTCAATACCCACCAGATCCGACAGTCATTGCTATAAATATGTCACAACTCTTTGTTTGGCTCGAGAGTTTAAAGGTGAGCTCATATACAATCCATGACATAAAATTAATGATGCAACAATTTCATCACCAAAACTAAGATCATAAACTGACATCTATCATCTACAAATTTCACAACACGACCAAGTCTAGCAAGTGCAAATGCAGACAAAAGGTTCTTCTTTATCCTAGGTACATAAATTGCATTAACAAGTGTGAAAGAACTACCATTTGCACCTGTCAGCACAATCTTTCCAACTCCATTGACCGGATAAGAGGCATTGTTGGCACAAGTGACAAAATTCCCATGAGGAACATCCTCGAGAGAGGTAAACATGTCATGGTGAGAGGTAATGTGCTTTGTAGAACCACTATCAAAGTATCACACATGAGCATCTATAGGAACTGACAAACATGCATCATGCAAAGAATGATCATAAGTGCATTTTGCACTAAAATCCCAGACTGCATCAACATCAGCATCACAATGTCCTTTCACACAAGACTCAAAAATAGCTACATTTGTAGTGGAACGAGCCTCTTTCATCGCTTCAATTTTGGACATCGCTTGATCAAGTGATCATTAGCTTTACATTAATGGCACTGCATTGTCTTTTTTCCATTGTCGCCAAAATTCATAGACAAATTTATTTCAGTAGAAGCATAAGGTACAGATGTTTTGGCACTCACAAAAGAACCATGAGAAGTGGCTACACTGTTGTTACCACCTTTTCTTTGAGAAACAATAAATGCATGTTCAACAGCACGCTCTCTAGGCTTGTTTTTCTTGGAAAGTGACTCTTGCAAAAACAATGTGCATAATGCATCAAACTTGACAACTTCTGGATTTCCTTGGGTCATAACTCTCCAAACACTGGCAAATTTCTTGTATGAATCTTTTAAAGCACCAAGAACAATTTTCATAAGGGAATTGTAAAAAATTACTTCCCATCCAGAAATATGTTGCTCATTGATATCCTTGACACCAGCAAGGAAAGTGTCCATATCATCTTCCTCATGCATAATCTTTGACTCCAGCTCTTTACACAATCATGCAATTTTAGTCTCATTACGACTTGGATAAAGACGAGCCAGAATATCCCAAGTCTATTTTGCAAATTTTGTTGAACGAATATGAGGAGTAAAAGTGCGCTTCATAGAAAACACAATGAATTCATGAGCCTGTGCATATTTTACATCCCAATGAGCTTGCTCATCCATAGGCAAAACAACTCTAGCAGCAACAATAATCTTGTCACCAAAAACCGTGACATCCTCAACATCGCCTATCCTCAAAACTAGGACGTGAATCAATGCTCCGCACAATGTTCAAGACACCCTTGGATACAAGGACATGTTGAATCATGTAAGCCCACATAGGGTAATTGTCCCCATTCAATCTATCATCAGCAGCAAACATCTTGAACACATCTATGTTGTTGTCAGCCATGGTGAATGTTGTACGTGATGTAAAAAAATACCCAAAAAGAGGAGCAATGAAGCAAAAACAACACATGCTATATAGCTCTAACCCTAGAAGATTGTAAGGGACTTATTATGCAAAAAACAACACTGACAAAAAATTTGCACAAAAATGACAAAATTTCTCGTGCAACACTACCTGTAGTAAAAACGAAGGCCAAAGCTCACAGAAATCAGAGATAGGGAGAACGCATGTGTTGGACCTGTTGGTGACTAAGCCTGGGAGGATGCAACCGATACCAATTGTTGGAATTAGGGTTGGAAGAAAACACACACAACTTGGAGAAGATGAAGGAAGCTCAAGGCACACAATAGTGCGCAAAGGAAAAGATAAGATAGCCTATAGTGATGGGTGCATATACAATACATGGGGGGAGAAACCTCCTAGTGAGGGAAAAAAAGCCCCGACGGTCCTAAGTGTGTTCACACACATCACTACCACATGTATATGGTAACACTCTTCTTTTCAAGTTTAAGTACGTTGTCAATAGTGCACACACTATTGGTAATGTGTTCACACACATCACTACCACATGTATATGGTAACACTCTTCTTTTCAAGTTTACTACAGTGTCTTTTCCATTCCGTTGTGGAAATGCTTTGCTCGGCCTATGTCAAAGTGTAGTGTTGTTTTGAAAGAAAATGCATGTTCTTGAGAAGCATCCAATACATAGTGCCTTGGAATGAATGAGCACAATAAATTCTCTATCTTTTTCCATGCGGATTTTTTAGAGTACATATGACTATACAGTATTATATTTTTCCTAAACATGTGCTTTATGAGCTCTCCAAAGAAGAGGAGATATCATGACATTTGGTGTTGGACCTCCATTGAATCGATCTCAAAGTGACAACACATTTTTTTATTAAAAAGATTTACACAATATTGTTTTCTAGATTAATCTATTCTACAACAAAATAAAAATATGCACATCAAATGATCTATTATAGTCAACAAGAGGCAGGATGATAGGGTTTGGTGACGCGAGAATTTGTCCTTTGGGTACCATACGTTGGACACCATACATTGTTGTTGAAAATGGATCTTTCTACTAATTGTAACGTTTATTATAATGTTAAGAGTGAAATGAAAGGGAAAAACTCTATTCTTGGGCTATTATCCATGGTCAATGACTGACCTAATGCCCAAAATAAAACAAAAATATAGACGTCCAAACTAAGCTCGTACCTAATGAGATGCAAAATAAAAAGATTTATAGAACCGTCTATCTCAGCCAACCTAAGAGGGCCCAAAATTCTACGAATTACTCGTTGAAGTTGTAATTTTGTGCTTACAATGATATGCACCTTTTGCCTTGCAATAGGAACAAATGGGTTATACAAGTTCTCGTGATTCATGCAACCTACATGATTATGCTAAAAGCTAAGCATACATGCAATATGAAACAACAATAGACACAAGTCCCTCCTCCATGGGGGCACAAAAATTGAGGCAGTTCGGGTCGGGCAACAAGAGAGGTGACCTCTAAACACCCCTCAAGGATCCCTTGCTGCTCAATTGGGGCTAGGAAAACCACAAGCACAACACAAAAACAAACCCACAGCCAAACCCAAACAAGACAGGGGCACCACCTAGATATGGAATGCAGCTAGGACACAAGAAAGATTTTGTCACAACCAAGAGGAGGTGCAATAAAATGCACACAAAATATTGCACTCAAAGATACACACAATATGGTGCAAGAGAGAGTGAGAGAAAAGGGAAGAAAGATAGAGAGGAGTAGAGTTTGTACAAATACCTGATTGATAGCTTTCAAGGTAAGGCTACATACTTATCACACTATAACAAAGCTTGTATAAACTAAACCAACGATTAGTGAATGGTAAACATTGCTAGCACGCACACATTCTCTGAGGGTGTGGGAAACCTCTTACCACAAAAACCTCTTACCATGAACAAGTAACCACTTTCTCAAACAAGCTCAAATGACGGAACTTAAAAGATACAAGTCACCTTGCATTCACCAAACCACGTGGCACAAGTGAAGGACAAAGATTATAGAACCAAGATACATCTTTGAAGCACCAAAACCTCAAATTGTTGAAAATGGAAGAGCATATACAATAATGGTTTTAGATAGGGAACTCACACTCTCTCACTTGCAAGGTGTAGCATCAAATCTTCTCTCACACCAAGTGCCAGACTCACAAAGTGGTTGCTACACCTAAGTCTCTCCTCATTCCTATAGTGTTGGGGTGCTATGTGAAATCTTGGAGATAGTTTTACAAGCAGGAGAGGGGTCTACTTATAGGTTGAAGAACCCTCATTAAGATAACAAATCAAGATTATGGTTTTTTTTTAATATCAAAACATTGCGGGCCTTCTTTGTCTGCTTAAGTCATGGACGTGGGCTCAAGAGAGCGCATTATTGATGGTAGATAAGATCAAAGTAAAGTTTTAAGGAAAGAGAGAGAGAGAGAGAGTTTTATTATATGTACATGTCTTGGGGGAAGGTTCTTTTTAGAGTTGGATAAATGGGTGTTTGTAATAGTAGAATTACTAAAAAATGTTAGTCACATATGTACAACGGGTAAAATGACTTGAGAGGTGAATGGGATGGGTGTACCCTTGAGATGGTGAATCCTTGAGGAATCTTGGACTCACCCGTGCGTAGATTGTCGAAAATGACCTCCATTCTTCTTCCTCTTCTTTTCATGATGCCACCATAGTCCATTCACCACAAAGGGAATGAGGGTTGTGTTGATAAAAGAACCCCCATTTTTCAGAGGTTAAGTATGGTTAGATTGTTGCCGATCTTTTGTACATTCTTGAAAGGGTAGAAGACAATTGTAAGATGGGAGTAGTAGAGAGAGATATTATGGAGATGGTGGATGTAGGTAGATCTTCAAAAGAGAGCTATGGATGTGAGAGGGGAGGCTAATGGTGAAGAGGGTGAGAGAAAACCAAGGAAGTTGCAAGTTTGAGTGAGGATTAGAGAGAAATGAGTGTGTGTGTGTGTGTGTGTGAAAGTAGGGAAGGAGGTGAAAGAAGACTATAGTCTACTTGTTGTTGAGCTTATATGTGAAGCTACTCAATATATGGTTTCTCTATATATGGCACCCAGGTCCCCTCTATATATACATCATCTCATGTGTGTATTCTACACACTTTGGGGTTCTACTTCTGTGTTCTCTCCTTCTCTCTCAACATGGTATCAGAGCAGTACGTTTTTGTTTTCAATTTTTCTCCTGATCAAAATCGATGTGGTCTACAACTTTGCAAAAGGAAGTTTCTTCAAATTCTGCACCGATTTTGAGTTATCGTTCACGGACTGCGTACATACCTGAAAAACAGCTTCCGCATTTTGTTTTTGATTTTTCTGCTAATTGAAAACGATTTTGCAGAAACTACCCGCGTGAGAGAGCGGAATCGATGTGGTCTACAACTTTACAGAAGGAAGTTTTTTCAAATTCTGCACCGATTTTGAGTTATCGTTCGCGGACTGCGTACATACCTAAAAAGCAACTTCCGCTTTTTGTTTTTGATTTCTCTGCTAATTGGAAACGATTTTGCAGAAACGACTCGCGTGGGAGACCGGAATTGATGTGGTCTACAACTTTGCAGAAGAAAGTGTTTTCAAATTCTGCATTGATTTTGAGTTATCGTTCGCGGACTGCGTACATACCTGAAAAGCAACTTTCGCTTTTTGCTTTTGATGTTTTTGCTAATTGAAAACGATTTTGCAGAAACTACTCGCACGGAGACCGGAATGGATGTGGTCTACAACTTTGCAGAAGGAAGTGTTTTCAAATTCTGCACCGATTTTGAGTTATCGTTCGCGGGCTGCGTACATACCTAAAAAGCAACTTCCGCTTTTTGTTTTTGATTTTTCTGCTAATTGGAAACGATTTTGCAGAAACTACCCACTGAAGAGACCGGAATCGATGTGGTCTACAACTTTGCAGAAGGAAGTAGTTTCAAATTCTTCATCGATTTTGAGTTATCATTCGCGGACTGCGTACATACCTGAAAAGCAACTTTTGCTTTTTGTTTTTGATTTTTCTGCTAATTGGAAACGATTTTGCAGAAACTACAAGCGTAGCAGACCGGAATCGATGTGGTCTACAACTTTACAGAAGGAAGTGTTTTCAAATTCTGCACCGATTTTGAGTTATCGTTCGCGGACTGCGTATATACCTGAAAAGCAACTTCCGCTTTTTGTTTTTTATTTTTCTGCTTATTGAAAACGATTTTGCAGAAACTACCCGCGTGAGAGACCGGAATCGATGTGTTCTACAACTTTGCAGAAGAAACTACCCGCTATGGGAGACCGGAATCGATGTGGTCTATAACTTTGCAGAAGGAAGTTTCTCTAAATTCTGCACCGATTTTGGGTTATCGTCTCGGACTGCGAATATGTTTGAAAATCAAAATTTTACTTTTTTCTTTTGATTTTTCTCATAATTGAAAACTTCTCAATTATATTTTTCTTCATCAATCATATATTTGTTACTGACGTAACTTTACTGCAGAAGCAAGTTACACATCGTTCCGATTCAGTCGAGCCGTTGATGATCGTCCAAATTCTATCGAGCTACTATTGGTACATGATCTTTTGTTATATGATATACTCGTTCATTGATTCTCGTATAATTATTCTTTTAGAGATATAGTTTGCGTCGTTTTATTGATAATTTCTCATTGATACCATAGTGATTTTGATGGTACCATGATGATGTTTTGTTAATACTTTGGTCATGGTGATTTTCGTTGATACCATGATGATATGCCATTGATACCATGGTTATTCTCGGTGGTGCCATGATGATATTTCATTGATACCATGGTTATTCTCGGTGATGCCATGATGATGTTTCGTTGATACCATGGTTATTCTCGGTGATGCCATGATGTTGTTTCATTGATTCCATGGTGATTTTTGTTGATACCATGATGATGTTTTGTTGATACCATGGTTATTCTCGGTGATACCATGATGTTGTTTCGTTGATACCATGGTTATTCTCGATGATGCCATGATGATGTTTCGTTGATACCATGGTTATTCTCGGTGATGCCATAATGTTGTTTCGTTGATACAATGATTATTCTCGGTGATATCATGATGCTTTTCGTTGATACCATGGTCATTTATTCATTTTTATTGATATAATGATGATATTTTGTTAATACTTTGATGGTATTCATTGATCACTACATTGATAAATGTTGTTTTATGTAGTATATACACATATCATTTGTATCACGTAATCACACATTTTGTACTTTTACGTTTATACTTTATGTACCATATGTTGTCGTGCGTATATATGTCGTCAAAAGAGTGGCGTCGCGAACCATCTCTTATGGCATTGTGAACGTAATTATTTCATTAACAATGCTAATAATTTTCATGACATGTTCTTTTTGGAGTCTATGATCTATGTAGGATTGATCAAAGAATTGATTTTATGAAGACAAACTTGGTGACAATAAAAGATTTATGAAGATATGTTTGGTGATGCCATATTGATGACAACATGAAGACATGTTTGGTGATGCGATATTGATGACAAGCTACACAGCAGATTCACGGAGACACTTTTGATTACAAGCTAATCGATAGCTTTTATACCTCTTTATTGAACCTTTGTATTCATTATTGTATTTGATAGGATAGGAGTAATGTAACTCCTCATAAAACATTCATTGTAAAAGGAGTGATGGAGCTCCTCGTAAACATTTGTATATTTAATGATTTTTATAATATAACGGTGGGTGTATATAGAGCTGTGGGTTTTTCCCTTGATCCCCCAAGGGTTTTTTCATCCACAGTTAGGGACCCTTATTTGAGCGGGGGTGTTGAGCTTATATGTGAAGCTACTCAATATATGGCTTCTCTATATATGGCACCCAGGTCCCCTCTATATATACATCATCTCATGTGTGTATTCTACACACTTTGGGGTTCTACTTCTGTGTTCTCTCCTTCTCTCTCAACACTTGTGAGAAAATTGGGTAGACTAGGGTCCACCAAAAACATCCTATCTCACCGGTGGTAGGTCCAAAAACTATCAAAAATTTTGAGTTGATTACTTAGCTCCATTAGGAAAAATATGAACCTTCTAGGGGCCCTTTGGGATTAAGGTTAATTAGAGGCCATCCAATAGGAAGAGGGTGGTGGACACACTCTATATCCTCAAAAAAGTAGGGGCACAAGGTAGCCTTACACCTCTTAACACTAGGTTGGTAGCCTAACAGGACATAAAAGTGTCCTTTCAGGGTTTTGAAAAAAACCTCCGAAACCATAGTAGATCCACTCATTTTGTAAAATCCTTTCATGAGGTTATAGTTCAAGGCCTACTACACATGGAAAAAATAAGAAACTTATAAAATTTCTCATCTTTTGGTCACACCAAGCCTCCAAAGTTGATGGACGAGTACATTTTCATCAAAACAGTCATTTCTTACGTTTTGTTGCATAAAAATAAGATTAAGGATTTTTGTAGGACTTGAGATAAATTCTCTAGTTAACTTCAATGGGTTGGTGATCAGAACATATGATTGCTTCTCACTCAATATTTTGTTTTGCCAAAAGAAATAAGTACAAAAAAGTTGAATTTTTACCATTCTGGAAACCTATCATCAAAGTTTCTATAGCCACGCTCAATACAAATAATATATGCATGTTTTCTTAGTTCCCTATTGTCCTTTAGGTTCATAAGGAGCCATGGAGCATGTCAAAAGAATAATACATCTCTTACCAAGGGGAATCTTGGGGACAAAGATGAAAAAACTAGGTTCAACATTATCAGTTGTAGAATCCCATAGAAACTATTCAATATCTAGCCAAATTTGAACCTTATGACTAGATATGTTACTACCTACAAAATGCATGTAGTTGTCACAACAAACTAACAATATTGAAAAAGCTATACTTGATATACTAGAATGTTTCGTTTTCTTCTCTAATTGAAAAAATCAACCATCGTTGTCTACTATGCAAAATAGGGTATTAGGTGCCCCAAAACTCAAAAAATATTAGCTTTATGTTACAATATGCAACATAGAAAATCAAAACTGCATTTGGATATCATGAAAGCCACCAAAAAAATCATAGAAGAGCTAAAATTGGCTAAAAAACAGGATTTGACAATTTTTGTAATTTGGTCATAACTTACAACTTTAACATTTATTTCTCCCTAGAAGCATCAAGACATGTTGAGGACTACTAAAGATAGTTCTCTAGAATTATAGACCTCACAAACATGAATTCTAGAGTGGTATAGTTGTAAAAAGTTGAAAAAAGCCAAAAACAGGACCCGTTTTTTCACACAGTTTAGGTTGTGAAATGTTGTGCAAGGACAAGGTTAAAGATGGAATTGATATTCCAAAAAAATGTCGAGTTTTTTTCAACTCATGAGACAGCTTTCTAGAGAGATAGCACCTCAAAATCCATTTTGAAACTCTTGACATAATTCAAGGAAAATGGTCACTTAACAGGACATAAAAGTGTCCCAAGACATAAGGGTGTCCCATTACCAACCTAGTGTTAATGTCCTCTTACCTAAATTTCTTCATGCTGGAGTGATTAAGACTTGAGACTTGAAACTTGAAAAATCTTAGAGGCAAATCAAAATATCCATAAAGGTCAACAATATTTCTCAAATCTGTATGAAACTCCAATAATCTAAATTAAATACTCTCACGTACTCCATATTTATGTTGCATTTATAGAGGAATCCAGCCTCATGAAAAATAATTACAAATAGAGACAATGTTATTGCTGTTAGGATTCTCTTACAAATATTTGTCTTCTTCATCTAGAAATTCATATACTTTGTCAAGATTTCCTCATTTGGGATGTTGCATATATATTATTAGCAATATTTCACAAGCTGAGAAATCTAAATTCTTGCTTTTCAGCATGTTATTGCTTTTATACTATGCCTATGCCAAGCTTGATGTGCAGAAATGACAACTTGAGATGGAGGTGTCGATGTATAGGAGTGAATTATTATTGATTTGTGTTTCATCATACATATATTGTAAAGCCTTTGAGTTTCCACCTTTTTGAGTAGTGGTAAGTTTTTGGTATCAAATCTTCTTAAATGTCCCTATTCATTAGCTATTGGTAGCTATTTCTTTGGTATTGCTAAACATGTTAAATTGCGGAATTGATTTTTACTATGTAGCTCATTTGTATAGAGAAAGTGTAAACATAAATTATAGATGCATGCATTGTTTAACATAAAAGATATGTACCACTAGAGCGTATGTAAACTACTAATCAAGAAAACTTTGGTGATACCATAACAATAGGGGTCACATGTGGTTTCAAATACCAAAGAAATGGCTTAACCAAAACATTCCCAAGAACACAAGGTGGACACAAGGAAGTAAAAATTGTCTCCTTGTTTGGTTGATTTCTAGTGTTGAATGTTTAATGCACAGGATTTGTGAGGTCTTTGACCTAGGGAGTTCACTAAAGTATATGTAACATAGCGCATGTGTTCAACAATAGGGATTTTATGTTCTTGTAAAGGTACAGAAACACGTGTAGATAAGGCCTGTAAGGGGTACTTTTAATCCATTTTGGTGAACGCACATGATATAGGAGAATTTTACATAGTGTGAATGCTTCGGACCTTTCAACACAAAGGGGGGGGGGGACTTCTTATTGCATCTGCTTGAAAAAAAGTGGAATTTGTACTGTCATGTTTCATAAACATTTGCTTTCACTCAATCTATTTTTTTTGGTATCCTAGGGTGTAGACAAGGCCATATAATGCAAAAAAAAGGGTGACCACAAGGGCGCATAGATGGTGCATTCAGAAGGTTTGGATGGTTGTCCTGAAAGCCCTTGTACTCACCCTTTTTTTTTCATAATTAGGCTATTGTTGCACTCCAGGACCCTGGAAAAGGTGAGATGAACCTAAAATTTAACTTTGCAAGCACCTTATGCCTTAACTTCAACTCAACTTACTAGTTCCCTGCACCAAAAGGCCAAATCACATTGGACATTATAAAAAAGAGTCTTACCAAGTGGCGAGTGGATACTTTCGAGCAAGGAAAAAACCAAGCGGCTTGCTCCTAAACCCAGAGCAAAGGAATTTAGGTTTTTGCACGCACCCTCTGACACCACAAGTACCACAACGTGGGTACGCTATAGAGATGCAACAAAAAAACTTGTTTGTTTCAAAAATAATTGGATCTTTGATATTGAGTTATTTGTCTTATGTACTTCAATCAATATAATGGACACTATGGATGTGCGCACAACCTACGCATAGGTGGACTAAAAGAAATTCCTCTTCCTTGGCAAGTAATGGTGGACATTGAGTGGATAATATTCCACTATCTTGGGTTCTCAAAACCCAATCCCTCCCTCTTTGTCTCTCTCTCTCTCTCTCTCTCTCTCTCTCTCTCTCTCTCTTAAATGGTTCCTCGAAGAGTACTCCTGCATTCTCAAAGAGCAAGGTTTTTGCTGATGAAAGCAACCATCATTGCTTTATATAGCTCCATTTTCACATGTTTCGTGAAGTTCTTAAATGTAGTGGATAGGATGAAATGAAGTAGAGAGAGAGACGAGAAAGTATCATGTGGAGTGATGATGTTGCAAAAGATATATTGATATGAATTTTCAAAAATATTGAATCCCTCCTTAGTCAAATGTGCAATTTGTACCTTACTATTAGTTTTCATTTATAGTAATAGTGTTGCGGCATACTAGAGGTGTAGGAAGATACTACCTTCACATAATTGGTGTCAAACCAAGCCCAATGGCTTCAAAAAAAAAGGGATGAGTAAACCTTTAAGGACGTATAATTGATAAGAAAGTGCATGGAAGTAGGGTTTCCAATGGGCTTAATGCATGAGATGTGGTGAGCCTGAGGATCACTAGCACGGCTCAGAGGTGATGCTCACTACCATAATGGTAGAGTTCAAAGCATGTCTAAGAGGTAGAGTTGTCTAAGGAGTGCATGCAGTAGAACTATTGTTCTTGGACAAGGAGAAGCAATGGCAAAGGCCAAGAGTCAGCCATTGCAGGAAGATCCAGATGATTCGACTCCCTCTCTCAGGTGAATACTGTCCAAATGCACCTGAATGATTTACATTAATGTTCCACTTGCCAGGATGCACCTCTAATGGGGTTTTCAAGGTAAGGTTGGAAGGGACCAAGGAGCGTGAGGGACTTGGGGGAATGGCAAGGCTAGCAGGAAAACAAGGAAATTATAGACATGGAAGGATGGATGTCCAGAAGGACATAGCAAATAGGAAGAACTCTGTGAAGTCGTCAAGAGGAGTAGGCGAGTCCACAATGTGTTTGGGAAGCTCAGAGAGGATGTCTCTCTCTCTCTCTCTCTCTCTCTCTCTCTCTCTCTCTCTCTCTCTCTTCTCTCTCTCCCCCTTAGACACACACACACATTCTCCAAGAGTTAATGGCTAGAGAGAGGCAAAGAAGCATGAGAAGATGCACACACCTGTGCCTCTCTCTGAAGTCAACTCGTTTGAACACAAGCTAAGATTACAATCTGAAAGTTTTTAGATTCGTCAAAGAAGTTTGACATTGCAGTAAACTAGGATATGTGACAAATGGAATAATCTCTCTCTCTAGGCAATTTGCACCTCTCTCTCTCTCTCTCTCTCTCTCTCTCTCTCTCTCTCTCTCTCTCTCTCTCTCTCCAATTTGCACTAGATGCATATTGAAACAATGATGACCAAGTTCAAATTATAGATGTTGCAACCTTTTAATCTTATACATTCAAATTTTTAACACTTAAATGTTGCCAATGTCACCCCTTGTCTTTGAGAACAACGCTTAATGAAATTGGCATAGTAATGTATTTATGTGGACCACAATTTTAATTTGTAGTCATGTTCATAACATGCCTTTGAGTGCCATATTTTTCACTTTGTATTTAAAATAACCACCCTCATTTGGTCACAGTGAACGGAGGTAGTAATAGAAGAACGGTATCCATTGAATCATGGGGCCACTATGTTCAAAAATTGTTAATGTTGATGTAGCAATAATCGGGGTCCATACATGCATGAATAGCAATAGCCAGGGTCAATAAAAGTACATTAGCTTTCATTTGTTGTACCATTATCTGTGTGACGTGCCCATAAATGGTTCCAACTATTATACCCATGGGGGATGTTCCCTCAAGGACATAATCAAGGAGAGATGAGAAAACTTCTTGTTTTACACTTGTGGTGGTGTTTCAAATCAATAGGTAAACCTTGATGGGTTTGCCTTTTTTTATGATGTACCTTTTTTATGATGCTCAGTTTAAGGCCTGCTAAAAAAATCTCGCTCGCAATTTGGAATTCTTCTATAAAAATCTAGTCTCATGCTGCATAAACATCTAGTTTCACTATATATTAACATTTTTGGTAACCTAAGGAACAAACAAAGCTAGAAAATGCAAAAACAAATGGCCACAAGGGCGCACAGGTGTGCCATCCAAAACTGCTGGATGGGCCATCTACACGTCCTTGTGACCACCTTTTTTTTGCATTTTCTAGCTTTGTTTGCCCATTAGGATAGAAAAAATGTCAATATTTGATTTAAGTTTAACTCTTCATGGCCAGAAGCACTTAGCTTAAAACACATGGATAATCCAAAAAGCCAAATGACTCTGGAGACAGTAGACACAACTCTTAATCGTTTTGTCATTGCAAAGTCATCTGAAATGATGTGAGCCTCTACAGCTTCTTGAATAGCCTCCAACGCTATTGCTTGCATCCTATACTAATTTCCATAGCTTTGAAGCACCTACTTCACCATGTGAGCATATTTTTGATGCATGATTATGATTCAAGTGTTGAACTTTTAGGCTATTTTCAACAGCTTCTAGCTTCCAATCGGCTCTGAATCTGTCTGGGCTTGTCTCACATAAATTTGTTCATCTTATCACACTCTTTGACCATCATGTGATGCGAAAAAATCATACCTTGCTCAAATTCTCAAAAAACCAACGTGCAAGTTGGCAATTTCTTTAAAAAAATGTAAAACAGACTTTCTTACTTTTTCCTTAATCTACAGGCTCTAACGAGCATTAAAACCATGAAACCTGGAAATACTCAAAGAAACAATGTTTTTTATTGTGTTAAGAATTGTATTTCCTACATATAAAACTTTCCCAAAATCTCACCATAACACCTTCAAAGGTGGTCTCCAAGGAGTGCACTCGATCAAAATTTGAATCTGAAGGAAAACAATCAGAATAAACTCCTAGACTGCGTGTACAAACTTTATTTAATAACCAAAGTTTATTTCAAAAAAAGGTTATGCTAAAAATTTGAAAACAGGCCCTCCTTGGACGTCCCACAATGATAAAAGTCAAAGGGTTTAAGGAGAGGTATGGTGTTAGAAGTGCATGGTAGGAATGTCATTGAGGTTTATCCGTCAAGATCTCTTGTACTTTATCATGTCTTCCCATGTACAATCTTACCAAACAAAGACAAATTTACACTTTAAATGACTACAAATCTTATTTAATTTATCAAACAATTTAAAATATGGTAAACCTAGAGTGCTCTTACACATCAACAAACAAAAAAGTCCAAATTTCTTCTCATAAACATACATTCGTGTGAACAAATTCCAAGGGATAGTGCGGTCATAGTTCTTACATCCATTCCATAACATGGGGTGACCAATCACATAAAAATATCTCTGGTGGGGTACCCTCACGTTAAGAAAGGGTGTGTTGCTGATGAAAAGTTGTTGTATTGTCCTACTAGGGATCTCTCCATGTTAGCATAATGATTCTTGATGTACTAGGATCCACATTGCTTCAGGAGATCTTTGTGCCACCCTAAAAGTTGCAGGTTATGCTAGTTCCTTGAGCCATTCTTGCAAACAACACCACTCAACTAGCATAGTAAGAGGTCACCTTGTATCATGACGCATTAGAGAGATGTTCTTCAAACAAAAGCATGTATGAATTCAACATTTGTAAGTTGTATAATAAAGACACTTGCTATGTATATGTTGTACAAATTTGCAAGTATTTCCATCCAACTAGGAATAAAAAATCCTAAAATATACATTAGGATGAGATTACCCACCTCTAATAAGCATGGATTTGAAGAACCTACTTGCAAGATGTAGCAAAGAAGACTCTGTGAAGTCATCTAGAGGAGAAGAGTATCAAGTCCAAAATGTGTTTGGGAAGCTCAGAGGAGAGGTATCTCTCTCTCTCTCTCTCTCTCTCTCTCTCTCTCTCTCTCTCTCTCTCTCTCTCTCTCTCTCTCTCTCTCTCACACACACACACACACACACACACACACATTCTCCAAGTGTTGATGGCTAGAGAGAGAGAGGCAAAGAAGCGTGAGAAGATGCACACACTTGTGCCTCTCTCTGACAACGACTCGGCTGAACCCAACCTGAGATTACAATCTCAAAGTTTTTAGATTCATCAAAGAAATTTGACATTGCAGTAAACTAGGATATGTGATAAATGGCATACTCTCTCTCTCTCTCTCTCTCTCTCTCTCTCTCTCTCTCTCTCCAATTTGCACTAGATGAATATTGAAACAATGATGACCAAATTCAAATTATAGATGCTGCAACCTTTTAATCTGATACGTTTAAATTTGTAACACTTAAATGTTGGCAATGTCACCCCTTGTCTTTGACAACAATTCTTAATGAAATTGGCATAATAATGTATTTATGTGGACCACAATTTCAATTTGTAGTCGTGTTTATAACATGCCTTTGAGTGCCATATTTTTCACTTTGTATTTAAAATTCATTTGGTCACAGTGAACGGAGGTAGTAATAGAAGAATGGTATCCATTAATTCATGGCACCACTATGTCCAAAAATTGTTAATGTTGATGTAGCAATAACGGGGGTCCATACATGCATGAATAGCAATAGCCATGGTCAATAAAAATACATTATCTTTCATTTGTTGTACCATTATCTGTGTGACATGCCCATAAATGATTCTAACTATTACACCCATGGGGGATGTTCCCTCAAGGACATAATCAAGGAGAGATGAGAAAAATTCTTGCTTTACACTTGTGGTGGTGTTTCAATTCAATAGGTAAACCTTGATGGGTTTGCCTTTTTTTATGAAGAACCTTCTTTTCTCCTACTCGGTTTAAGGCTCACTCAAAAAATCTTGCTCGCAATTTGGAATTCTTCTACAAAAATCTAGTCTCATGCTGCATAAACATCTAGTTTCACTATATATTAACATTTTTGGTAACCTAAGGGGCAAACAGAGCTAGAAAATGAAAAAAGACTCATGGCCACAAGGGCACGCACGTGAGCCATCCAAAACTGTTGGATGCGCCATCTGTGCGCCTTTGTGACCACCCTTTTTTTGCATTTTCTAGCTTTCTTTGCCCCTTAGGATAGCAAAAAAATGTTAATATTTGATTTAAATTTAACTCTTCATGGCGAGAAGCACTTAACTTAAAACACATGGATAATCCAAAAAGCCAAATGACTATGGAGACAATAGAAACATCTCTTAATCATTTTGTCATTGGAAAGTCATCTGAAATGATGTGAGCCTCTACAGCTTCTTGAATAGCCTCCAACGCTATTGCTTGCATCCTATACTAATTCCATAGCTTTGAAGCACCTCCTTCACCGTGTGAGCATATTTTTTATGCATGGCTATGATTCAAGTGTTGAACTTTTAAGCTTTTTTCAACAGCTTCTAGCTTCCAATCGGCTCTGAATCTGTCTGGGCTTGTCTCACATAAATTTGTTCATCTCATCACGCTCTTTGACCAGCATATGATGAGAAAAAAACATATTTTGCTCAAATTTTCAAAAAATCAACGTGCAAGTTGGTAATTTCTTTAAAAAAATGTTAAACAGACTTTCTTGTTTTTTCCTTAATCTACAGTCTCTAATGAGCATTAAAACCATGGGACCTGAAAATACTCAAACAAACAATGTTTTTTATTGTGTTAAGAACTGTATTTCCTACATATAAAACTTTCCCAAAATCTCACCCTTCAAAGGTGGATTCCAAGGAGTGTACTCGATCATAATTTGAAACTGAAGGAAAACAATCCGAATAACCTCCTAGACAGTGTGTACAAAGTTTAAAATAACCAAAATTTTCTTCAAGAAAAAGTTATGCTAAAACTTTGAAAATAGGCCCCCCTTGGACTTCCCATAACGATAGAAGTCAAAGGGTTCAAGGAGAAGTATGGTGTAAGAAGTGCATGGTAGGAATGTCATTGAGGTTTATTCCGTCAAGATCTCTTGTACTTGTCTTCTCATGTACAATCCCACCAAACAGAAACAAATTTACACTTTAAATGACTACAAATATTATTTAACTTATCAAACAATCTAAAATGGTAGACCTAGAGTGCTCTTACACGTTGTCAGGAGTTTTTGGAAGAAGTGATTGCGCATATGTACATACACATGCATGGTGCATCGAATAAAGGTTTTCCCATTTTCCAAAGCCAGGTGGTTACGTGGGGCCCACATGTGTACATGTAGGACAACATGTACATAGTGCATTGATTTTCACTATCACCAGTACTAGTGTGTTTTTTCTATAATAATGAGGAGTTGGTAGCACGTAAAACTTCTCGAGGAAGCTATTTGCGGGCCGACGACATGAGGTAAAGAG
The DNA here is from genome assembly GCF_014529385.1 of Adiantum capillus-veneris. Classification (NCBI taxonomy): domain Eukaryota; kingdom Viridiplantae; phylum Streptophyta; class Polypodiopsida; order Polypodiales; family Pteridaceae; genus Adiantum; species Adiantum capillus-veneris. Next base: position 35,233,309 of record NC_140938.1, on the reverse strand, counting down.
GTGCGTCAGATGGCATCTAGTGGCGTCAGGAGGTCGAATGGGGTCAATACTTGCACGTGGATAAGTACGGACACAACGTGGGTGTTTTCTTGTGATAATTATGCAGAAAGTTCATCATGCGGACCATATTTTGGGTCCACTTCACGTGGTGGCGAGATGCATTACTGGAAAAAGTTGAGTGCCAGGTGTGAGGATGGATGGAGCAGGGTGACAACTATACACTGCGAGGCCACTTTTTGGCCTGTTAAGGGTCCATTTGAGGTCAACTAGAAGGCCAAAGGTGCCCAAGTAATAAAGCTAAGTGTGGGAACTGAAAAAACTGAGAGAAGACCAGAAAAAATGTGGAGAGAAGAGGAGGAACAGCCGCAACTTTGTTTTTGCTATTTTTGGAGCCTGTTTTGGTCGTAAACTGCTCATCCGAGGTCAGATTTGAGCACTTTGACATTGTGGAGTGGGGTTTTGGGCCGTTCCGGACATGATGACATTGTCCATTTTGCCAAATTCCTCACTATTTTTTTGCTATTTTGGCTATGTAAGTTTCTGCTATGAGCGAAGCTTCTGCTCAAATTTGTGATTGTGTCTGGCATATTTTACCCATATTGCGTGAGCTATTTGCCCCATTGGTGTTGGCCCAAGCTCAACTATATCTAAACATCAGAAATTCTCCTCTTTTGAGCTGAGTGTTTTGTGTGTGTGTGTGTGTATCTCTCTGTGTGGAGTGGGTAAATGGGTAGTCTCTCTCCTCTCACTCCATCGGTGTGTTCCCTGTCTCGGCCAGGTGGTTTGTATAACCCGAGTGGTGCCCCATAGTGTGTGTGTATCTCATCCCAAGAGTGTGTGTTAGGTCATTATAGAGGCTTTTGTGTGTTTCCATCCCACTTACAACGTCAACAAACAAAAAAGTCCAAATTTCTTGTCATTAACTTTGATAAACATACATTCGTGTGAACAACTTCCAAGGGTAGTGCGGTCATAGTTCTTACATCCATTCCATGACATGGTATGCTCATGGGGTGACCTATCACATAAAAATATCTCTGGTGGGGTACCCTCATGTTAGGAAAGGGTGTGTTGCTAATGAAAAGCTATTGTATTGTCCTAATAGGGATCTCTCTGTGTTAGCATAATGATTCTTGGTGTACTGGGAGCCACATTTCTTGAGGAGAGATTTGTGCCACCTTAAAAGCTTCATGTTATGCCAGTTCCTTGAGCCATTCTTGCAAACAACACCACTCAACTAGCATAGTAAGAGGTCACCTTGTATCATGATGCGTTAGAGAGATGTTCTTCAAACAAAATCATGTATGAATTCAACATTTGTAACTTGTATAAAAAATACACTTGTTAAGTATATGCTGTACAAGTTTTCAAGTATTTCCATCCAGCTAGGAATTAAAAAAAACCTAAAATATACATTAGGATGAGATTACCCACCTATAATAAGCATGTATTTGAAGCACCTACTTGGAAGATGTAACAAAGAATACTATTTTAGAGGAAAAGTGGTGACACTTGACCTATCTAACCAGCAACCTTTCACTTTTTATGCACAAAAGCAACCTTTGTGCCAAGCACTACAAAACAAGTAGAGGCAACACCTTAGACTTCAAAGTCTATGATAAGAAGAACACAACCAAAAGTAAGAAGTATATTTCTACCTTGCACCAAGGGGTGTTTCTTTCAACTATGTGATGGCATTGGAAAGCTTCATAATGTACACATCCTTTTCCTATAGTTGTTGTTGGAGAGTTTCAACCTCCGTCTTTGAAGAGGCAATACTTTCTTGTAATGCCATTGTTTTGAGTTGAAGAACTTGACATTAGTTCATCCACAAATGCAAAGAAACACCTGCATCCATACACAATCAATTGCAATAGCCTAACAAGCCTACTTATCCCCTCCCAAGATATTGAAGAACCATCAACATTTGTCTCACCGATGGTACGAAGTTCTTGGGATGACCTCTGCTCACCCTCATGTGCGGCATTCGGTGCAAACGTTGCAGACAAGAAAATATATACACTTTTGTTGTGTGGAGTACATGGTGATGGAGGCATACGATTCGTGATGTTCGTGAGCACCATGGCAGCTGTTGCATGAGGCAACAAAGAATGAAAAGAAACAGGGGGGAGGGAGAGGGAGGGACATGGGAGGAGACAAGGGGACAGGGGGGGAGAGGGAGAGAGAGGGGAGGAAGAGGAGAGAATGGGACACGGAGGGAGGAGGAGAAGAGAACAAAGGTTTTTTTTTTTTTTGGGGGGGGGGGGGGGGGGGGGGGGTTTATTTTTGAAATAGTGGACTTTCAGTGCTTGTAGGTTTAGAAAAAGGTCAAAAATGATTTTCTAATATGCATATATGTAGGGGGGGAAGTTTTAGTAAAAAATAAGTAAATATAACTTTTTTGAAAAAAAGGCAAATTTTTAGTGACCCATGTTTTCGTTGATGTGGCCACACCCCTTTACTCCCTTCACTTTACAAAAGCTAGAGAGAGAAAGTGACCTCCTAGGTCCACATCCTACATGTGTCTAAAAGAAAAGCTAGAAAAGCCTACTCAAAACTAGCTTTTTGAATGCCCTTAGTCCCCTTCACCCTACACAACATTAGCCTTAATCCCTAAAAAATAAGATTCCTTACAAGGCCGGTGTAGGCCCTTCATCCCCATTCTCGCCCATGCGTTTCTCTTTGACAATGGACTCATTGGCTTGACATTTGGCAATGTAAGCATGCACTGACAAAGAGACTACAAGGTCATTCTAACCTGTTTCTAGCCAAATGAAATCTCCAGCTTCATGCAAGACCTCTTTAGTCATTTTACCCTTCACAAGAAACTCTATTGCCCATGGCCACAGTTCTACAACCCCATTAGATGCTTCTTCTCCTACCTTGACTTCTTTTTGCTTTATAGGCTCCAGCTTCAACCCATAGGTGATTGCCTCAGTCATGTCCTCAACTAGCTTCTTCATCCCACCCTTTGCCAAAGTTAGTCCCCAAGAGCTTACTTGTTTCACTTAAGTGAATTTTTCCATCTTTAAAGAAAACAAGCTCCTTTGTCAAAGAATCTTAAAAAATTTCACAATCCATCCTTGTATGGTCAGTACTAGCACACCATATGCATCTATTTACAAAACCTTATCTGCTTTGAGATCGTTGCCTTGTAGGTTGACCTGATGATTGTCCCTTCTCTTCTAGCCTTGTAAGCTTTAACTTTAGCCCTTGCATTCCTCTACCAATATCATGTAGGATGGATTTTTCACTCTTTGGAACCACAGTAATAGGCTCTATAGGAATATCCAGGAACACTTGGGACTTGAGTAGGGTTGATTATCATCTTGTCTCTTCATAGTTGTCGCTTAACTAGGAGCAAAATGTTGTCTTCAACCTCATTCCAATCGTTCTTTAAGTCTTGTTCAGCATCTTTGTCCTAAAGTAGTAACTCTAGCTTCTATTTAATCTCTTTACCTGCTACCTTCAAAAATAGCTTTGTCTTGTCTTAGTTTAGGGTAGCCTTTTCATTCCTTGAAAGTTGATCATAGCGGCGTTCAAATTCCCTTAGAAGTTCGGTAGGCAAAAATCCCTCTTTTGGCCGAACTACCCACTCTAAAAAAGTCCTCTTTGGAGTCTTCCATGAAAGACTCTTCTTTTAAGGCTAATTTCAATGCTTCCCAAGTTGCCCCATGCTCATTTTTAATTCCCCTTACATGCTCTCTGATCCTGGGAGCCACAGCTAGCTCAAAACTTTGCACCATCTCTACTTCGGGCACTCGATGAAGCTCCACATCCTTTACATATCCACAAAGTTACTTTGCTACATATTTACCTTTAAACTAGTCCATTTTCTTCACCACATATTGAAGCACTTTGGTTGAGCAAAGCTCCCTTATTTCCGTAGCTTGCTGCTGCTACATAAACACCACAAAATCTTGAAACATTTGCATTGTGACTGGATCCAACCGACCCCCCTGTTGCTCTTGTTGCTCCATAGATTTAAAAATTTGTTTTGATACCTTCAATGAAGCTTTTGAACCCTCACCTTAGCCTAGTTCACGTCGGGTTCGCCAAAAATGTGTCAAGAAGTGCAGAATGAGACTAGGAAAGCGTCAGGCCTCTGACTGTGAGGATTTGCAAACAAGGCATAGTTGATTTAAAGCCAAAAACACACTCAACTAGAAAAAACCTATAGCCATGAAAGCTCCATTTTGAAAAAGAAAAAATACTAACTCAAAATTCTTGTGTGTGTGAAGATTAGGTGTAGCCTCGCCCCCAATTGCATAGATGCAATGCTCATTCGACCTGCTAAAAACCCTAGATTGACACTTTGATTCTTCATTATGACCATTTAATAGAATATTCAGAACTTCATTGGAGAATCCCAAGTAGTTATTTGAGGAGGAGAAACCCTAATTAGAGGCCTCACAGCCTCGAACATGTAGTGGAAGCAGCACGGGACAACACTAGCACCCTATATTGGAATGATTGTATCTCCTTGACTATATGCACAAATGAGCTCATTCTTGGCTCTACAAGTTCCCCCTCAGCTTGAGAAACATCAAAAACATTGTGGATGTGGCATTTTGAGCCAATTTTGGGCTATTTTTAACCATTTCTGCCGAAAATTCTCCATTTTGTCCGTAAAATGCCCAAACAAGTTGGGAAAAATCCCTATATTTGTGGAAAATTTGCATTGGGATCAAGTTTTATATTGAGCATCATTTTACCACTTGGTAAGCACTCTAGACACGTCTTTTACGTGTGCGCATGAAACCTACTATTTTTTGCCAAGATCGCCCGCATTGATATTTCTAGGCAGAATGAGCGTGCCACTTCGAAAAACTTGACATTTGTACATTCCTAAATAAAATTAGGCATCCATTAATGTGGTAGAACATGCAATGATGCCACTTTTCTGACCTCGCCTACCTGATAAGGTATGTACACGCCTGCAACCATGGCATCGTTTTCGCACATATCACACTAAGTACATTGTAGCATTTGGTCCCACACATCAAAGACATTAAGAGGGGTATATTATTTTAAAACATTATGCACATGCCACGACACAACAACGTGTGTAGCGAAAGTGTGAGATAAGGAGTAAGAGAGAAAGATAAAGATATGCAAATGTTACACCAAATATCACATCAAAAATCATGAGTCACAAGCATCAAATGGGTGCGTATATTTTACAAATAGAGTAGATGGTCATTTACAGAAAAGAGATCTCTTGTTGTTGCATATCCATTCATGCTGGCATGCCCACAAGGATGCTTTATTGTCGGTGAATACAAATTACTTGGCCGCATGGTGCAAGACGCCATCTAGAAGCCAAGAACTGGGGTATTCCATAGCACTTCCACAATGGTGCTAGCGAAGTACATGGCGTGTCATGCGGCTAAGACTGTTGGTATGATTTATGAGATGCCAAAATGGGAAGTGCGGTGTTGTGTGCTAACTATTGTTCATACTACACCTTTATGATACGATAGAGAGAGAGAGAGAGAGAGAGAGAGAGAGAGAGAGAGAGAGAGAGAGAGAGAGAGAGAGAGAGAGAGCGAGACAGAGAGAGAGAGAGAGAGATAGAGAGAGAGAGAGAGAGAAAGAGAGAGAGCTATTGTCAATGGTGCATAGTGGATGCCTAATGATCATCAACATGGTGATAGCTATCATACCCGTGTTCTCTAAGAGCTTCTAGTGGTATAGTGATTGCTTACTTGTGATTATGATCCCCTGACAGTGACCTCTTCTCACTTTATAAAGCAGAAGAGAGGAAATTTGGATAGAATATTTTAGTGCCGATCTTATCTTAGATGCATGGGACCAAGCACATGGCTCTGGTGCCTCTATAGACCACTGTCTTGGCTTATTTGAAAAGGAGGTGCAATTAGATGCTCCCCCTAGTGTGTGGGTGGCCACCACAGCTAGAGCAACAGAGAGAATATAGAATTTTTAAATTTAAATTACAAGAGAGTAAGTACAAATAGGTGATTGTCAATTCACCCGCAATTTGTTTTAGGAAAAAAAGGTTCAAGGAGCTAGCTTGGATATGCCCTTGGCCCAGTCATGGTACTTGGGATGCCACCCGCATGGTTTAAATGTTACTTTTTTATCGTCGTGATATCCTATTCAAATGTGATTGGCTTTGTTGTTTTAATTCAAGATGCCCTTTTACATTATCCCTATATTGCCTTTTTCCTTTGTGTTGATTGTCGTCTGGGCCATCACCATCTTGTGCATTTGAAAAATGAGTGCATAATGTTTGTGGTGTGTGTGCGTAGGTAATACAAGAGATGAGGAAGTGATGATGAGAGGTTGAGAGGGAGGATGTGCCTTGATTAATGGGTGTGTATGTGGGCTAGCTGTGTGTGAATAAAAAAAAAGAAAACTGAATTTTTCCTGCTTTGAGGCAGTCGACAAAGAGAGAGAGAGAGAGAGAGAGAGAGAGAGAGAGAGAGAGAGAGAGAGAGAGAGAGAGAGAGAGAATGAAAAAGAGTGGGAGAGAGTTGCAAATGGGTGTGAGGGTGAGGGTGCATGTGTGCAATTCCATGAGTGTTTGTGTGTGTGTGTGTGTGTGTGTGTGTGTGCAAAGAGAGAGAGAGAGAGCACTGAACAAGAAAGAGCAATGAGAGGGAATGAGAGAGAGACGAGAGGGGGGTTGTGAGGATGAGGGGTGTGTATGTGGGATTGATCTAGATTTTGGACTCTCTGCGGATGTGGGAGGGATTCCCTCTCACCGACAACCAGATGGATTCTAAAAGGTAAAACAATCCCTCCCCCCACAGGGTTGTTAAACATTAAAGCCGTTTGAACACATGATTGTGGATGAACATTTGTCCTATGCTAATTGTTAAGTCCTCGCCTTTGTCCATGGGCGCGCGTGTTTGAATGTCAAAGCTGTGTCTGCTGAAATGAATAATTATCTTTTTGATTGAGCATGCACCCTTTATGCAAGGGGTGGAAAGTTAAAGTACCCAAAAGAATGACCCGCTGCACTGGCTCAACTGGTCAACACACTGGGCACATGGAGGACTTTCAGGGATGCCACATCCTTGAGAGTCCGACATCTAATGAGAGCCGTGTATGTGTGTGTGTTGAGAGAAAGAGAGAGAGAGAGAGAGAGAGAGAGAGAGAGAGAGAGAGAGAGAGAGAGAGAGAGAGAGAGAGAGGAGAGAGAGAGAGAGAGAGGGGGGGGGGGGAGGGAGAAAAAGTGATCAGCTAGGGGGGATGAGGAGGGGTGTGCGTGTAGTTTATCAAGCTATCCAAGAGAGGGGGAGAGAGGGAGACTTGCCATGAGCTGGTTGATGACGAAGGGGGGGAGGGGGGGGGGGGGAGGGGAGAGGAGAGAGAGAGAGAGAGAGAGAGAGAGAGAGAGAGAGAGAGAGAGAGAGAGAGGGAGTGTTGTTTTTTAATAATGGACGAGAGAGAGAGGGAGGGTGGTGGCACGAAGCAAGAGGGAGAGAGGGAGGGTTAGGCCTAGGGTGGGGGCCAAGAAACACACACACACACACACACACAGTGAGAGCGAGAGAGTGTTGTTTTTTGATAATGGACGAGAGAGAGAGAGGTAGGGTGGTGGAGCCAAGAAAGAGGGAGAGAGGGAGGCTAAGGCTTAGGGTGGTGGCCCCTTCGAGAGCGCAAGGGGAAGGTGACGGCCCTACTTGCAGCTTAGGAAAACGTTTTCTTGTTCAATATTATGCCCCTCATGGGCTAGTTCCCATGGCCAAAGTTGGAAATCTCTTCAAGACTCCCTTCCGTAGGGTAGCATCCCAAACTTTTTCAAGCATTGAATGACTTTTTGAGCACAAAGCTCATCAAGCCCTTTTAGCTCTTCCACTTAGAGCTCATAAGTTTCCCGAGCTTGCAATTGTGTCGAGATGTGAGCATAGAAAAGTGCATTTGGGAGAAAGACCTTCTCCTATCGAAAACAGTTTTCTTTGAGAATCATCTGCTTCTTTATTTTCCATGCCCGACATAAATCAAATGATTGCCGAGGACTACCCCTCTTGACTAGTTACAATCTCTCCCCTGCATCAATATCCCAAATAGTGGTTCCATGCTTCAAGTTCCAAGATGGAAAAAAACTATTTTCTTTATTTTTTTAATTTCATCTTCCTCCTAGCTCTGTTCAAGTGATGACTTCTGGTTGGGGGGGGGGGGGGGGGGGGGGGGGGGGGGGTGAAAAGCATGCATCAATGTCTATACTGTGATACACCCAAAGTGTGTCACCCAAACAATAAACAAACAAACACACCCAAACCCACAACCAAACTGTACACAAATTTGGGGCACCACCTAGTGTTGGATGAAAACTAGGACATGTAGAGAGAGAGAGAGAGAGAGAGAGAGAGAGAAAGAGCATGCGTGTATGTGCTCGGGCTGCTGTGAAACTTAACAACTATGATAAAGAAAACCCGATATACACACACAAAGAAGAGAGAGAGAGAGAGAGAGAGAGAGAGAGAGAGAGAGAGAGAGAGAGAGAGAGAGAGAGAGAGAGAGAATGACTATGATCAAGCAAACCTAGTATACACACACAAAGGGGAGAGAGAGAGAGAGAGAGAGAGAGAGGAGGGAAGGGAATGCTTGTTGCACTAATACCTTCTCACAAAGCAGCCGTGACCAAACAAGGTAAGATTAGCATTTTGTTCAACATAGCTTGAGTAAATTACATCACAACAGATCACAAGACAATCCACCCCAATAACTCTCTTAAGGCTAGGGGAGTCCTCTCCACCTTGTCACCCTCTTACAGTATGTGGGATTTACGGACAAATCAATAACAATACACCACATACAAGCTATTAAGAACTTAAGTTAAAAAAACACCAAGAGACTTACGTCACATCATTCTTCTCCACGACTTCATGTTGAAAGAGAGATAAGGTAGCCATGCTTAGTCCAAATCCACCTCCTTGATTCATCAAAATTGTGTGCTTACAATTGGTAGGATAAATGAAGGCTTCCTTCTCTCTATTGAATGATTACTCTCTCTTACAATGGCAGAAGACTCCCTTCCTAATCACACCCCTAAGTGAAACACATGAATGTGCATAAGTTAATGACATTCCACTCAAGAGCTCCTTCTTAAGAGATTGGGCTTGGCTTCTAAATCTATAGCATAGTGCTCTTTCTTATGGCTTATATCGCTTTGAGGACTAGGGTTACTGCTCTAACCATGGTTGGATTATATTTTCAGCATTTTATCCATTTTATTGCTTAGAACTATCAAGAAGGTTGTGGGATAGAGAAATAAAAGAGAGGAGATAAGTGGAGGTGATAGGACTTTACATAGAAGGGTTAGTGCTAGTAAATTAGTAGAGTTAGGGTACTTTTTATTGATTTACAAATGGATTTGGATATGTACAATGAGATTATCCATGTAGAATACAAATAAGAAAGATAAATACTTGAGAAGTAAGAAAAGATGGATTTCTTACAATGTTCATGCTTCGAGAAGCTTGAGTAGACCAATTTTTTACACTTGTTGACGGTCCACTAGCTTTGACATCATGGTTTCTCTCCATTCTTGAACTTTCTTAAGAGCCAAGGTGATTGAAGATGAGTAAGACATCACCATGATGCCGTTCTTTAAGAGAAGAAGCTGAATTTCGTGGTTATTTCTATAGAAGTTAATTATTTGGAGGACAAAAAATGAGACTAAGAATTCAATGAAATAGAAGTGTGTGTAAGAGGAATGAGTTCTTCATGGTTTCTCTTATTCTTCAAGGTCAGGAACAAGGTGAGTATGGTGCAAAGAATAGAGGTGAGACAGATAGGGATGATGAGAGGAGAAGTGTGTGTAAAGGAGGCAAATGATAAAGTGGAAGAGGGAGTGTGGCTGCATGGCATGGGCAGACTAGGATCCACCAATTGAATCATATCTCACAGTCTATAGCTCAAAAAATTATAAAAAAAATTGAGGTAAAATTTCAGCTTTTGGAGAGGAAGTGGACGCTAAAAATTCTGCAAAATTAATTGTCTTCTTCCACTACACAAAGTCTTTGTGGGGTCCTTCTTTGGATGATTCTTTGAATGCCCCAAAGAGAAAGCCCCCCATAATGCACACATGCATGCCACATATTGTTGACCTTATTTTGTGGGTCTCTAAGTGAAGATATTGTTGAGCTCATGATATAAGTGAATAATATAACTTAGAAAATCAAATATTGGAGGGGTCTAAAAATATTTACATGTGAATATGAAATAAAAATAGATATACATAGAAATATGAATATTTTGGTGTTTTAATTCATGAGAGTGAAAAGGAAAATAATTGTAGAAAAGGAAAAAATCACAATGGTAAAAATATACTCACAAAAATAAAACTAGCGTTGGGATGGAGTTAAATAGACATTTTGTTTTTATTATTTGAAATATTTCCATACAAGTATAACCATGTATGTACAAGAAAAAATAGCAAATTATTATGTAGGGTAAAATGAGAAAAATTGGTGTATGTAGGCTCGAAAAAAACCTACACTTCAATATAGGTATGTACACAAATTTGTAAAATACTTACATAAACACACAATATATTTAGGTGAAAATTAGGGTGAAATATTAAGTACAAACTTGGTAGTAATACTTACCTATATATTTTTTGTCTCCCCTAAATAGATAGCTAGCTACTTGAGGTTTCTTCCATGAAAATAATAGGTCCCATAACACACACACACACACACACACATGTACATATGAACAAGTGAGGATATCTCCATAGTATTAAAGTAATTTTTCTTGGTTGAGGGGGCTCACTACGGTAAATATGGTAAATATGGAGAGCCAAAAAATGGATATCAATAGGTAGAAGTGAAGGTGTATGTCTCAAATGGTTTTTAAGGTCAGAAGGGATCCAAAAAGGGTCTAAATGGGATGTCATGTTCAGAGGTGTGAGGTATTCATTTTTTTCTTGCAGGTGTAGAGCTCAAAGTGCTGAGAGAGATGGTCTAGAGGGGCCATGGCTCCTCAAACAAAGTCACACATTGCGAGTTAATGAAGTTTAAAACTAGAGATGGTTGTAGATCCAAGACCGATGGGGGAGATGATCACATGTGTTCAAGGTTGGTTCTAGTGGATAGATGTGTATAGTTTGAGTTATGGAGCCTCTCAATCATTTTAGTTTGACAATCAAAGTCATGGATCTCAAGATATTACCAGATGAAGTTTTGTCGGCTGTCAGTTCTGAGTCACTTTGACTGCATGGAAAAATATTGTATCAAAAGGCTTTTGGAGTTTGACAGCGTTTTCAAGGTAGTATCAATTGTGTGGAGCTGACGAGAAAAAACAGCATGTCAATTGTAGCTCCGGATGCCAACATACGGTATGTTGAAGTTTGGATCATTTGTTGGGCAAGGGAGTCTAACAGTTTTTTTCCGTTTTGGGGTGGTTGGGTTGAGATTATCACATAGGCAAAATGGGGAGAGACTGGGTGGATTTTAAGCCTAGTATATCAACTTTGATTTGGGCTTGAATGCTTGGTCACCAATGCTGGGAGCACCAAGTGGCAGAGATATGAATGTTATGTAAAAAAAGGTACTCTTGAACTTTTTTTTTGGTGAACTTGGGGTAAATTCACCCATGGCTGTCACATAGCGGTGCAATTTCCCCATAAGCGCTACCCCAATGAAGCAAAGCACATTATATGTGTTGGAACATGTGGTCCTCCTAAGAATTACAAAGGGAATAGGTCCCTTGGAGCTCTCACGAACTCAACGATGGCAGATTTACCATGGCACTACTAGCATGAGTCATGGTGGCACTTTTGGGAATGAACCGGTGGATCTAGCTATTTTTGATGCTATTGTTGGCGGCCAATAGCTCTAGGGTGTCATCCAAACAATGGTGCATAGCAATTGCTGCCATAGTGGGCCAGTTGGGGCTCGTTGCATGCGGCCTTGATGGCAGGAGGGGGGTCTCCCACCCCTTGTCCCAACACCATGACAACAAGGGATGTACCCAAGAGGTGATTCCCATGTGTCCTTCCCAAAGGGAGTGGTTCTGAGTCATCTATGATATTGGGTCCCTTGACAATATTTTCATTGTGTGGCTCCTTCTCATATGCATGCTTCATGCAGCAAAACTTACATGAGATAGTCACTCTTTGACAAATCTTTGGTAGATCCTTTGGTAGAAGGCGACTCAAATAGGACTTTAGCCGATATCCATTTACCTTCTTGGAGTGCTCTACCATTCAATTCCATGAGTTAGTAGTGTAAGGTCTCCACCTTTCTAGTTGTAGAGAAATGAACTCAAAGCTTTAGGAGAAAGCATTCGATATACAAAAAGGTAAAACACTATCTCAAAAGCAATTACGAATGGTATTTTGGAATCTTAAGCACATCAAACCTAGGGCTAGAAATTTTCAGAATTAAGTCCGGACAAAAACTAAACCCGCTAGTCCATTCGGAGATTCAATGTAAATTAATTTTCTACTAAGAAAAATTGGATGTTGCAATAATCATTTAAGCATAGACTTTTACGAAGGCCTCCCATATATTTTTCCATATATCTATGAAAATAGCCTAGAAAATTAGCACATCTGATTTTTTAATTAGACAGGCTGTGGGAGGAGATAGCACAATCTTCTAGGAAGAGATTTAGGAGTAGATGACGCCTTCTTGACAATGGGGGCTACTTGAGTTGCAAATAACTGCCAGATGCAGCTAGAGAGAGATTGAAAAACTGCAAATAGGACCCTAGGCCTCTCATTTTCACTTAGACTTAGAGACCTGGCTATTTCTCTTTGACATAGAGAGAAACTCTACTTAAAAATCACTAGAGATCAAGAACTCTAACTGATTATCAATGGTAATTAGCCTAATCTCTTTTTAGCTAGCAAAATTAAGCAAAATTATCTCTATTTTCTTAAATAAGAAGGTTAAACCTCTTTACATAATAAATGAATCTCTTAAATCTTAATATATTGCTGATTAAGATTAGGAATATTAATCTAATTAAATAATAAGCCATATTGGGGCTTAAATTAATTATTTTAGTATTAACTTAAGAGTAAATATACTAATTGAGCTTAGATTAGTACAGGATAATTATTAGAGCTTGATTAGATTGTTAAGAAGATTAAAAAATTATATTATATTTTTGTGATTATTTTTTGTGGTTAATTTAGCAAAAATTAGCTATTTTGAACCAGAAAACTAATGAGAAACCTACATAATTAACTCAAATATTTCTAAGTTCATTTTCATATTTAGGAAATACTATTTCAAGCATGGGTTAATTACCTCATTAACAGAAAACTAGTCTATGTATTTAATTAAGCCAAACAAAATTGATTTTAGCCAAAAATAAATAAGGGTAACTAGATATTCAAGTTAGATAATTATCTACTATTTATAAGAGTTAGTATACATCATAAGTAGGCTATAATATTTAGCTTAAGGTCAAAAAAATAATCTAGATTTTTAATTAAGCAAAAAAAACTAATTTTAGTGGAAAATAAAAAAGGAAAAATAGCTAAAGAAAAAAGGAAAACTAGCTATTGAGTTAGATAATTATGTGTTATTTATTAGAGTTAGTATACATAATAAGTAAGTTGTGATAGCTAGCTTAAGGTCAAAAACTTAATCTAACTATTTAATTAAGAGAAAATAGACTGAATTTAGAGGAAATTAAAAGGTAAAAACTAGCTAATCAAGTTAGATAATCAAAGAATATTGATCAGAGTTAGTATACACTATAAGTAAGCCGTGATAATTAGCTCAAGGTCAGAAACTTTATTTAACTATCTAATTGAGTAAAAAAAGATTGATTCTAGCTAAAAATAAAAGGGGGGAAATTAGCTAATCATGTTAGATAATTATGTGCTATGTATCAAAGTTATAATACATTATAAGTAGGCCGTGATAATTATCTTATCGTAAAAATATAATCTAGATATTTAATTAAGCTAAAATAGATTGATGTTGGCTAAAATTAAATAGAGAAATATAGTTAATCAAGCTAGATAATTATGTGCTATTTATCAAGTTAGAATACATCATACATAATCTATAACAATTATCTTAATTTCAAAAAGCTATCCAACTATTTATCTACGTAAGAAAAGACTAACTTTAGCTGGGATTATAAGGAAAAAATTAGCTAATCAATTTAAACAACTATGTGCTATTTACCAAAGTTAGTATACATTATAAGTAACAGGTCATAATAAGCTCAAAATTAGAAAGTTAAGTTATGTATTTAATTAACCCTATCTATTTAATTAGCCCTAAATAAGATAATTTTAGCTTAAAATAAAAGGGGAAATCTAGATAGCTAATTTGGATAATTAAAAGTTAATTACCAAAGCTAGTAAATACCATTATCTACTTGTGATAATTATAAAATAATTAATTAGTCAGTTTAAGTAATTACGTAATATCAAGAACTCTATTTTAAGCTTAAACTTAATTAGACTAAATAGAAATTATTATTCAAAGTCTCTCAAGAATTTACTAAAAGTATAAATCATTGATATAAAGCTCAAAAAATTCAAGCTTTAAGAGATAATGAATTTAATAAATATTAAGTAAAAATAAGCATATTTCAAGCTTAGTAAAGATAGGAAAAATTAAAAAAATGTAAAAATTTATAAGAAAATTAACACAGCATAAAAAATCCTTAAGGAAGCTTTGATAAAGTTATCTTATCCATATAAGCAATTAAGAAATTATGATAAATTTAAGTTAGATCGAAAAGAAGAATTAGATTCAAGTCAAGTTTTTGGATGATTTACCTAATCAACAAACATCTTTTTTTATTTATAAGGATTAAAAGTCATGGCACCAAAAAGGACCCGAGCCAATCCAAAATCTGATGATGAGGGTAGTATTCCTAAAATAACTAGAGCATTGCACGACGATAAGGACGGGCCTAGTAGTAGGCCTTTTGATGAGAGCATTCAGGCCCCGACAACAGTGCATCAAATGTCCGACCAGTCCCAAGTGGGTCTTCATTATAATTAAGTTTGAATAATTTAAATTTTTCTTTAAATATTAAACATCACATACATAAAAGAGGGAGTAATGTTGAGATGTAGAGAGAAAGAGAGAGAGATGAGATAAGAGACACACCATATACGCTCCCAAAGACTGATTCATATTGAGGAAAAGATACAAATATATAGGTGAGACCAAGTTCACTAGAGTGAGCCATATATAGCTCCAACACCCCCACTCAAACAAAGGTCTCTAGCTTTGGATGAAAAAACCCTTGGGGAGTTCAAGGGAAAAACCCAAGCCCCTATACAATGTGAAATATGAACCAGCGGTGATGATGTGAAAGTGAATTGTGCATCTATGTACAAATATTCAAGTGACTTAGATATCACAAGGTGCAAATGTGGAGTGTGCATAGTGCATGGTACCTAAAAGATTACAATGTCATATGTACAAAGCCATTACAATAGAAAAGAAGCTAATCTAGAAAGAGTGAGGCCGAAGCAACTCCAAGCTCCGAGCGCAAGAGGATGAAACGTGACTCATTGAGGCCTTTGGTCAAAATGTCTGCAATCATCTGGTCACTTGGACAGTGTTCAACCATAATGGTTCCCTTGCGTACTTCATACCTGACATAATGATAATGGATAGCAATGTGCTTTGACTTATTATGTTGAACATAGTCTTTTGCAAGACTAATAGCACTTTGGTTGTCACACCGCAAGGGTGTGCTAGAAAGAGGAGAGTGACCAATATCAACCAGCATTTGTCAAAGCCAAATCAACTCACGAGCTGCAAGTGATGCCGCAACATATTCTGACTCAGTCGTAGAAACTGCAACACAACGTTGTTTCTTGCTGGTCCAAGAAACAAGACAACCATTTATAAAGAAGCAATTTCCACTAGTAGATCGCATAGATAAATCTGAGCTTTCCCACTCTGCATCTGTGTAACCCAAAAGAGAAAGAGATTGCATAGAATCCGATGTGAGTTGTCGTCGATAGACTAAACCAAAATCTGTAGTGCCTTTCAAGTATTTCAATACACGCTTTGCAGCAGACCAATGCTTAAGAGAAGGACATGCAAGATGTTGTCCAAGATAGTTAGCAGCAAACAGAATATCAGGACGAGTGTTCATGCCAACAAACTGAAGACATCCAATCAAGTTAGCATAAGGTTGATTTGTGACAAGTTGACCGCCATTGTCAGAAGTATTCTTCGTAGAGCTCGCAAGACAAGGTGTGTTGGCTGAATGTGCAGATTCCATACCAAATTTTTGAATAGTATCTGCAATAAACTTTGATTGTCAAAGGAATAAAATACCTTTTGTACGGTTCCGCTGGATTTGAATGCCAAGACTAGAGTGAATCTCTCCAAGATCCACCATATCGAATGCAGAAGACAATAACTTTTTCACTTGCTGAAGAAATCCCAAATCATTGGAAACAAGGATGGTATCATCCACATAAAGAGCAAGAATCACAAAACTGCTACCTTGGCGTTTTATGTATAAGTTGGGGTCTGACGAGCAAGAGATGAATCCTTTAGAGGTGAGAAAAAGATCAAATTTTGTATACCAGGCTCGCGAAGCTTGTTTGAGACCATATAGTGCCTTATGGAGTTGAGCAACAAGGTCTTCTTTACCTGGAATAACAAACCCTTCTGGTTGTTCCATATAAATTTCCTCTTCCAAGTCACCATTAAGAAAAGCAGTTCGCACATCCATTTGATGAGCTTCTAAATCAAATTGAACAGCAAATGCCAATAAAACTCGAACACTTGTAATGCGAACAACTAGTGAAAAAGTCTCTTGATAATCAACACCAGCTACTTAGGAGTAACCTTTTGCAACTAAACGCGCCTTGAACTTGTCAAAAGATCCATCTGCTTTTACTTTTGTTTTATACACCCACTTACATTTAATAGCTGTACGACCAGGAGGTAATTCAGTTAGTATCCATGTACCTTTAGAGATAAGAGAATCGTACTCTGCTTCCATAGCCTCTTTCCATTGATCCTTTTGTGGTGAAGAGATAGCCTCATCATAAGTAACGGGATCTTCAGAAGTAGAAAAAACATTATCAGCAATATCGTCATCATAAACATGACATGAGCCATGTTCAAAATCAATAGGCAGATCAACAAAAATATCAATATCATCATTGGCAACATTTGGAATGGATGGTTGTGAGGAGGAAAGTTGCTCTATAGGAAGAGTTTCATATTCTGAAAGAAATGGAAAAGCCTGAAGCAATGATTTAGTATCATCAGAATCATCCATGGACCATGAGCCTCCCATAAGCTGTTCGTTAAAAGTAGCATCATGATTCATAATTACTTTCTTGGAGGAAGGGTCATAGAATTTGTAGCCTTTGGAAGTGTCAGAATATCCAATAAAAATAACTTTAAGACCAGGAGCATCAAGCTTTGTTCGTGTTTCTTTGGGAACATGAATATAAGCAATACATCCAAAGGTTCGAAAATGAGATACAGAAGGAATGTCACCTGTCCATGCTGTGATGGGTATCTTACCAGAGGGTGCAGTAGTAGGAAGATGATTCTGAATAAATGTTGCTGTCAAAGTAGCTTCAGCCCAGAAAACACGAGATAAGCCAGAATGAATCAGTATACATCTTACAGCATTGAGAATAGTGAGATTCTTTCGTTCAGCAACACCATTCTGTTGAGGCGAATATGGAATAGTGTGTTCATGATGAATTCCACTGTCATCACAGTAACTCACAAACTCTCGAGAAACATATTCGCCTCCATTGTCACTATGAAGCTTCTTACGGCGACGACCAGTTTGAAGTTCCGCAGCCTTGTGGAATTGTTTGAAAACAGATAAGGCTTCAGAGTTTTGTCTAAGTAGAAATACAGTTGTATACCTTGAGAAATCATCAATGAAAGTAATGAAGTAGCGATATTGTGATCTCGAAGAAGGTAGAGGTCCACATATATCAGTATGAACAAGATCCAAGATGTCATGAGAATGAGTTGTATTTGAAAGAGGAAAGGGTTTACGATTGTGTTTCCCAAGAGCACAAAATTCACAAATTCCCATATGGGGATGGGCTTTAAGATCCATGCCATGAACAAGATCACGACGTTGAAGATCAAGGAGTGTTGAGAAATCAGCATGAACAAAACGGTGATGCCATACTTTGCAATCATGATCACCAGGAGTAGTGACAATATTTGCTACAGCATCGTTGAGAGAGAGTTCAAACAAATTACTGTTTCGAAGAGCAGTGGCTATAGTCTGTCCATCTTTCTCAATTCGGCATTTGGTATAATCAAATCCAACAAACAGACCAAGATCAACAAGTCTAGCAACTGAAAGAAGATTACGTTGAAGATCTGGTACATGTAATAATCCTCGCAAAATTCGAGTGGAAGAAGATAAGGTACCAAGATATAAGTCTCCACTAACCTTTACTTGACAAGTAGTATCATCAGCAAGATAAACAACACGTTGAACTTGCAGTGGATGATAGTTATGGAGCCACTTAGACTGATATGTCATATTTCCTGTAGCACCAGAATCGACAATAAAAAGTGATCCATCACGTACATGAAGTATTCTGTCTGGAGCAACTGAACATAGGACGCAGCTTGTTTCCGGTACAATGTTGTTTCGATGTTCAGTAGCATATGCTCTATTCCAATCTCTGTCGAATCGACGCTTATAGCACATATGAGTGGGATGATCAGATCGTCCACAATATTCACAAGAAGAAGAAGAAGAGTCTCTAGATAAACGTGGTTGTTTTGTGGTAATATTGTGTTCTTCATCATATTGACGTGCCCAACAATCATCTTCAGTATGGCCATTTCTGTTGCAGTAAGAACATTGCTTATTAGGAAATTTGAGACGAGAGAAAATATTACCGCGACGGCCACCTCTGCGGTTTTCTCGTTGAAATGAACGCCTTCGAGCATAAAAAGCACGTTCCATCTGTTGTGACTCAGTCTCCTCTTGTGAAATCATAGCTGTATCGTGACCAGCATTCCGATGTTCTTCACGTTGAGAGTATTCAATTAAAGACATGCAAGCTTGGTCGAAATCAAGACCATCTTTATTAGAGAGAATAGTAACAATGTTATCATAAGAAGAGTCCTTCACCGTATCAAGGAGAAGTGTAATCAGTTGCTTTTGTGGAACAGGATCACCGGCAGCAGCAAGTTGATTAATAATAGATTTGAAAGACTCAATATGTCCCGTCATGGCAGTACCAACTTCATATTATAACTTGTTAAGCAACCCTCTCAAATAAAGTATTTCTGTAACAGATTTCTTCTGAAAGTTTGCAATAAGGTACTTCCATACGTCATGGGAAGTAGGCATTTCATACATATCAAGCAAAAGGGAATCAGTAAGAGCAGAAAGAATATACCGACGAGCTGCTTTATCACGACGTTGCCAATCCGTATAGGCAACATTCCAATCTTCAAATATAGGTCCTTCAGTGATAAGCACGTTATCATTATCCGTATCAACAGGCTGAGGCGGACAAACATGATTTCCAAGAACAACATCGGAGAGTTCATCGCCTTCAAGAATTAACAACATCTTTGCTTTCCAGCCTAGAAATCCTTGACCTTGGAAAGGAGGAACAGAACGTTGGCCAGAAGGAAAACCATTGACGAGAATATTCATAGCCATATCTTGTTGCGAGAAGACGTATAGGATAAGATCGCAGAATCTGCACACCATATATGGTGAAGGCCGCAATTGAGAATGAGAGAGATATGAGTACTGCGTTCTGTCAACGATAAACGTAGGAAGGATTCTCAAGGAACGTCCAAAGATGTGAGAGACGTCACCCAAAAAAGACAGGGTAAAGGAGACGTTAATAATAAACGAGTCCTCAAAATAGAGTGGCGTGAGACGCAAGATTGACGGCCACAATACGAATAGCAAAAAGCTAAATCTTCTCAAAAAAGTTAACGCCAAAATAAGAAAAACGATCGCGGACGCTTCACGAAGAAGTAGGACGAAGAAAGCTGCGTCAAGCTCTATTACAGTAAAAACAGCATAACTTTCTGCTGCAAACTCTGATTGACGCAAACCTAGAACTCAAATCGAAGAGCTCGAGGAGACGAACAAGTTTTGGATGAAAAGTGCCATTGCGCCATGCTCCATTGCGCTTTTCCCGTTTCTCCAAATTTTGAGCAGAACAGCAAGAAAAATTGAGATGAAGTTCAGGGTGTCATTAACAAGAAAACGTAATCAACGATTAGATTGATTATAAATAAACGCCACATAAAACACTAATCATATTCTTCTTAACACAAAACAACCACAGTTAACAAGAATCAACGCTCAAAAATAAAATTTGTAACAATTTTGAATCTTACATGCGAATCGCATACACATACTGTTGTCACCATGAATTGAATCGGCGCGTGATCGTTACCGCTCTGATACCATGTTGAGATGTAGAGAGAAAGAGAGAGAGACGAGACAAGAGACACACCATATACGCTCCCAAAGACTGATTCATATTGAGGACAAGATACAAATATATAGGTGAGACCAAGTTCAGTAGAGTGAGCCATATATAGCTCCAACAAGTAAGGAGTTAGGAAAAGTAAAACTGATTGAAAACGAAAGACATCTTCTAAGAAACCAACGTGCATTTGTTTCTAAATTAGGAAAGAATTGTTTGGGTTAAGGCTGGTTGATCTAGGAAAGATATGGCTGATCATCCTTCAGATAGCTTGTCTCAAGACACCTTCGACTCCTTGATATATTTTGATGAATACTGATGGCTTTCCAGCCATGGATAAGTCGGTTACCCCCATGAACGATGAGTTATTACTTTGTGCCATGTCTTGATGTTTCTACATAAGCTATGATACCGTTGTTATCCTAGGGGAGGCGCCCGCTAGTATGGGCAATTGGTTTGGTGTATGGGAACCCCGAACCTTGGGTGGGGGTTTATCCACCCCAAATTGTGAACAAGGAGTGTGTGCCATTTTTTTCACCCTTAGGTGGTCTTGAGATAAGAAAAGTAATGGCCATGGTTATTAAGGACACTATTTTGATTGACAATACCTTGCCTTACGTTTAAAGATGTTTGTCTGCTAAAAGAATGTTCTTCAATGCTGTCTTTATCAATTGATTAAAGGATCACTGTGACAAAAAGTTAAAACAAACCATTTTTTAAAACAGTGACTAGAAAACAAAAAAAATCATGTGTGAGTGTGGGGTGGTAAGTGGGGATTGACTAAGGTTGTCAATCATGGATAGGTGGACCTGATTAGTGAGATAAATATCCATTTTTGGGTGCTAAAACAATTTAGAATACTTCTCCAATTGGAAGAGGAGTTCATTAGCGATTGTGCCCTCACATCTGTTAGGGGGATGAAAGTGTTGGTTGAGGATACCTTTGCTGATATTGAGCTCGATAGGCTACAAAGCCTCTTGACCTTAGACCAAGTGAAATGGTGTGAACTTTGTGGCCTCCCTCTATGTGGTTTGATATTCACATAATGCTCTATCCAAGAATTCATCCCACAAATTTGTCTTGTTTTCCACAATCTTTTTGTTGATGATGCCTATAATGACACCATTACATTTTTCTACCAAGTCATTCGACTAAGAATAATAGGGTGTATTATGACGATGTAGAATGTGAAGCTCTTCACAGACATCTATGAGCAAGCCCTTTCTAAACCCCGGACCATTATAAAAAACAACCGCCAAAAGTGTACGAAATCTAGAACAAATGGGAGTGTAGACAAATTTTCTCATTGTCCTCTCATTTACATTTGCCACACTTTGTGCTTCCATCCACCCAGTCATATAGTCCACAACCACTAGAATATAGAGCTTACCATTTTAAGTTCTAGGTAGTGAGCCCATAGCATCAATGGCCTACTTTTCAAAGGGTCCATATGTGAGCACTATTTGCCTAGGAACATGCACCAATCTTTTGTTTCCATTCACCTGACAATTATCACAACTTAACAGAGATGTTTCACATCAACATGCAAGCTTGGCCAAACATACCCTGCAAGAAAAATATATTTTACCGCCGTTAACTCATGGACAGAATGACCACCACATGATTCCTCATGTAAACCTTCTGTAATGACAGGAGTTTTCTCAATTGTTGGAACTCTTATACACACTTGATCCTTTCCTCTTTGATAGAGGGAGCCTTCTTGGAAGAGATAAATGCTTGTCTTCTTCATGAGCCTCCTTTTTTGAGCCGTCGTGAAGCCTTGTGGAAACTCCCCCTCCAAAATGTCACCAATAATGGAATCCAATGACTCCATTCCGTGGCACCTGAGTTGCTTGATAGTTGTTGCTACCATGACGACCTACACTTCTTCCTCAACACATGCAACTGCCAGTTGTGCAAGTAAATCAGCATCCTCATTTTGTTTCCTAGGAATATGATATTGTTGCACCTCTTCAAATTAATTAAACAACCTACAAATGACATGAACTTTTTCCTTGGGATTTCATTTTTGCATTCCTAAATGCCTAAGATCTTCTTCAAAATGAGAAGTGCATCCCCCTTTACCATGAGATGTTGTATACCTTGTCTAATGTACATCTTCAAACCGTGAAGTAATATATCGTACTCGACTTCATTGTTGTTTCTTGCTTGCTGAACCTGGTAGATGGACCTTCTCTTTCATGAACACCTCTCCACTTGGGTTGAGCAACACCAACCCTCCCCCTACCTTACATGTGTCTTGTCAAAAATCTCAATCAAAGAACAAGATAAATGCATTAGGGATACTTTTATGTGGTGGCAATGGTAGGGTATTTACTTTAGACACTTCTCATGCACCTTTTAAGTGAAACTCCCTACTAGTTTTTCATGCACATTGTCTTCTACCTTGAAAGACTACTGAAACTCTTTCAATTTCATAATCTACTTTGAAATCCTAGTACTAAGATTCATTTAAGAGACACCCAAGGGAACAAATTTTCCACAGTGAATATTACAAAGGGTTTTGGAATCAAGTAGGATCTAAATCTTCTCACTATAAACATGAGACAAAGCATCATGAGTTTTGCTTCGGTGTGGTCTCTCTTCAAGGCATTCATGACCCTACTAGAAATATATATAGGCTATATCTTGGTATTGTGGGGATCTTGTTTTAATAGAACATCACCAATCGCTAACAAAGAATTTATACTCCCAAGAAGGAGCCATGAGTGTTGGTAGCTCTGAAAAAATGACTTTAATGTTACAAAAGTACTCCTCAAGCTCAACAAACCATGCAAATTCTACTTGTTGTGTCAACTTTTGCAAAGGGTGAAGTAACTCCAAGGCTAAGTGAATGAAGCGGGACATGTACTTCACCTTTTGAATGAATGAGATGACCTCTTTGAAATTATTGGGTGATGATAACTCAATAAGAGACTTTGCCTTTGAAGGATCCACCTCAATACCTTGATAGGAAACCTTGTGGCCAAGGAAGATCACCTCATACTCACTTATATGGCATTTGTCAGGATTGAGTTGACCTCCCAAGTCATACAATTTCATCAAACCTTCTTCTACCCTCTGTAGCTACAATGATTTTGAACTATAAATGCAAAAGCCATCAATGAAAACCCTAATAGACTTTCCAAAGAATGCTTGAAACACCATGCTCATGAAGCGCTGGAAATTTACAAGAGCATTTGATAGCCCAAATGGCATGACTCTGAAATCATAACAACCCCAAGGAGTGATGAATGTTGTTTTCAAATGATCCTATAATCTGATATGTATTTGGATGTAGTGTGAGTAGCCATCACACACACTGTACTTCTCATGACACTGGCTAACTCATTTAGTATCTCATTCTAAAATTGGAGGGAACGTGATTTCTTTTTTTCACCTCATTGAGGGGACACTAGTCCACACACACCCTCCACTTTCTATTCTTCGTGGTAGTGACAATCACGGGAGAGACCCACTTTAAATTCTCCATTAGATAAATGAAACCTGCTGCTAGAAGCTTTTTGACCCCCTTGAGAAGAGACTACTCCTTTGATGATTCCTAGCGTTTGTAGCTTTTGTGCCTTATGTTGAGAGGGAAAGAGAGAGCAGAGAAATAGAACCCCAAAGTGTGTAGAATACACACATGAGATGATGTATATATAGAGGGGACCTGGGTTCCATATATAGAGAATCCATATATTGAGTAGCTTCACATATAAGCTCAACACCCCCTCTCAAATAAGGGTCCCTAACTGTGGATGAAAAAACCCTTGGGGGATCAAGGGAAACACCCACAGCTCTATATACACCCACCGTTATATTATAAAAAACATTGAATATACAAATGTTCATGAGGAGCTACATCACTTCTTTTACAATGAATATTTTATGAGGAGCTACAGCACTCCTTTTACAATGAATGTTTTATGAGGAGTTACATTACTCCTATCCTATCAAATACAATAATGAATACAAAGGATCAATAAAGAGGTGTAAAGGCTATCGATTAGCTCGTAATCAAAAGTGTCTCCATGAATCTGCTATGTAGCTTGTCATCACTATCGTATCACCAAACATATCTTCATGTTGTCATCAATATGACATCACCAAACATATCTTCATAAATCTTTTATTGTCACCAAGTTGGTCTTCATAAAATCAATTCTTTGATGAATCCTACATAGATCATAGACTAAAAAAAAAACATAATCATGAAAATTATTAGCATCGTTAGTGAAATAATTTACTTTCACAATGCCATAAGAGATGGTTCGCGACGCCACTCTTTTGACAACATATATACGCACGAAAACATATGGTACATAGAGTATGAACGTAATAGTATAAGATGAGTGATTACGTGATGCAAATGATATGTGTATATACTACATAAAACAACATTTATCAACGTAGTGATCAATGAATATCATCAAAGTATTAACAAAACATCATCATTGTATCAATAAAAATGAATAAATCATCATGGTATCAACGAAAAGCATCATGATATCACCGAAAATAATCATTGTATCAACGAAATAACATCATGGCATCACCGAGAATAACCATGGTATCAACGAAACAACATCATGGTATCACCGAGAATAACCATGGTATCAACGAAACAGCATCATGGTATCAACAAAAATCACCATGGAATTAACGAAATATCATCATGGAATCACCGAGAATAACCATGGTATCAACGAAACATCATCATGGCATCACCGAGAATAACCATGGTATCAATGAAATATCATCATGGTATCAACAAAAATCACCATGACCAAAGTACTAACAAAACATCATCATGGTACCATCAAAATCACTATAGTATCAACGAGAAATTATCAATAAAACGACAAAACTATATCTCTAAAATAATAATTATACAAGAATCAATGAACGAGTATATCATATAACAAAAGATCATGTACCAACAGTAGCTCGATAGAATTTGGACGATCATCAACTGCTCGACTGAATCGGAACGATATGTAACTAGCTTCTGCAGCAAAGTTACGTCAGTAACAAATATATGATTGATTTAGAAAAAATATAATTGAGAAGTTTTCAATTATGAGAAAAATCAAGAGCAAAAAGTAAAATTTTGCTTTTCAAACATATTCGCAGTCCAAGACGATAACCCAAAATCGGTGCAGAATTTAGAGAAACTTTCTTCTGCAAAGTTATAGACCACATCGATTACGATGGCTTAAGCAAATAGTTTCTCATCGATTCCGATGCCTGCAGCGGCTAGTTCCTTCTGCAAAGTTGTAGACCACATCAATTCCGGTCCCCTGCACGGGTAGTTTCTGCAAAATCGTTTCCAATTATAGCAGAAAACTCAAAAACATAAAACGAAACTTGCTTTTCGGACATGTACGCAGTCCGCGAACAATAACTCAAAATCGGTGCAGAATATAAAAAAATTTTCCTTTTGCAAAGTTGTAGACCACATTGATTCCGGTTTTTTCGCGGGTAGTTTCTGCAAAATCGTTTTCAATTAGCATAAAAATAAAAAACAAAACGCGGAAGTTTCTTTTCAGGCATGTACGCAGTCCGCGAACAATAACTCAAAATCAGTGAAGAATTTGAAAAAACTTTCTTCTGCAAAGTTGTAGACCACATCAATTCCGGTCTCTCTAACAAGTAGTTTCTGGAAAATTGTTTTCAATTAGTAGAGAAATTAAAAACAAAAAACGAAAGTTTCTTTTCAGGCATGTACGCAGTCCGCAAACGATAACTCAAAATCGGTGAAGAATTTGAAAAAACTTCCTTCTGCAAAGTTGTAGACCACATCGATTCCAGTCTCTCTGTAGAGAATAGCTTCTCCAAAATCGTTTTCAATTAGCAGAAAAATCAGAAAAAAAAAAGCGAAAGTTGCTTTTCAGGCATGTACACAGTCCGCGAACGATAACTCAAAATCGGTGAAGAATTTGAAAAAACTTCCTTCTGCAAAGTTGTAGACCACATCGATTCCAGACTCTCTGGCTAGTAGTTTTTGCAAAATTGTTTTCAATTAGCAGAAAAATCAAAAACAAAAAGTGGAAGTTGCTTTTCAGACATGTATGCAGTCCGCGAACGATAACTCAAAATCGGTGAAGAATTTGAAAAAACTTTCCTCTGATACCATATTGAGAGAGAAAAATCGTATCCAATTAGGAGAAAAATTGAAAACAAAAAACGTACTGCTCTGATACCATGTTGAGAGAGAAAGAGAGAGCACAGAAATAGAACCCCAAAGTGTGTAGAATACACACATGAGATGATGTATATATAGAGGGGACCTAGGTGCCATATATAGAGAAGCCATATATTGAGTAGCTTCACATATAAGCTCAACACCTTAGGTGTGGCCTCAGGCTTTAACTCAATCTTGTGTTGAACAACATCTACTCCACGCAACTGCGTGTAGTCTTTAGCAAAAATCCTAGATAATTTCCTCAGCTCCTCTCTTTCTTACTTTGTAAGTGTTGTTGATAGCATGTCTTCTAGCATACCTTCATCTTGAACACCTTGGTTCTCTTGAGAAACTACCTCTTCCAATCCTGGGAAAGAGGGAGTCTTGGTTGTGTGGCTTAAACCTTACCCCCATGACTTTGATGGAAGACTTCTCTTTAGTAATGCTTCTGCTTCTTTTTTTCTTCTAAAGTATTATCGGTCCAGTCTTCCTCCATCTCGATCACTCTGAGAGATTCTTTATGGATCTCCTCTTGATGTTTCTTCTTATGAATGTCCAATCCTAAAAATCTCGCATTTTCATTAGCCATGGTCTTCCCAGGATACATGGATAAACATTCCCCTTGGTAGACATAATATAGAAATCAACCACCTTCTTAATGCCAAAGGCCTCCACAAAAACATCTTAACAAATTCCTACACACCTAGCCTTGCTATTTTTTTCCATCTTGACTTTGATTTTAGTTGTCTCATGGATGTCCATGGTTAGTCTTTTCATGCGCCCCTCTATCATGACGCAAATTTATGCACCCCCATCCACTAGATCTTTCCTAACAAATCCTCTTTTCTTGTAACAATCTAGCATCGGTGTAATGTCCTCATTCATTTTAGCTTGTGCAATTTCTACAATAGGCACAGTCTCTTTTACCTTTCTCCTAGTGCTAATTGACTTCATTAATTCCCTCCTAATTTATGGATAGAATGCAAGAAATTGAGGCAATGAGATATCAGGACCCTTACCTCTCAGGTCTTCCAACAAGTTGTATGGGGCGATACCATGTCCAAGAGGGAAGTTTTAGAGGTTGATAAGACATTGAGTACTCTTGGCTTCCTTGGTCTCCTTTGCCTCCTTATCTTTTCCATGGCCATGCTTGATACCATTTTCTTCCATGTCCACCTCATTTGACTTTGTCACCTCTACCACATGCACATTTGGATATGGAAAAGGTGTAACTCCTTCCACTCCTCATGGAGGTGGTCTTTCCACATCTGGTCTTTGCAGAAGCATTGGTTGTTGACTAGTTCCTTCACTTGCATTCATCCCTGTGTAATGCAAGTTAGGTCTCCAAGCTTCCCACGGCGCCAAGGACAAGTATACATCCTCGGGGGGTTCACTATGTGTATACCTACCATATCACATACGTTCAAGACATGTTTTTAAAACCCCCTATCTGTGAATGTTTTAAGGATTATAATGTACCTATTTCTTTAAAAATGGGTAAGTTTTTCCAGCTTTGAAAATATATTATCCTTCTGTATATATATTTTTGTAAGTTTCAAGAACTTTAAATACCCTTTCGTTGAACTCACGTTTTCAAGAAGTCGACGATCTTGCCAGGAAGGCACCGGGCCTCTTACTGTGAGAGTTTGTGAGAAAGCTCAAGGGTTATGAGAAGGAGCTAAGATGTACATAACATAGTGTAATGGAATTAGCCTATTCAACTTGAGAATAGCGGAAATTAATGAGAATACTTTCGAGAAATAACTTTGTGAGCATAGCGGGTAGACATAATTGAAGATAAGAACATAATCATAGCAATTAGTTAACTTGGCATGAACAATACTTTTGCAAGAGAGAGAATTTAGAGAACATGACAACACTTGAGGACCGGATTTATGTGGAGCCGGTCCCCCATCCAATAGGCATTTGTATTATGATTTCTCCCATTAAGAGAGACTTGTTACAATACATTCTTTGTGTTCCTTGTGACCTAGGTGATGCAATGAAGATGGAAAGCTTCATGCATCACAATCATAGCATAACATGAACTTGAAGAAATCTTTAATTGTCCCAAGCCTCAGTCCCAAGACCTCAAACACCTTCGAAGGTGGAGAGAGCTAGCAGGGAATGAGGGTAGGGAAGAGGAAGAAGAAACATTTCATAGGAGAAAGAACTAGTTCCTCACTTATCATACTCTTGTTGCTAGCATACATAATAGAATAGTAATGAAGAAGAAGGAGATGGCAAGCTTAAGCATTGAAGCATGGCTCTTGGTTGGATTTGCACTCCATAGCCAAGAGTGTTGGTGTAGGCTCTCAACCTCTACTTGCTTGGAGAAGGAGAGGGAGATCTTGAACTTTGCATAGCACACAATGAGAGTGATTGTGAGTGTGTGTGGGTGATTATACCCCTCAAGAAAGCCCCTAGCTAGCTTGGGTTGACCCCCCCTTGTAGCTCATGCTTGAAGCTCATTGGACCCTCCCAGGCCTAGCCAATCATGAGCAGGAGGCATTACAAGCAGTAGGGGTAGCCTTGAGACAAGTGTCCCCCTTTCCTTTTTGAGAGAGAGAGCTAGATAAATGCTAAAACAATTAGATAATTCATGTAATTTATCATTGGACCCCTTTGAAGCTTAGCCGATAGGCTTCAAGCAACACATGAAGGTAACATGGGTAGGGGCCTGACATGTGTCCTTGCTGCCTCTTCAAGTTGGGGCTTCCCTTGTGTGTGTGAGTGGGTGTTCTCTCTCTAGCCCCTAGGAAAAGGGCTCGCCCCCCCTCTTGTAGCAATGCTTTTGACTTTAGGTGATCAAGCACCTTACTCACCAAGCATGACAAAGCACTTGAACTAGGGGTGTTCCCACAAGCATCTCAGGCAAGCTTCTCAAGGCACCTCAAGTACGTTAATCATGCAGCAAGTCAAGCACCTCAAGCAAGGAGCCAGTCAAGCACCTCAAGCATCTTAATGAAGAAACTCAAGCATGACAAGCACCTCAAGCAGGACAAGCACCTCGAGCTTGGGCCGGGTTCCCACCTCAAGCTCAGCCCTAGCTTACCTAAGGTCAAAGGACTTTTACACACATTTATTGGAGGTCTTCAATGAAGCTAACCCTAGGGTCTTATGCTCCATTGGTTAGCCTTGCTCTTTGATAGACCATCTCCCTTTTGGGCCCCTTTACCATTGGCCCCGTGTTGAGATAGATCTATAAGCACATATCTATATCTTAACACTTGTTCCAGTTTATTCTCCCACATTAAGTGATCAATTTAATATGAGAAAATCATTTGGGTTGGTTAGATATTAGATTTTATGACATTACCTCTCTGTTGAAATCATGGTCGTCCTCGACTATGAGGTAGAAGAGATAAAGTCTTAGTCATTAGTCAATAGTACTTAGCGGGTAAAGGATCCCTTTTTACCCTACGACATCTTCCAAGATGGATGAATAATCCATTTGGTGCTTGGGAGACATAGCTGCCGCAAGCATGTCTGCTCTTTAGTCCATTTCATTCTCCCAAAGTAGAGTGACAAATTCTACTTGGTGTTTGAGAGACGTCGTCATCACAAACATGATTCTAAGCATGCATACTAGTTAAATTTGGGCACAATAAAAAAAAAAAGACCAGTCATATAAGACCAAAACATGAGTCATTTAAAAGAAATTTGTACATTTGCTTACTCTAATGTAGCATTGTAAGCATTGACAAGGTTCATACTATCCTTAAGCTGTATTCCTTGCAGCCATCTAGCATCTTCAAAAGGATAATTTTTGAACTTAATAAGATACCGTCGGATAATCTTACCATGTCGTAGTACCTTGTCTTCATGCCGAAGGATAGCTTCGGGTTGTAGCACCTCTTCTTGGTCTTCAACTTCGGGAGGGTCTTCAATAATTGGTTCAATTGGTGGCTCTCCTTTGTAGGGCTTAAGTAGGCTTACATGAAAGGCATTGTGTATAAGCCAATGGTTGGGCAACTTGAGTTGATAAGCCGTTTCATTGATGGGCTTCAAGATTTGGAAAGGACCATAGTATCTTTTTGCTAGTTTAGCATAATACTTTTGATGGCCTGTAGGATTTTTGCCCGTCGTTTGCCTTAATCGAGCCTTAGGAAACTTGAGTAAGACCCAATCATTTTCTTTGAACATTAAGGCTCTTCTGTGCTTATCAGCAGCAGCTTTTTGCCTTTGTTGAGAGATGGCTATGCCTCCCTAATCTTTTGAAAAGATTCTTGTAGGTCACGGCTATACTCATCGGCGGCGATGATCTTCCCATGTACTTTCAGTAGCAAGGGACTTTTAGGTCTTTCCTCTATGATCTCGAAAGGTGCTTTTCCCGTAGAAGTATGTACAGTTTTATTGTAGGCATACTCTACAAGAGGTAAGTACTTTTCCCATTGTGAGCGTTGATCTACTTCGGTAACATAAGTCTTGAGTAGATCAAGTATCGTAAGATTGGCTACCTCACTTTGGCCATCCGTTTGTGGGTGATAGGCCGAAGAGAAATTCAATCTTGTTCCTAGATTTTCAAAGAGACCTTTCCAAAAATTACTGGTCATTCTAGGATCTCTTTCTGACACGATGGATGTGGGTAATCCATGGTGCTTGAAAATCTGAGATATGAAGAGAGTTGCCATTTGGTGTGCCTTAATAGTCTTTTTGATAGGAATGAAATGTGCTTGCTTGCTAAACCTGTCGACTATTGTCCATATTCCTGTATTCCCATGGATAGACTTGGGTAATCCAAAGATGAAATCCATGGATATACTCTCCCATGGTGAATTTGGAATCGGCAATGGCTGGAGTAATCCAGGTTGCTTTCCTCTATCATACTCGGTCTTTTGGCATACTACACATTTTGATACATACTCTTGTATGTCCACTTTCATGGTAGGCCAATAGAAGTACGTCTCTACTCCTCGGAGAGTAGGTTGAATACCTCTATGCCCCGCATATCTCCGGAGGAGCATGGTGAATGGGTAACACATAGCCTATTGCCGTGGAGAAGATAACCATCTTGCAAGGTGAATGGTTCCTCTTTCTTCCCCAAAGCAAGGGCTGACATTATGTCTCTAAAGTCAGAGTCAATAGCATACTAATCTATCATAGAGGATAGATCATTGTGAGTAGCTATAGACACCGCATTAACTTTTGGTCGTCGTGAAAGTGCATCGGCAACTTGATTGTGCTTACCAGCTATGTGAGCAATATGGAAATTAAATTGTGAAAGAAAATTTGCCCACCTCATTTGTTTGTCGGAAAGCTTGGTTTGCTTCATGAAATACTTGAGACTTTGGTGGTCGGTTCGTAGGATAAATGGAGTCCCCAATAGGTAGTGCTTCCATGTATCTAGGGCATGTAGAACAGCTAAAAGCTCTTTCTCATAAATGCCCAAGACTCGTTCATCACCATTGAGCCTTCGGCTCTCATATGCTATGGCATGCTCTTCTTGAAGCAAAACCACTCCAAGACAATCACCACAAGCATCACATTGGACCTCAAATGGCTTTGAGAGATCCGAAAGCACGAGGACTGGTTGGGAAGTAAGCTTCTCTTTGAGTTTTTCAAAAGCATTTTGCTCCTTAGCAGTCCATACAAACTTAACATTCTTCTTAGTTAAGTCGTGTAGTGGTCCTGCTACTTGAGAGAATTTTGCTATGAAGTGTCTATAGTATGCACACATACCAATAAAGCTTCTTAGCTCATGTAGATTTCTTGGGTTAGGCCATGCTTTTATTACCTCTAACTTTGATGGATCCATTTGGATACCATCTTTAGAGATAATATGACCTAAGTATTGGATCTCTTGAAGGAAGAATTCGCTTTTCTTTTGGTTGAGATAAAGCTTGTTCTCCCTCAATGCTTGAAAAATCACTTGGAGATGCTGCTTATGTTCCTCCAAAGACTTGTAGTAGATGATGATATCATCAAAGAACACTCCAGTGAATTTTCAATATGGTCTAAAAATTTTCTCCATCAAACGATTGAACGTAGCTGGTGCATTAGTCAAGCCAAAAGGCATGACTAGATATTCATAAAGACCAAACGTTGTGCAAAACGCGGTCTTTAAGATATCTTCATCCACTATCCTTATTTGATGATAGCCACTCTTAAGTTCAATCCTACTGAAGTAGGTAGAGCCTTGTAGCTTATCAAACAGATCTTCTACTCGAGGTACGGGAAATTTGTTTTTGATAGTGATATGGTTTAGTGCTCGATAGTCCACACACATACAGTATGTACCATCTTTCTTTTTCACTAAAAGGACTAGAGAACAAAAGGGAGAGGAACTAGGCCTCACCATCCCTTTGTCTACTAGCTCTTGTACTTGCCTCATGATCTCCTCTTGTTGAGCTTGTGAGACTCGATAAGGAGGCTTGTTAGGTGGTGAGCTTCCAGGAAGGAGGTCAATACAATGGTCATCATCCCCTCGTTTTGGAGGTAAGTCCATAGGGATATCATCGATGAACACATCTTGGAATCCTTTTAGAAAATTAGACAAGTCTAACTCTTCTTGATTCCTATCATTTACATTTGATGAAACATTAGTATCTTTTGGAGACTCTTTGACAAAAATCATGTACGCAGAAACTGAGCTCTTCATTGACTTATCAAAAGAAAGAGGATTTACAAGTGGAATAGTGCGACCACGCTCACTAGAATCTATATACATGTTCTTTCCCCTGTAAGTGAAGTAAATTCTCCTTTCAGGGAACTTCATGTTGGCAGCCATGCAATCAAACCATGGTGCCCCTAGGACAACATCCTGATGTTGGAGAGGAGAGATGAAGAAGTCTTCTTTGTCGACATAGCTTTGGACATGAAGCCTCAACTTCCCAATCAAGGGAGTAACGGAGGCTTGTTGTCCCTTGAAAGCTGCATCAGCGACTACTATATCTCCCATTTCAAAAGCTTGAATGCCCAACTTGGTGGCCAACTCTATTGATATGAAGTTAAGAGTAGAGCCAGGGTCAAACAAGATGAAGGAATCATTCTCTCTTACCTTTCCCCAAGCATAGGAGAGTGATGATCCTTTGCAATGAGCATCCTCTTTTGGAGCTTCGATGGTGGAAGCTCTAAGAGTCTCATTGCGAGTATTCTTCTTGGGACAAGAACGATAGCCATGTCCTTGCTCTCCACACTTGAAACACTTATGGTCCTTGCTAAAAGCTTCAAGCTCTTCAGGAGAGAGTTTGTTTT
Organism: Adiantum capillus-veneris; assembly: GCF_014529385.1. Classification (NCBI taxonomy): domain Eukaryota; kingdom Viridiplantae; phylum Streptophyta; class Polypodiopsida; order Polypodiales; family Pteridaceae; genus Adiantum; species Adiantum capillus-veneris. The sequence goes on along the minus strand of NC_140938.1, from coordinate 35,199,542 downwards.
TACCTTTGTAAACTCCCTTCTCCTTGGACCGATTGTTGTTGTTGTTGTTGGAAGTGCCTTGGGAATTATTTTGAGCATTGGATTTCCCCTTTGCATCATTTTTATCTTTGTTTTCCATGGGCTTGACATTACGTCTAGCCCCTTGATGGAAATTGATGCGTGAAGCAACCATGGTGTGGTGGATTACTTCGATAATAGTACCGGGCCGTTGAGAGTTGATGTATTCGGCCATCTCTCCAGGTAATCCCACACAGAATTGCTGTCTTTGCTCGGCAAAGTCTATCTTTTGAAAGACAGTAGCTTTGAGATGTAAATCCCAAAACTTGTCTACATACTTGTTGATAGACTCATGAGAGAGAAGTTTCAAGCCGCGCCATTCGGTACGAACTTTATCTTTAGTATCGCTTGGCAGAAATTGCTTCATGATGGAAACTCGTAGAGTTTTCCATGTCTTTGGGGCTTCTCCATTGCCACGAAGGCTAGCCCACCATTGACGAGCTGATTTTTAGAAGTGCATAGCTACATGACGTAGCTTGGAGGACTCTGTGAAGCCCTCGTCCCCAAAGGCCGCGTCAAATTGCTGGATGAAGGCCAAGACTTTGTCGGTAGCACCAAAGGTGCCATCGTAGGTGAGAAAAGAGATACTCTTTCCTCCCTCCTTGAACTTCTTTAGCTTTTGTGACCTTCGCCATGCAGGAAATGATTTGCGATGTCCTCCCCTCTTGTATTCTCTAGGAGAATAGCCATAACTTTGATCGGAAGAGGAGGAAGGTGAAGAAGAAGGAGAAGAGGGTGACCTCTTCCTAGCCCTTTTCTTCCTTTGTTTCCTCTCTTGCCTTTCAAAGTGATGAGGAGAAGGACTATGGGTTGCTCTTTTACTCTTGGGAGGAGTAGGCGATCGTCTAGACCGCCTTCTTCGTGGAGCCACATCTTCAAAAGAACTTAGACTTTCATTGCTTTCTTTCTCTTTGGATTCCTCCTCTCGAATGGGAGAGAGTCTTCTTTTGGGGGTCTCTTCAAGAGGCCTCCTAAGCTCTCTCTCCTCTTGGAGAGGAAGGGAAATTCCATAGGCACGAAGTTGTTGAGTAACTTCGGCTTGCAAAGTAGGGTTGCCCATAGCTTGTTGCAACCTAGTCACAAGATAATTCACAAACATGGGAGCATCATCATTAGCACCTTCATGTGCAAAATAAAAGCTATCAATGTTCATTCTACTCTCTTGATTATTGTCAGCCATGTTAACAAAATTTTATGTATGTACTTAGTGTATGCTTTGGCAATTCAAAATCTTAGTTGCCACTCCTCTTAGCCTTTGAAAGTTGGCTCTTAAGTATCTACACCCACGGATGAAAGTGGTTAAATATAGAGAGTAGAGGAGTAGGTCTAACATAGTAGATTTGCCAAGGGCTAGCTCCTTTCGGACTTCCTATGGCTCAATAATGGTAAAGCCGTAGGCAAGTCTAAAATGACTCCATTATTAAGTCCAAATCTCCCGAGGTGTGCACCATCTCCCACATAGTGGGCTTAACAAAACCGATATTAGATCCCAGTTCCACTTACCCTATTATAATTAACAACATCAACCATTTATAGGCTACTTAAGGACCTCTCTTCTTAAGCAAGAAAAGAGAAACCAAATGCTCTGATACCAATGTAATGGAATTAGCCTATTCAACTTGAGAATAGCGGAAATTAATGAAAATACTTTCGAGAAATAACTTTGTGAGCATAGCGGGTAGACATAATTGAAGATAGCAACATAATCATAGCAATTAGTTAACTTGGCATGAACAATACTTTTGCAAGAGAGAGAATTTAGAGAACATGACAACAGTTGAGGACCGGATTTATGTGGAGCCGGTCCCCCCTCCAATAGGCATTTGTATTATGATTTCTCCCATTAAGAGAGACTTGTTACAATACATTCTTTGTGTTCCTTGTGACCTAGGTGATGCAATGAAGATGGAAAGCTTCATGCATCACAATCATAGCATAACATGAACTTGAAGAAATCTTTAATTGTCCCAAGCCTCAGTCCAAAGACCTCAAACACCTTCGAAGGTGGAGAGAGCTAGCAGGGAATGAGGGTAGGGAAGAGGAAGAAGAAACATTTCATAGGAGAAAGAACTAGTTCCTCACTTATCATACTCTTGTTGCTAGCATACATAATAGCATAGTAATGAAGAAGAAGGAAATGGCAAGCTTAAGCATTGAAGCATGGCTCTTGGTTGGATTTGCACTCCATAGCCAAGAGTGTTGGTGTAGGCTCTCAACCTCTACTTGCTTGGAGAAGGAGAGGGAGATCTTGCACTTTGCATAGCACACAATGACAGTGATTGTGAGTGTGTGTGGGTGAGTATACCCCTCAAGCAAGCCCCTAGCTAGCTTGGGTCGACCCCCCCTTGTATCTCATGCTTGAAGCTCATTGGACCCTCCCAGGCCTAGCCAATCGTGAGCAGGATGCATTACAAGCAGTAGGGGTAGCCTTGAGACAAGTGTCCCCCTTTCCTTTTTGAGAGAGAGGGCTAGATAAATGCTAAAACAATTAGATAATTCATGTAATTTATCATTGGACCCCTTTGAAGCTTAGCCAATAGGCTTCAAGCAACACATGAAGGTAACATGGGTAGGGGCCTGACATGTGTCCTTACTACCTCTTCAAGTTGGGGCTTCCCTTGTGTGTGTGAGTGGGTGTTCTCTCTCTAGCCCCTAGGAAAAGGGCTCGCCCCCCCTCTTGTAGGAATGCTTTTGAATTTAGGTAATCAAGCACCTTACTCACCAAGCATGACAAAGCACTTGAACTAGGGGGTGTTCCCACAAGCATCTCAAGCAAGCTTCTCAAGGCACCTCAAGTACCTTAATCATGCAGCAAGTCAAGCACCTCAAGCATGGATCCAGTCAAGCACCTCAAGCATCTTAATCAAGCACCTCAAGCATGACAAACACCTTAAGCACAACAAGCACCTCAAGCAGGACAAGCACCTTGAGCTTGGGCCGGGTTCCCACCTCAAGCTCAGCCCTAGCTTACCTAAGGTCAAAGGACTTTTACACACATTTATTGGAGGTCTTCAATGAAGCTAACCCTAAGGTCTTATGCTCCATTGGTTAGCCTTCATGTTTGATATACCATCTCCGTTTTGGGCCCCTTTACCATTGGCCTCGTGTTGAGATAGATCTATAAGCTCATATCTATATCTTAACACTTGTTCCCGTTTATTCTCCCACATTAAGTGATCAATTTAATATGAGAAAATCATTTGGGTTGGTTAGATATTAGATTTTATGAAACATAGCCTCTAGAGCTAAAGAATAAATGTATCCAAAGAAGCTGTTCACTTTCCCTTACAAACACACACGTGATGGAGAGAACTCATGAAAGATAGTCAAAACAAAACAAAAAAGAAAACATCAAGATTACGATCATATCGTATCATGGGTAGAATAAAAGGGTTAATCGATGAGTTAATGATATTTAATCTTTGTTGTCCAAATAACCTATGGATTGCTCTTTGGAACTGTAGCTTTGTGCTTACTATAATGTATATGTTTTGTCTAGCGATTGAGATTAGTTGTGAGTACAAATCCTCTTGATTCATAATAAAATAACCACATTCACATCAAAAGAGAAGTCATAGTCAATGATAGGTATTATGATGGGATCTGGTGAGAGAAGTATTTCGTTGAGTCTTTCAGGACCAAATAGAAACACTATGCGTTGTTGATAGTGAATCTTTCGACTAATCCAAATGTTGACCCTAATAGATTGCACAGAATGGAAACGAAAGAAGTCTCCTCTATGTGGATTATGGTTATTCATCAATGATATACTTAGTATGTTCAAAGATAAAGGTGTGAAAGAAGTGAAAGGAGAAGAAGAAGAGAGTTTCTCTCCCAAGCCCTATCATTGCCCTTAGACAATAAGGATACTGTGGGGAGAGAAGTACCTGTAGAAAGGAGATTCTAGAGTTTGTGGAAGAGAATGAGAACCTTAAGAGAGAAAGATGTTTGTGAAAGAAGAAGATATGGTTACTAACCTTGTGCACATAATTGTTTCCCGCAAGAAGATTGTGCCCGTTACATTGGCAAGATTGGCTTGAATACCTTCCAATGAAACAATTAGTACACAACAGGAGAGATGAAAGAAAGAGTAAAGATAGAGTTAGATATAGATCTAAGTGTGGTGGTGGTAGTAAAGATAGATAATGAGAAATAGAGATAGATTTGATGACATGTATTGGACTAGATATGCAAATGAAATAAAAACTAGCAACATATATCTTACATAAAAGCATCGTCACCACCTTAATGGAGAGAGAAGATGAGGCAAGACTTCAGGCTTTCTTCAAGAGAAAGTGTGGCACTAAGATGAGTGTTTCACTATGTAATTGAGGTATTTGCACTCACTCATAACTTGCCCCCAATGAAGAGAAGGTTGCCCTTTTTATACGTGAGGGAGCCATGTTCTACATAATCAGTTGATTAGGCTAAATAATTAACCCAAATCAAATGTTCTTTGGATATTTCTTAAAATGGGAAATATTAGGACTCAAAATATCATGAAATTCAGCATTTTTGATCGTTGAGGCTCCATGTGGGTGCATGATGTATGTGGGCCCCACCTAGGCATCTTCTATGTGGCTCCAGCAGGGGGTCCCATCTTGTGTGTCTTGTCCTTCAAGGCATCTTTGAGATGTCACATTCACATGCTTGTGTATTTTATCCTCCAAATATCTTATTTTATGGAAAAAGACCAAGATTACCTCTTTTCACTTGATTCACATGTTTACCATCTCTTCTTGTAGTGTAGTTGTGAGAGGAATTTTCATTGTTTTGCCTGTAACTTTTGACTTGTAGCTCGGATTGACATGCTTCGAGAGTCAAAATTAGCCTACTAAAAGGGCTTGACTTGGTTTTGGCCTCTTCTCCACATCCCTAGGTTGGGATTTTAAAATTGGATGGTCCAAGAAGCTTTGGATCTTCCTTTTCATAAAGTCTTCTAGTAGGCCCTTCCCTCTTGTATGTATCCAAGAAGGTATGCATTATTGAAGGGTTAAATTATTAAATAATGTGAAAAGAAGAAAATAATTTATATATGGTAGGGTATAGCTGAGATATTAGAAGAAATATACAAATGATTTTCCCCCATACAAAAAGAGGCACAATCATTGATACTTCTCTTGCAGTACTGTCTAATAGTAATGTACATTTATATTACTTCAAAGGTAGATACTAAGGTATGGTACAAAGCTTTTATTTATGCATATGAGTATTATATGAAGTATACTTATCCATCAAAAAGTCACAAGATAAATCGTTTAATGCCCATTCCCACTATATACATGCCATAGTACGACATCCACCCCCTCTAAACCTACACATCCTCCGGTATGTGCCACATTGTCTCTTTGTAAGATCAGCCCTCTTGTACATATTCCTTGCTTTCTTCTTCACTGGATGATTCCAGAGCTTCACGTTCACTTTGATCTTTACCTTTGTTTTTCTCTTCTTCCTCATCAACATCTTCTAGATCATTGTCTCCTCTTCTCTTAAACATTTTGATCCTTTTTCCCGCAATGGGAATCTTTACTTCTGTACCATCTAGTTCAGACAAGCTTTAAGTAGTATTTTCATGCACATGCTTTACAACATACGGTCCAAACCATCTTTTTGAGAACTTACGCATGACTATGTGCTGGTTATTAAGGCTACTATCATACACTAAAACCCAGTCACCTTTGTCAATTGCTTTGCTCTCGAGTCGATGTCGCTTATCAAAGTAGTCCTTGTTTTTCAACCTTGCATTTTTGAGTCGTTCTTTTGCAGCTTCAATGTCTCCAGGTCTTCTCTCTAGTTACCTTAAACGTAGTGCAAGGAGATCTTCCCTGCTAAGCCCCTCTTGCCAAGGTAGTACATTCCATGTGGGAATTGTATCTTCAATCGGAATCGCTGGCTTTTGACCATACATTAGCTCCGCAGGCATGTAGCCGGTAACTGAGCTATGTGTTGTACGATCAGCCCATAAAGCATATGGTAACAATTTTGGCCACTCACCAACTCTTCCTTCGCAAGCCTTGGCCAAAGCTTTGATGATAGGAGGATGCACTCTTTCACTCTTTCCATTGCCTTCAGGGTTGTAAGCTGTAGTAAGAGAAAGCTTGATTCCTAATCTAGAAAAGAACTCCCTTGCTTCTTCGGCATCCAATTCACCTCTATCTGCAGTGACTTTTCCCACACAACCATAACGGAAAATCACCTCATCAAGAAGGAATTTGCACACAGCCTCTCTGCTTTTAGCTCTTAATGCTCTTCCTTCAACTTGGTTACTTAGGTCCTCTCGTGCAAGAACCAACTATCTCATCTACCAGAGTCCTAAAGGCATTGTGACTAGATCCACAACCCATTTATAGTGCATGGCTAGTGGATATGTAGGGTGCAATCCATCACGATGTCAAATATTTGAATACACATGACAAGTTACACATCACTCTACAAAATGAGATACATCTTTATACATACCCTTCCACCAGTATTTTTCTTTCAACTTGGAGAAGGTTGCCCACACACCCCTGTGTCCAGCCCATAGACTCTCATGAAGCTCTTGCACGAGCTTTACTTGAGTCTCTTTTTTACATATAACCCGTTGTGGTGTAGCACCTTTTTTTTTAGGATGCTTCCACAAGTAACCATCCCTCAAAAAGTACCCATATGCTTTCCTGCATATCCTCTCGAATTCTTTTTCAGACCAATCATCCATTTTTGTTAGAGTACTCAAGTAGCTTTCAATAAGAAGCCAATCACCTTCATGAAGATCTTTCAAGAACATTTCAAGTGAATTAGTCATGCAGACATTGTTACCTTTGACATGAGAGATAGAGTAGAAATTTGTGCCTACATCATCTCCCTCATCAATCATTTGTGACTCATCTTCATACCTTGCCCTTGATAAAATATGTGCCACTGTATTGTCTTTACCTGCAATGCGCTTAAACCCGGGATTTAAGGACTTAATGTAGGCAATCCACCGCAACAGAGCAATGTCTGGTGTTGAGCAGCTTGTAATCATCCCAAGCAGTGGTAGACAATCTGTTTCTACAACCACACATGCACCAATTAGGTACTCTTTTGCATTTTTCAAGGTTGTAACCATACCCCATAGATCTCTCTGTATTTGTGGATAGTTTCTTTGGCGAGCACTTAGTACCTTTGCTCCAAATCTTTCCACATACCTGCGTCCTTCTTCCTCATCTTGCCCTATTGCCCATCCAATCCTTGTAGGATTGGTGTCTACTGTCACAATAACTGGCCTTTGACACTCATAGTCTACCTTTCTCAAAGTTGGTGCTGACTGGAGAAACTCCTTTATCCTTTTCATGGATCTTACATGTGCTTCTGTCCATTTAAACTTTTGATTCTTTCTAAACTGATAAAGAGGAGCAACTATAGGTGCATAATGTGGAATCCAAATAACATAGAAGACACATGCTCCCAGAAACGTTCTAACCTCAGTGATGCTAGTGCATGTTTTTTTCATTGTTTGGATGGCATCTACCTTTGCTAGACAAGGTTTCCTACCATATGGCCCGCACATGTGCCCCACAATGAGCACTTCATTGACACCAAACATAGAATTTTTTCCTAACAATGTAAGATTCACTTCTTCCAACCTAGACAAAATTTTATCACAATCATTTACGTGATTTATCACAAACCTGCGACATCCCTTGAGATCCAAAGCTTCATCTTTGTCACTTTCTTCACATCCTTTGATAGGCAAATCATCAATGAAAGGCATTGTGATTTGAGGAATAAAGTCACGTAAGACCTTATTCATCCCATTCATCATATGTGAAACTGAGTTGGTCGCTCCCTGTGGCAAGATACACATCCTTACCAAACCCAAAGGTGTCCTCATGGTTGTCAAGTTTCTGCTTTTGATTGCAAGTTGAAATTGATCATACCCTGACTAGAGATCCCCCATTGAGTAGATTGCCCTCCCTGCAAACTCATCCAGAATTGGACGTATACCTACATTTCTAATTGTCACCTTGTTCACTGGTTGCATATCTTGGATGAAGCGTAGAGAACCATTCTTCTTTGGAACTGTGAACCACCTGTTTGAGTATGGAGCACAAGAAGGCTCCAAGATTCCCATTTTGATTTTCTCATTCAGTAGCTCTACTAACTTTGGCAAATGAGCCTTTGGAATTGGAATAGGCCGCCGATTCCAAGGCACATGAGGTATTGTGAAAATTACCATAGGAGCTACAATAGAAGGATCAACACATCCTATCTCATGTGGCTCAAATGCAAAAGCCTTACCATGATTTGAAAGCATTTCTTTGAAGCACTTTGTCTCCTCCTGTGTTAGAAACTCCTCGCGACCAATCTGCAACTCTTGGAAAGACTCCTTTGTGAAGGTATGCCCAATCTTTTTAGGATTCCTCAAACTTGGTTGTAAAGAAGCCTGTTCAATCTTTTTCCTATTGTTGGATGGTAAGGGTGAAGCTACTGGTTTCACCTTGTTTGCTACACTCTTGTATTTAGTTTCAACATGGACTTCTGGGCCAACTGTTTGGTTTTCTTTAAAGGCTTCTATTACTTGATACATTTCCATAGAGCAAACTTCCACAACTTCATTTTCAAGATGCAAACTAGACCCCATTATAGCATCAAGCTCACCCATAGTATCTACAAAAGAAACTTGTTCACACAAACCCAAAACATTTTCACTAGGCTCTAGAAACCCACTCTTTTTCATGCCTGTTTGTACATTATGCACATATTGCCTTTCACCTCTCTTCAAATCTTCAAGTTTTGTAAAAAATACTGATCCATTCCTTGTTACCAAGGAGCTCGTTGAAAAAGTTTCACCTATTTTTGGATCAGGCGAGACCCTTTTTCTTTTTGTACCACTGCAATCCCGCTTTACAATGGTACTTGGCCGAAACCGATCATTTCTCTATGATCATGAAACTCTTTTCTCACCTTTGGTAGAGGATGTTCTTTGAGGTTGTCACGATCTTTCATGGTTTACACAAACTGTGAGAAACTGGACAGCTCGTTTACCATCTTTGCTACATATCCTAGCATATGCTGAACCATCATCCATTACCTTTGTTTACAATGGAGCTCCCACAGTGTCGGGTTCTCCAAGGATGAGATGATATGAAGATGTATCCTGTAGAAAGATGTTCTGGTCAATCTTTACATCACCTATTGTCACCTTCACACCTGGACAAACTGCATACAATTCACAGGATGAATTGTTTGCCACTTTTACCATCCAACCATGATCTGTGTCCATTGGCCATTTTCACTTGTTGTAGAGACTATTTTACATTATGTTTATTTCTAAACCATGGTCAATCAAGGCAACAAATGGCTCTTCAAGATCACCTACCTTGACCAAAGTTTCTGTAGTAGCCCTTGCCCAGTGACTTCGTGAATAGTAGCTCCTAGGAATATCTTCAACTTCTTCATCATTATTTGAGAAATGCACTTGCCTAACTCTCCCACTAGATTGGTAGCATCCTACCATAGCTCCATCATCCTCCTTATTTTGCAACTGCATCCCTTGTGTCTTCGAGGTTTCCGCTTCAACCTGTGGACGAGAAACTTCAGCAAGGGTTTGCCTCTTCCTCTTGATGATGTCAATGATCTCCTCAAGGAATTCACGCTTTGCAATGCCAAGAACTTCTCCCAGAGTAAACTCAATCTTGCTATTCAAGATCCTTTCCTCCAAGACTTTCTTTAAATCTATAGCAACCTCAATATTAGATTGTAGTTTATAAGTTGGGCCTTTTGTCTTACCTTTTGTTGGCTCTTTGTTCTTTACTGTTGTAGACTCCTCCATGAGTACTTCAAGTGGAGATGATCCTTGTGTTGAGGGTGTTTCAGAAGGCATTGAGTCGCTTCTTCCCCAACCTCTAGAAGATCTTTTTGATGGTCCATCAGCATTCTCACACCTGCGATTCTCTTCTACAATCGCCTCATTTTGTTGGCATTTTGTAATGTAGGCATGCACTGACAATGAGTCCACTGGATCATTCCATCCTGTTTCTAGACGTATGCAATCGTTTGCTTCATGTAGAATCTCTTTTGTAAGCTTTCCCTTTTTAGCTAATTGCATGACATTTGGCCAAATTTGACCATGATGGTCACTCACCTCTTCATCAGTAAGATGCTCAATTTTTACTCCATAAGTAGCTGCCTCAACTGAAGAGGTGGCATGGTTAGTGGCCATATCTTCAACTAAGGTTTGCATTTCCCGCTTCCCAAAGTTAGTTCTCAAGGGTAGACCTATCTCTCTTAAGTGGATTTTGCCATCCTTAAAAAGACAACATCTTTTGACAAAGCATCACAAAAATAATCACAATCCCTTCTTACATGGTCAGTAATATCACACCAGATACATCTATTAACAAACCCTTCTTTGGGTTGCTGTATTTGCCTAAGAAGTGGCCCTAATGGTGTGCCTTTTTCTTCAAGCTTTGCAAGCTTCACCTTCAAGTCGGGCATTCCCTTCACAAGTTCATCTAGCATAGACGCGTCAAACATAGGAGCTATATAAGTAGGCTTTACCATTTTGTCAGAAGTTGAGGTTGAAGGACTTGTAGTGTTTACTACCAGCTTGTTCCTTCTTCTTTGTCATTTGGCAAGCAACAAGACAGGACCTTTAACTTAATTCCAGTCGGTCTTTAGTCCTTGCTCAGCATCTTTATCTTCAAGAAGAAGCTCCAAATTTTCTTGAAACTCTTTACCTACGGATTGTAAGAAAAGATCTGTCTTCTCTGCATCTAGTGTGGCCCTTTCTGTCCTGGTGAGTTGTGCATAGAGCCGCTCAAATTCCCTAAGTAGCTCTATTATTGATAGTCCTTGCTTTGGCTTGACTACCCATTCTAAGAATGTCCTCTTGGTCACTCTCTCCGAGTCCTCCATGAAATATTCTTCCTTTAAAGCTACTTTGAGTTCTTCCTAATTTCTCCCATGACCATCTTTAATTGCCCTAACATGCTCCCTAATTTCTGAAGCAACAACTAGCTCAAACCTTTGAATCATCTCACCTTCTGACACGTGATGCAGCTCCATCTCCTTCACATACTCCTGTAAGTACTTGGTTACATCTTTTCCATTGAACTGATCCATTCTGTTGACGACCGCTTGTATGGCCTTCGTTTTGCTGAAATCTCCCTTCTTTCAGTAGCATGTTGTTGTTGCATGAACATTGCAAATGCTTGAAACATTTGCATTGTTGCTGGGTCATAATGCATACCCTGTTGCTCAACATGATCACCCATGGTTACCCACAAACAATTACCCTGGCAGATTCGCGTCGGGTTCACCAAAAATATGTCAAGAAGTTGGCGGTCTTGCCAGGAAGGCACCGGGGCTCTTGCTATGAGAGTTTGTGAGAAAGCTCAAGGGTTATGAGAAGGAGCTAAGATGTAGATAACATAGCTTCTAGAGCTAAAGAAGAAATGTAGCCAAATAAGCTGCTCACTTTCCCTTACAAACACACACGTGATGGAGAGAACTCATGAAAGATAGTTGAAACAAAACAAAAATGAAAACATCAAGATTACGATCATATCGTATCATGGGTAGGATAAAAGGGTTAATGGATGAGTTAATGATGTTTAATCTTTGTTGTCCAAATAAGCTATGAATTGCTCTTTGGACCTGTAGCTTTGTGCTTACTATAATGTATATATTTTGTCTAGAAATTGGGATTAGTTGTGAGTACAAATCCTCTTGATTCATAATAAAATAACCACACTCACATAAAAAGAGAAGTCATATTCAATGATAGGTAGTATGATGGGATCTGGTGAGAGAAGTATTTCGTTGAGCCTTTCAGGACCAAATAGAAACACTATGCGTTGCTGAAGGTGAATCTTTGGACTAATCCAAATGTTGACCCTAATAGATTGCACAGAATGGAAAGGAAAGAAGTCTCCTCTATGTGGATTATGGTTATTCATCAATGATATACTTAGTATGTTCAAAGATAAATCTGTGAAAGAAGTGAAAGGAGAAGAAGAAGAGAGTTTCTCTCCCAAGCCCTATCGTTGCCCTTAGGCAATAAGGATACTGTGGGGAGAGAAGTACCTGTAGAAAGGAGATTCTAGAGTTTGTGGAAGAGAATGAGAACCTTAAGAGAGAAAGATGCTTGTGAAAGATGAAGATATGGTTACTAACATTGTGCACATAATTGTTTCCCGCAAGAAGATTGTGCCCGTTACATTGGCAAGATTGCTGCTTGAATACCTTCCAATGAAACAATTAGGACACAACAAGAGAGATGAAAGGAGGAGTAAAGATAGAGTTAGAGATAGATCTAAGTGTGGTGGTAGTATTAAAGATAGATATTGAGAAATAGAGATAGAGTTAGAGACAAGTATTGGACTAGATATGCAAATGAAAGAAAAACTAGCAACATACACTACAAGAGGCTATTCATATTAGCGACGCTCACACAGCGACGCTCAAAAAAAAAAATCCCGGCGTCGCTATGAGCGTCGCAAATTTACAAAGAAATTTGCGACGCTCATAGCGACGCCGACTGGGCTAAAAAAATAACCGAGCGCGCCCAAAAACTCAGATCTCATATCTGAGTTTTTCGGCGCCCTCAAGCAAGGAGCAGGTAATGCTCTTCCTCTCTCTCTCTCTCTCTCTCTCTCTCTCTCTCTCTCTCTCTCTCTCTTTTTCTTCTCCACACACACACACACACACACACACACACGAGGAGAGGAAGGAGAGCCAGGTATGCTCCTTCCCTCTCTTCATTCTCATGTTCCCTTCCCCTCTTTCTCTCTCCCTCTCTCTCTCTCACACACACACACATACACACACACATAGTGTTTTTGTGAGAGAGAGAGAGAGAGAGAGAGAGAGAGAGAGAGAGAGAGAGAGTACAAACATAAACAAAAACACACACACACATACATAAACAAAGAATGCACACACACATTGAGAGAGGAAAAGAGAGAGAGAGCATGCATAAACAAAAAACGCACGCATTGAGAGAGGAAAAGAGAGAGAGAACATGCATAAACAAAAAACGCACACATTGAGAGAGGAAAAGAGAGAGAAAACATGCATACGATCCAAAAAAACGCACACACATTGAGAGAGAAAGAGAGAGAAACTAATTTAACGTCGTAGGAAACTAATTAAAATTAAAAGACCTAAAGATCTAGCCGACGAGGAGTTGAACTCGAGACCTATTATTCAAGAGGGAAATGGCATAATCAATCTATCATACTTGGCATGGGTGATAGAAAGGTTATACCATTTATCTCTTTTTATTGGCACACACATCCACACACGTGCACACACACAAGAAGAAGAGAGTTGTAACGTCGTAGGAAACTATCCTAAAAGACGTTAAAGATTAGGTTAGATGTAGACTTACGTTAAATTAGATTTAGGTTTATTTAAGTTAAATTAGATTAGATTTAGGTTTATTTTTAACTAGATTTACGTTTATTTATGCTAGATTTAGATTTATGTTATATTAGATTAGATTTAGGTCTCCATAGACTGCGATGCCTGCATGAAGCGGGTGAAGAAAGCCTTCAATGGAATATAGGGTATTGCTGCCTTTACTCATGGTGGGCTCCGTCGATCCAAAAGTACTGGTGAAATGTCTTCAGAAGATAGGGAAGAAGGTGGATCTTCAGGGCGGCAAGAGTCACTACATCCCCGACACAATGACCATCTAGACAACCTCTAGTCATTCAACAGCAACTTCAAAGTTAGTAACAAGAGCAAGAACGGTCTAAAGGGCCAATTGCTGTCGTCAGATGTGGATGGAGATGAGGCAGCGTCACCGCCGGAAGCTAACTCTCACATCTTTAGTGATGAGAATGCCAACTCTTGCCGAGTTATGTGAAAAATTATGTGTTAAATCAGTTTTAAGGTTCTTATAATCCCTGTTAGTTTAGTTCTTTGTTTTTAATATAACATAATTTACGTTAGATTTAGATTTATGTTATATTAGATTAGACTTAGGTTTATTTAGGTTTACCCACACACACACACACACAAGAAGAAGAGAGTTTTAACGTCGTAGGAAACTATCCCAAAAGACGTTAAAGATTAGGTTAGATGTAGACTTACATTAAATTAGATTTAGGTTTATTTTTAGTTAGATTTACGCTTATTTACGTTAGATCGAGTCCACGCAAGAATTACTTACGGTTTAGGGTTTAGAGTTAGACGAACAGTGAAAAGAGCTACTGTGAAAAGATGTTAAGATGCTGTGAAGTGCTACAGCTAGAGAAGAGGCAAAGGGGTTTTGTCCACTACATGCAGTATCATGTAGACGTGGGTGTGTAGATTTCTTGTACCCACAAATATAGGTATTGACCAATAAAGACGAGATTATAACCCGGTGGTTCTGATCTCCGTGCACCTCTAGACCGAGGTGTGCGGGGATTGGACATGACTAGAGAATGTGAGGTAAAGAGAGAGAGAGAGAGAGAGAGAGAGAGAGAGAGAGAGAGAGAGAGAGAGAGAGAGAGATAAGACGAAGAATTCCAATAGAATACTAAATTTGTTGTCCAGGTTATAAGATTTTTATCCTCATTATGAGTAGTGACGAGGATGTGGGACCCTCCAACCGAAACACCTATCTCTCAACGAGGGTCTTATGTCCTTGTAATCAATGCAAGCATGCTGTGCGACGGACAAGACGTGTTTCTTTGCAGCACGTTCGCGAATTTGGCGAGTTCGATCCATCTATTATAGATCGAGTTGTTGCCAATTATAACTCGTCGGACTCTGACGCTGGCCAACAAGCAGCAATCTTGCAACCCAATAGACGTGCTCGCAGGCGCTTTGGTCAAGCAGCATATGTGAGGCCACAAGATGTAGCCTCTGACAGCTCGGGGGATGATCATGCAGAGCACATTCCCAAGGAGGCAATGTTTGAGCCCGAGATTGATGAAATGATCGAGCATGCTTCACAATCCAGTGATGCAAAAGTGGATTTCACAATATGAGGATGCAAAGCAAGAGCGACAAAGGGCACGAATCGAGTGGAGATGGGGAAGACGACCACCAATGCACTATCCAGCGGTTCTGGAGAGCCTACCAACCTTCATGAGCTTAAGATGGTTGCACAACCAATTGAAAAGCGCACAACAATGCGGTGACGAAGTGACTGAGGAAGAGTGGGAGTACTCTCGGGGTTGCGCGACCAAGGTAAGTTTGCAATGTACGACTAGCAAGTGACTTTATTTATAAATGTTTGAACGGCCACTCATAATCTTTGTTCGTTGTAGTATAAGTCATACACAGCAGCATGGTGTAAAGGTCGACATTTTAGGGTGGAACGAATAGACAAAAAGCATTTTACTCAAGATTGTGGAATCATGGCAAAATTTGAACAGTCTAGTCGACGACGCTCCTCTGATGCAGATCCTGTGGTGGCGGAACTCACTTACTTCGGCACGCTGCAAGAGATTGTGAGGATCGATTACACAGGATTTTTTGTCGACTTGTTCGACGTGCAATGGTTCAAGATAATCATGGAGGGTCGCAACGCTACTGTGCGTAGAGGAGAGTCTAGTTTTCTTGAGGTGGATTCTACTAAGAAATGGACTGACCTAAGAGACACTTTCGTACTACCCGAGCATTGTGAACAAGTAAGTATGTAAATAGTTAACATCCCCCTTTTACAAGTTATGTGCTTGAAAGCTCTCATGTAAGTTATGTGGCTCTGGCAGGTAATATTTCATCTTACAAAGTCTACATCAAACTGGTGGTACGTCATAGAGGTAGCCCCTCGTAGTGCAAGGACGTATGAAGGCTACCATGTGCCAATCACAACGGCATCAATGGAGGAGATCAGAGAAGATGCTCAATCAGAAGCCACTGCGGTGGTGCTAGACGAGCATCAAGATGCTACTACTCTATATGGGGTGCATGCAGAGGAGCTACAAAATGAAACAGAGGATATGTGTTTAAATGGAGAGCTCCATATAGATATAGGAAGTTATGCTGAGTTATGCGAGGATGAGAGAGAGATCTCTTAAAGCCACAAATATTGTATTTGAACAATTTTGGTCCGTGTTGTAAAAGCTCTGGCTCTCTAAGTACCTTCCATGGTGTATAACGCTCTTTTCTACTCGCGCTCACATCTTTTGATTGAAAATTCTGAGTTTTCGACTTGCCTCTTCTATCACTCAATTCATTGCGTCATTCTATTTATATGCGTCATTACGTCATTGTATTTAATGGTCTTTGCGTCATTGTCTACTCTATTCATTCAATATTAAGTTTAAATATTCGTGTGTTTAATGCAGGTATGGATGATGAGGAGTTTCTTTCTTCTTTGTCACCGCAGTAGAGACAGTGGTACGTGGAGCGTCATCGCTCTGGCGCATCATCGCGCGTTCCTACTCCATCCGCATCTCCCTCTCTTTCGGAGCATTCGGCGCGCTCCGAAGCTTCGGCGTCGACGAGACGAGCTTCACAATCGTCTAGACACCGGCGCTCTAGTGGTGGAGATGCCGGTTGTTGTGGGGATTCCGCCACCGATGCCTCCACACCGCCTCGTGTTCGACGAGGCTCTTTACCCTCCCCTTCTTTGCCCGTCCCCACACCAGCCACAGCATCGCCATCTACGCCAGGTTTTGCACGGCTGACTGTTCCTAGAAGCTACACACATCTACCTACTCCACCAGGAGCCACCCCACTCGACACTCCTCGCTTCGGGGCCCAGACGCCGGTGGAGACACCTGACGTCCATACCCCCATCGACACGCCGCTAGAGACCCCTGCCGGGACACCCAGGTTCACGCGTCACCGGCCAGAGGGCTTGTCTTACTCCGTTGACTTCAGCGGCGGCATCATCATGGAGGATGACGGCAAGAAGGTGATCTCGCGCATGCGTGGTCTTTGCTCTCAGCTGTTTAGACACTACATACTAAACAAATGAAGTGAAGTACCAAGTGATTTAAAAAACAGAGTCATCAGCATACTTCATGATGAGTTTCCCGTTCCAACACGGGATCAGCGCTTCAATGAAGACCTGATGAAGATTCGAATGCGCGAATACTGCAAACACAAGCGTTCCGAAGTGCAAAAAGCAATCAAGAATGGGTGGAAAAGGCCAGATTGGCTGGCCAAAGAAGATTGGAAGAATGCGAAGAAAGCAGCGCGCGAGAATCCCGACAAGTGGAAGCAACAAAAGGATGCAGCCAGAGCGCCAGTAGAGGCAGGAAGCTCGCACCACTTGGGGAGCGGTGGATGGGCATCATTTGAGGCCGATTTTGTAAGTGTTTTCGCATTGCTCTTTATGTTCGATAGTTTAGGGTTTATGAGTTTTTTAATTCTAACATAATGAAATCTTTGTATGTTTTGACAGTGGTCGATGACAGGACGTGATCCCACACCGTACGAGCGCGAGTACGCAGGCAGGAAGGGCTTAAACGCCCTGATGGACATTCTCAGTTCTCGCGGCGGCATGGTTAGTATTAGGGTTTACTCTTTTCTATTTTTTGTATTGTGTACGTCTTTTTGAACCATGTATATTATTAAATTTGTCACCGCAGTTCCTTTTGCCAATCAATTCTTTATGCCTATGATTTTGTACAATTGTCATTATTACATTTGCCAATCAATTCATTTTGCCTATGATGTGTACAATTGTCAATTTTGCAAACAATGCGTCTTGTGGGTGACTATTTTGGGTCTATTATCTACCCTTGCACTTTTTTTAAAAAGTGAATCAAGTACAATATGGTTGATGGGTGGCTGGGCATTCAATGCCCTGCCACCAAAAAAAAATTCTCTCGGGCGTCGCTATAACCGTCTATTTATGGCTCTGTAGCGTCGCTATGAGAGTCGCTATAGTCTTCTGTGTAAACGTCGCTATAACCGTCGCTATGAGCGTCTCTATATAGCGACGCTTATAGCGACACATATAGCGACGCTCTCGTATCGACGGTTTTAGCGACGCCGGGGGTTATAAAAACCCAGTGTATTTCCGTCGCTAACAGCGTCACAAGAGCACACAACCTTCTGTAGTGATATATCTTACATAAAAGTAATCATCACCACCTTAATGGAGAGAGAAGATGAGGAAAGACTTCAGCCTTTCTTCAAGAGAAAGTGTGGCACTAAGATGAGTTCACTACGGAATTGAGGTATTCTCACTCACTCATAACTGTCCCCAATGAAGAGAAGGTTGCCCTTTTTATAGGTGAGGGAGCCATGTTTTACATAATCCCTTGATTAGGCTAAAGAATTAACCCAAATCAAATGTTCTTTGGATATTTATTAAAATGGGAAATATTAGGACTCAAAATATCATGAAATTCAGCATTTTTGGTCGTTGAGGCTCCATGTGGGTGCATGATGTATGTGGGCCCCACCTAAGCATCTTCTGTGTGGCTCCAGCAGGCGGTCCCAACTTGTGTGTCTTGTCCTTCAAGGCATCTTTGAGGTGTCACATTCACATGATTATGTCTTTTATCCTCCAAATATCTTATTTTATGGAAAAAGACCAAGATTAACTCTTTTCACTTGATTCACCTGTTTACCATCTCTTCTTGTAGTGTAGTTGTGAGAGGAATTTTCATTGTTTTCCCTGTAACTTTTGACCTGTAACTCGGATTGACATGCTTCAATAGGCAAAATTAGCCTACTAAAAGGGCTTGAATTGGTTTTGGCATTTTCTCCACATCCTTAGGTCGGGATTTTAAAATTGGGATGCTCCAAGAAGCTGTGGATCTTCCTTTTCATAAAGTCTTCTAGTAGGCCCTTCCCTCTTGTATGTATCCAAGAAGGTATGAATTATTGAAGGGTTATATTATTAAATAATGTGAAAAGAAGAAAATAATTTATATATGATAGGGTATAGCTGAGATATTAGAAGAAATATACAAATGCTTTTCCCCCATACAAAAAGAGGCACAATCATTGATACTTCTCTTGCAGTACTTTCTAATAGTAATGTACATTTATATTACTTCAAAAATAGATACTAAGATATGGTAGAAATATTTTATTTATGCATATGAGTATTATATGAAGTATACTTATGCATCAAAAAGTCACAAGATAAATCGTTTAATGCCCGTTCCCACTATATACATGCCACAGCACGACATCCACCCCCTCTAAACTTGCACATCCTCCGGTATGTGCCACATCGTCTCTTTGTAAGATCAGCTCTCTTGTACATCTTCCTTGCTTTCTTCTTCACTGGATGATTCCACAGCTTCACGTTCACTTTGATCTTCACCTGTGTTTTACTCTTCTTCGTCATGAACATCTTCTAGATCATTGTCTCCTCTTCTCTTAAACATTTTGATCCTTTTTCCCGCACTAGGAATCTTTACTTCTGTACCATCTAGTTCAGACAAGCTGTAAGTAGCATTTTCATGCACATGATTTACAACATACGGTCCAAACCATCTTTTTGAGAACTTATGCATGACTATGTGCTGGTTATCAAGGCTACTATCATACACTAAAACCCAGTCACCATTGTCGATTGCTTTGCTCCTGAGTCAATGTCGCTTATCAAAGTAGTCCTTGTTTTTCAACCTTGCATTTTTGAGTCGTTCTTTGCAGCTTCAATGTGTCCATGTCTTCTCTCTAGTTGCATTATACGCAGTGCAAGGAGATCTTCCCTGCTAACCCCCTCTTGCCAAGGTAGTACATTCCACGTGGGAATTGTATCTTCAATTGGCATCACTGGCTTTTGACCATACATTAGCTCCACTGGCATGTAGCCAGTTACTTAGCTATGTGTTGTTTGATCATCCCATAAAGCATATGGTAACAGTTTTGGCCACTCACCAACTCTTCCTTCGCAAGCCTTGGCCAAACCTTTGATGATAGGAGGATGCCCTCTTTCGATCTTTCCATTGCCTTCAGGGTTGTAAGCTGTAGTAAGAGAAAGCTTGATTCCTAATCTAGAAAAGAACTTCCTTGCTTCTTTGGCATCCAATTCACCTCTATCTGCAGTGATTTTTCCCACACAACCATAACGGCAAATCACCTCATGAAGAAGGAATTTGCACACAGCTTCTCTGGTTTTAGATCTTAATGCTCTTCGTTCATCCTAGTTACTTAGGTCCTCTCGTGCAAGAACCAACAATCTCATCTACCAGAGTCCTAAAGGCATTGTGACTAGATCCACAACCCATTTATAGTGCATGGCTAGTGGATATGTAGGGTGCAATCCATCACGATGTCAAATATTTGAATACACATGACAAGTTACACATCACTCTACAAAATGAGATACATCTTTTTACATACCCTTCCACCAGTATTTTTCTTTCAACTTGGAGAAGGTTGCCCACACACCCCTGTGTCCAACCCATAGACTCTCATGAAGCTCTTGCACGAGCTTTACTTGAGTCTCTTTTTTACATATAACCCGTTGTGGTGTAGCACCTTTTTTTTTAGGATGCTTCCACAAGTAACCATCCCTCAAAAAGTACCCATATGCTTTCCTGCATATCCTCTTGAATTCTTGTTCAGACCAATCATCCATTTTTGTTAGAGTACTCAAGTAGCTTCCAATAAGAAGCCAATCACCTTCATAAAGATCTTTCAAGAACATTTCAAGTGAATTAGTCATGCAGACATTGTTACCTTTGACATGAGAGATAGAGTGGAACTTTGTGCCTACATCATCTCCCTCATCAATCATTTGTGACTCATCTTCATACCTTGCCCTTGATAGAATATGTGCCACTGTATTGTCTTTACCTGCAATGTTCTTAAACCCGGGATTTAAGGACTTAATGTAGGTAATCCACCGCAACATAGCAATGTCTGGTGTTGAGCAGCTTGTAATCATCCCAAGAAGTGGTAGACAATCTGTTTCTACAACCACACATGCACCAATTAGGTACTCTTTCGCATTTTTCAAGGTTGTAACCATACCCCATAGATCCCTCTTTATTTGTGGATAGTTTCTTTGGCGAGCACTTAGTAGTACCTTTGCTCCGAATCTTACCACATACATGCGTCCTTCTTCGTCATCTTGCCCTATTGCCCATCCAATCCCTGTAGGACTGGTGTCTACTATCACAATTACTAGCCTTTGACACTCATATTCTACCTTTCTCAAAGTTGGTGCTGACTGGAGCAACTCCTTTAGCTTTTTCATGGATCTTACATATGCTTCTGTCCATTTAAACTTTTGATTCTTTCTAAGCAACTGATAAAGAGGATCAGCTACATGTGCATAATGTGGAATCCAAATAACATAGAAGACACATGCTCCCAGAAACGTTCTAACCTCAGTGATGCTAGTGCATGTTTCTTTTATTCTTTGGATGGCATCTACCTTTGCTGGACAAGGTTTCCTACCATATGGCCCGCACATGTGCCCCACAATGAGCACTTCATTGATACCAAACATAGACTGTTTTCCTAAAAATTTAAGATTCACTTCTTCCAACCTAGACAAAATTTTATCACAATCATTTATGTGATTTATCACAAACCTGCGACATCGCTTCAGATCCAAAGCTTCACCTTTGTCACTTTTTTCACATCCTTTGATAGGCAAATCATCAATGAAAGGCATTGTGATTTGAGGAATAAAGTCACGTAAGACCTTATTCATCCCATTCATCATATGTGCAACCGAGGTGGTCGCTCCCTGTGGCAAGGTACACATCCTTACCAAACCCAAAGGTGTCCTCATGGTTGTCAAGTCTCTACTTTCGATTGCAAGCTGAAATTGATCATACCCTGCGTAGAGATCCCCCACTGAGTAGATTGCCCTTCTGCGAACGCCTCTGAAAACTAATCCACAATTGGACCACTATGTAACATTTAATGGCCTAAAATCTTATTTGTAGCGGAAATTAGCATGAACATAGTGGGCATTTCATTAGAATAGATTCCCAATGAGAATTACAAGAGTGCTTGGGTGGAGAGAGCAACAAAAAGCATAACACCTAGTTAGATAGCATCGACAATACTTTCAAAAGAGAGAGCAATTAAGCTATTGACAACAGTTGAGGACCGGATTTGCATGGAGCCGGTCCCCCCTCCAAAAGGCTTTGTATTATGGTTTCTCCCATCAAGAGAGACATTGTACAATACAATTCTTTGTGTTCCTTCAAGACTAGCTAGTGCAATGAAGATGGAAGCTTCATACACCAAGCAAAACACTTAATCAAACACAACTTGAATTATCCCCGTTCTCAGACCCAAGACCTCACACACCTTCGAAGATGGTGAGAGCTAGCAGGGTATGAGAGTAGATTGAGAGGAAAAAGAAGTATCTTACGAGAAAGAAGTACATCTCCTCACATAATCACTCATATTAGCATAGCTTAGCTTAGTAATTAGCTTGGTAGAGAAGATGAGCATGCATTGTAGCTTGGCTCTTGGTTGGATTTGCATCCACATGCCAAGAGAGTGTTGATGTAGGCTTCTATCTCACAAGCTTGGAGTAGGTGATGAGCTCTCCATTAAAGCTTGGGAGGAGATAGAGTATTTTCCCTTCACACATGGTCAAGTGTGAGAGTGTGAGTGTCCATGCCAAGCAAAAATCAGCCCCCTCTCTCTCTTGGGCGAGCCCTAGCTGCTAAGTTAGTCTGGCTTTTGCCTCATTGGACCTCCCCAGGTCAAGCCAATAGGGATTAAGCAGCATAAGTGATAGCCTTCTGACATGTGTCCCCCTTTCCCCTTTTGTGAGAGCTTTAGATAATTAAATAATTAAACTAAACTCTCATTGGACCCCTTTGCCTCCTGGCCAATAGGAATCAGGCAAGCCATGGGGCTCCTGAATGCTCATTGGACCCCTTGGGAGACTGCCCAATAGTCTTCTAGGACACTTAATTCTTAATGGTTTCTTTTATTAAATGTTTTTAAATTAATAAAACTAGATTTACTCTAGCCTAATTCTCATTGGTCCACTTCAAGGGTCTTCCAATAGGAATTGGGCATACCTTGTGGGCATCTGGCCTAGGGAGCTGACATGTGTCCCTCATTCCCTTTGTGTAAAGGGAGCCTGTGTGTGTGTGTGTGGATTTCTCTCTCATCCCCTAGCTTTGGGGCTCGCCCCCTCCCATGTAGGGATGTAGAAAGACTTTTTGGGCACACACTAAGCATCCAATTTTCCCTAAGGTTGACCTTTGGACACAACCTTTGAATTTTGGAACCTTAGCATTTTGGAAGTCTTAATGGGCTGAACCTTAGGGTCTTTTTAGCCCGTTGTTTCACATGGCTCTTTTGCAGATGGCCCCCCCTTTGGATCCCTATTTTCCCTCCTTTGGATCCCTACTGTGGCCGGTCTGCTAACTTAACCAATATTCTAGCTTTTTCTCCCTTGGCACTTCCCCACATTAAATGATCAGTTTAATATGAGAAAATCATTTAGGAGAATTAGATATTGATTATTATGACATTACCTCTCTCTTGAAATCATAGTCGTCCTCGACTATGGTGTAGAGAAGATAAATCATATGCATGAGTCCTTTTCTTAGCGGGTAGAGGATCCCTATGTTACCCTACGACATCATTCCATAATGGATGACTAGTCCATTTGGCGCTTGAGAGCCTGAGGCTGCCGCAAGCATGTCTGCACATTAGTCCTATCAGTCTTCCATAGTAGAGTGACAAGCTCTACTTGGTGTTCGGGAGACGTCGTCTCCGCAAACTTGATCTAAGCATGCATACTACTTCATTTTTGTGCACAAATAAAGAAAAAGAGAGTCTTATAAGACAGAAATTTTTGTTCATTTTTAACATTTTGTACATTTGCTTACTCTTGGGAAGCATTGTAAGCATTGACAAGGTTTAGGTTATCCTTTAATTGTATGCCTTGCATCCATCTAGCATCTTCAAAAGGATAATTCTTAAACTTAATAAGATATCGTCGGATAGTCTTACCGCCTCTTAATACCTTGTCTTCATGTCGGAGAATGGACTCGGGCTGCAGCACCTCCTCGTGGTCCACGATCTCCGGTGGGTCTTCAATAGTTGGTTCTTGAGGTGGCTCTCCTTTGTAAGGCTTCAAGAGGCTCACATGAAAAGCATTGTGTATGAGCCAATGATTGGGCAACTTAAGTTGATAGGCCATCTCATTGATTGGCCTAAGAATCTGGAAGGGACCATAGTACCTTTTTGCTAGTTTAGCATAGTACTTTTGGTGGCCCGTAGGATTCTTGCCCGTCGTGTGCCTTAATCGAGCCTTGGGAAATTTTAACAAGACCCAATCGTTTTCTTTAAAGGCTTGGGCTCTTCTGTGCTTGTCAGCAGCAGCCTTTTGCCTTTGCTGTGAGATAGAGATAGCATCCTTAATCTTTTGGAAAGATTCTTGTAGGTCTCGGCTATACTCATCTGCAGCGAAGATCTTCCCATGTACCTTAAGTAGCAAGGGACTTTTTGATCTTCCCTCAATTACCTCGAAAGGTGCTTTTCCTGTAGAAGTATGTACAGTGTTATTGTAAGCATACTCTACTAAGGGTAAGTACTTCTCCCATTGGGATCTTTGATCTACTTCCGTTACATAGGCTTTTAGTAGATCAAGAATAGTTAGGTTAGCTATTTCACTTTGGCCATCAGTTTGTGGATGATAGGCCGAAGAGAAGTTTAGCCTGGTTCCTAAATTCTCAAAGAGACCCTTCCAGAAATTACTGGTCATTCTAGGATCTCTATCCGACACTATGGACATTGGCAAGCCATGGTACTTGAAAATTTGTGAAATGAAGAGGGTTGCCATTTGATGGGCTTTGATAGTCTTTTTGACAGGTATAAAATGAGCTTGTTTACTGAACCTGTCTACTATCGTCCATATTCCCATATTCCCATGGATAGACTTAGGCAATCCAAAGATAAAATCCATGGATATGCTCTCCCACGGTGAATTAGGGATTGGCAAGGGTTGAAGCAATCCAAGTTGCTTCCCTCTATCAAATTTTGTCTTTTGACATACCACACATTTGGAAACATACTCATGTATGTTCACTTTCATGGTAGGCCAATAGAAATATGTTTCAATTCCCTTTAGGGTAGACTGAATCCCTCTATGCCTCGCATATGGGGGAGCATGAGATTCATACATTACTTTCTCACGTAGTGAGTTAGTAACGCATAGTCTATTGCCATAGAGAAGATAACCATCTTGTAAAGTAAATGGTTCTTCTTTCTTCCCTAATGCAAGGGCTGAAATCACATCTCTAAAATCGGGATCAATAGCATACTCATCTATCATTGAAGATAGATCATTGTGAGTTGCTATGGAAACCGCATTCACTCTCGATCGTCTTGAGAGTGCATCGGCTACTTGATTATGCTTGCCAGCAATGTGAGCAATATGAAAATGAAATTGCGAAAGGAAATTTGCCCACCTCATTTGTTTGTCGGAGAGCTTGGTCTGCGTCATGAAGTACTTAAGACTTTGGTGATCCGTTCGCAGAATGAAAGGAGTCCCCAATAAATAGTGCTTCCATGAGTCTAAGGCATGTAGAACTGCAAGGAGTTCTTTTTCGTATATGCCTAGAGCTTGCTCAACAGGGTCGAGCCTTCGACTCTCATAGCCTATGGCGTGCCCTTCTTGGAGCAGAACAGCCCCAAGGCAATCACCACAAGCATCACATTGGACCTCAAATGGTTTTGAGAGATCCGGTAGTGTAAGCACAGGTTGAGAGATAAGCTTTTCTTTAAGCTTTTCGAAAGCATTGTTCTCCTTAGCAGACCACGTATACCTAACATTTTTCTTTGTTAGGTCATGTAATGGTCCCGCAATTTGTGAGAACTTTTATATGAAGCGTCTATAGTATGCACACATACCTATAAAGCTTCTTAGTTCATGAAGATTCCTTGGTTTAGGCCATCCTTTTATTACCTCTAACTTGGATGGATCCATTTGGATTCCATCTTGAGAGATAATGTGACCTAAATATTGAATCTCTTGCAAGAAAAATTCACTTTTCTTTCGATTAACATAAAGTTTATTCTCTCTTAAAACTTGAAATATTACCTGGAGGTGTTGCTTGTGTTCCTCTAATGAATTAGAGTAGATGATAATATCATCAAAGAACACTCCAGTGAAGGTTCGATGAGGTCTGAACAGCTTCTCCATCAAGCGGTTAAATGTGGCTGGTGCATTAGTCAAGCCAAAAGGCATGACAATATATTCGTAAAGACCAAATGTAGTACGAAATGCGGTCTTTACAATGTCTTGATCAACTATCCTTATTTGATGATAG
The DNA here is from genome assembly GCF_014529385.1 of Adiantum capillus-veneris. NCBI lineage: Eukaryota > Viridiplantae > Streptophyta > Polypodiopsida > Polypodiales > Pteridaceae > Adiantum > Adiantum capillus-veneris. The sequence goes on along the minus strand of NC_140938.1, from coordinate 35,173,341 downwards.
CCACTTTTTAGGTCAATCCTACTGAAGTAGGTCGATCCTTGTAGCTTATCAAATAGGTCTTCTACCTGTGGAACGGGAAACCTATTCTTGATAGTGATCCTATTTAGTGCTCTATAGTCGACACACATACGATATGTGCCGTCTTTCTTTTGCACTAATAGCATAGGTGAGAAGAATGGAGATGAGCTAGGCCTAACCATGCCCTTCTCAATTAACTCATGCACTTGCCGCATAATCTCCTCTTGTTGAGCTTGAGAAACTCTATAAGGAGGTTTGTTAGGCGGTGAACTTCCTGGAAGAAGTTCAATTGCATGGTCGTCATTACCTCGTTTAGGAGGTAGCTCAGAAGGGATGTCGTCAATAAAGACATCTTGAAACCCCTTGAGAAAATTGGATAACTCTAATTCCTTTTGGTTGCTTTTATTTTCTTTTGCTAAAGCATTAGGTTCATTTTGAGAATCTTTAACAAAAATCATGTACACGGAAATAGAGCTCTTTATTGACTTGTTGAAAGCTGGTGTATGTACAATGGGGATGGTGTTACCCATCTCCCTAGCATCTATATACATGTCCTTTTCCCTGAACTTAAAGGAGATTCTCCTTTCAGGAAATTTAACATGGACATCCAGACGGTCAAACCATGGTGCCCCTAGGATTACATCCTCATGCTTGAGAGGAGAGATAAAGAAATCCTCTTTGTCCACATAGCCTTGGACATGAAGCCTCAATTTCCCGATTAAGGGAGTGACTGAAGCTTCTTGCCCCTTGAAGGCACTGTCTGCGGGTAGGATATCTCCCATCTCGTAGGATTGTATGCCTAGCTTGGTGGCTAACTCCATAGATATGAAATTGTGAGTAGAACCAGGGTCAAAGAGAATAAAAGCATCATGTTCTCTTACCTTTCCCCAAGCATGGCATAGAGGAGATCCTTTGTGGTGAGTTTGGTGAATCTCCTCCTCTTGGATTTCAACCAAAGAAGCTCTAGGAGGATCTTGGTGGTTGTTCTTTTGGGGACAAGCGCGGTACGCATGCCCTTGTTCGCCGCACTTGAAACACCGGTTATCTTTACGATAACACTCAAGCTCTTCAGGAGAGAGTTTATTCTTTCCTTTGTAAACTCCCTTCTCTTTAGCTTTGTTGGAATTGCCCTTAGGAGACTTTTGGACATTGTCCTTCCCCTTAGGCTCATTGGTACCTTTGTTTTCCGGGGGCTTATTATTTCTTTTACCCCCCGTTTGGAAATTGATTCGCGAGGCCACCATAGTATGGTGTATTACCGCCGATATGGTACGTGGCCTTTGGGAGTTGACATACTCCGCCATTTCTTCGGTTAAGCCCGCACAAAATTGTTGCTTTTGCTCTCCAAAATCCAACTTTTTGAAGACAGTGGCTTTGAGTTGTAGGTCCCAAAACTTGTCTACATATTTGTGGATGGATTCATTGGGAGAGAGCTTTAAGCTTCGCCATTCGGTGAGTACTTTGTCTTTGGCATCGGTGGCCAAAAACTGCTTCATAATGGAAGCTCTTAAAGCCTTCCATGTTCGTGGAGCTTCACCGTTGGCTCGTAGGGTAGACCACCATTGTCTGGCGGACTTTTGAAAGTGCATAGCTACATGGCGTAGCTTAGAGGACTCCGTGAAGCCCTCATCTCCAAACGCCGCATCGAATTGCTGGATAAAGGCCAAAAACTTTGTCTGTAGTACCAAAGGTGCCATCATAGGTAAGGAAAGAGATGCTCTTCCCTCCCTCTTTGAATTTCTTCAGCTTGGACGACCTCTTCCATGCGGCATAGGATTTCCTATGGCCTCTTCTTTTTGATGGTTCAAAAGTTGCACCATCACTTTCTTCAGAAGATGAAGAACTTGAAGAAGGTGGAGAAGAGGGTGACCTCTTTCTCGCCTTTTTCTTGTCTTGATCTTTGTCGTCTTTACCATAGCTTTCATAAGAGGAAGAGGATGAAGAAGATGGAGAAGAGGGTGTCCTCTTTCTCGCCTTTTTCTTCTCTTGCTTTTTATCATCCCTCTTTGAATTATGGCGTGGAGAAGAGTGTGAGGGTCTTCTCCGCTTTGGTGGTGATGGAGAGCGTTTAGCCCGCCGTCTTCGTGGAGCCATCTCCGCCGAGGTGGCGGGAGACTCGCTTCTTTCTCGTTCCTTCGGTGGAGGCTCTTGAGTTCTCCTTTGGGAAGGAGATGCATCATCAAGAAGTAAGTTCTTGAGCCCTTCATATGGATTCTCTTCTTCTTCCCGAATCGGAGAGAGACCTCTTTTGGTAGTCTCACAAGGAGGCTTCCTAGGTGTTCTCTCGTCATGGTGATGAACTTGGAGAATCCCGTGAGCACGGAGCTGCCGTTGCACTTCACTTTGGAGAGATGGATTGCCCATGGCTTGTTGAAGCCTAGAAACAAGATAATTAACAAGCATTGAAGCATCATTAGTAGCTTGCTCATGAGCAAAATCAAAGTTATCAACATTAATTTCACTCTCTTTAATATTGTCAGCCATTCTAACAACTTTTAGGTGTAAACTTTTTAGGTGTACTTTGGCACTTCAAGCCCTAGTTGCTACTCCTCTTTACCCCTTTAGAAAAAGCACTCAAGCTACTGTACCCGTGGCTCGAATACCATTAATTGCAAGGAATATAAGAGAGGGTCTTTCGACACCAAAACAGCACCGGCTCCTGTCAAGCTTCTAATAGCTCAATAGTGGTTAAGCCGTAGGCAAGCCCCGTAGGACTCCACTATTAAGACCATAGCTCTCGACGGTGATGCCCCGTTAACTGCACAAAGGCAGGCGCACTGAAAGGCTGAAAAATCCCTATTCTACTTACTCACAGGCAATTAATAATACCAACCATTTGTAGCTAGCTTGAGGACCTCCCTTCTTGAGCAAGAAAAGAGAAACCTTGAGCTCTGATACCAATGTAACATTTAATGGCCTAAAATCTTATTTGTAGCGGAAATTAGCATGAACATAGTGGGCATTTCATTAGAATAGATTCCCAATGAGAATTACAAGAGTGCTTGGGTGGAGAGAGCAACAAAAAGCATAACACCTAGTTAGATAGCATCGACAATACTTTCAAAAGAGAGATCAATTAAGCTATTGACAACAGTTGAGGACCGGATTTGCATGGAGCCGGTCCCCCCTCCAAAAGGCTTTGTATTATGGTTTCTCCCATCAAGAGAGACATTGTACAATACAATTCTTTGTGTTCCTTCAAGACTAGCTAGTGCAATGAAGATGGAAGCTTCATACACCAAGCAAAACACTTAATCAAACACAACTTGAATTATCCCCGTTCTCAGACCCAAGACCTCACACACCTTCGAAGATGGTGAGAGCTAGCAGGGTATGAGAGTAGATTGAGAGGAAAAAGAAGTATCTTACGAGAAAGAAGTACATCTCCTCACATAATCACTCATATTAGCATAGCTTAGCTTAGTAATTAGCTTGGTAGAGAAGATGAGCATGCATTGTAGCTTGGCTCTTGGTTGGATTTGCATCCACATGCCAAGAGAGTGTTGATGTAGGCTTCTATCTCACAAGCTTGGAGTAGGTGATGAGCTCTCCATTAAAGCTTGGGAGGAGATAGAGTATTTTCCCTTCACACATGGTCAAGTGTGAGAGTGTGAGTGTCCATGCCAAGCAAAAATCAGCCCCCTCTCTCTCTTGGGAGAGCCCTAGCTGCTAAGTTAGTCTGGCTTTTGCCTCATTGGACCTCCCCAGGTTAAGCCAATAGGGATTAAGCAGCATAAGTGATAGCCTTCTGACATGTGTCCCCCTTTCCCCTTTTGTGAGAGCTTTAGATAATTAAATAATTAAACTAAACTCTCATTGGACCCCTTTGCCTCCTGGCCAATAGGAATCAGGCAAGCCATGGGGCTCCTGAATGCTCATTGGACCCCTTGGGAGACTGCCCAATAGTCTTCTGAGACACTTAATTCTTATTGGTTTCTTTTATTAAATGTTTTTAAATTAATTAAACTAGATTTACTCTAGCCTAATTCTCATTGGTCCACTTCAAGGGTCTTCCAATAGGAATTGGGCATACCTTGTGGGCATCTGGCCTAGGGAGCTGACATGTGTCCCTCATTCCCTTTGTGTAAAGGGAGCCTGTGTGTGTGTGTGTGGATTTCTCTCTCATCCCCTAGCTTTGGGGCTCGCCCCCTCCCATGTAGGGATGTAGAAAGACTTTTTGGGCACACACTAAGCATCCAATTTTCCCTAAGGTTGACCTTTGGACACAACCTTTGAATTTTGGAACCTTAGCATTTTGGAAGTCTTAATGGGCTGAACCTTAGGGTCTTTTTAGCCCGTTGTTTCACATGGCTCTTTTGCAGATGGCCCCCCCTTTGGATCCCTATTTTCCCTCCTTTGGATCCCTACTGTGGCCGGTCTGCTAACTTAACCAATATTCTAGCTTTTTCTCCCTTGGCACTTCCCCACATTAAATGATCAGTTTAATATGAGAAAATCATTTAGGAGAATTAGATATTGATTATTATGACATTACCTCTCTCTTGAAATCATAGTCGTCCTCGACTATGGTGTAGAGAAGATAAATCATATGCATGAGTCCTTTTCTTAGCGGGTAGAGGATCCCTATGTTACCCTACGACATCATTCCATAATGGATGACTAGTCCATTTGGCGCTTGAGAGCCTGAGGCTGCCGCAAGCATGTCTGCACATTAGTCCTATCAGTCTTCCATAGTAGAGTGACAAGCTCTACTTGGTGTTCGGGAGACGTCGTCTCCGCAAACTTGATCTAAGCATGCATACTACTTCATTTTTGTGCACAAATAAAGAAAAAGAGAGTCTTATAAGACAGAAATTTTTGTTCATTTTTAACATTTTGTACATTTGCTTACTCTTGGGAAGCATTGTAAGCATTGACAAGGTTTAGGTTATCCTTTAATTGTATGCCTTGCATCCATCTAGCATCTTCAAAAGGATAATTCTTAAACTTAATAAGATATCGTCGGATAGTCTTACCGCCTCTTAATACCTTGTCTTCATGTCGGAGAATGGACTCGGGCTGCAGCACCTCCTCGTGGTCCACGATCTCCGGTGGGTCTTCAATAGTTGGTTCTTGAGGTGGCTCTCCTTTGTAAGGCTTCAAGAGGCTCACATGAAAAGCATTGTGTATGAGCCAATGATTGGGCAACTTAAGTTGATAGGCCATCTCATTGATTGGCCTAAGAATCTGGAAGGGACCATAGTACCTTTTTGCTAGTTTAGCATAGTACTTTTGGTGGCCCGTAGGATTCTTGCCCGTCGTGTGCCTTAATCGAGCCTTGGGAAATTTTAACAAGACCCAATCGTTTTCTTTAAAGGCTTGGGCTCTTCTGTGCTTGTCAGCAGCAGCCTTTTGCCTTTGCTGTGAGATAGAGATAGCATCCTTAATCTTTTGGAAAGATTCTTGTAGGTCTCGGCTATACTCATCTGCAGCGAAGATCTTCCCATGTACCTTAAGTAGCAAGGGACTTTTTGATCTTCCCTCAATTACCTCGAAAGGTGCTTTTCCTGTAGAAGTATGTACAGTGTTATTGTAAGCATACTCTACTAAGGGTAAGTACTTCTCCCATTGGGATCTTTGATCTACTTCCGTTACATAGGCTTTTAGTAGATCAAGAATAGTTAGGTTAGCTATTTCACTTTGGCCATCAGTTTGTGGATGATAGGCCGAAGAGAAGTTTAGCCTGGTTCCTAAATTCTCAAAGAGACCCTTCCAGAAATTACTGGTCATTCTAGGATCTCTATCCGACACTATGGACATTGGCAAGCCATGGTACTTGAAAATTTGTGAAATGAAGAGGGTTGCCATTTGATGGGCTTTGATAGTCTTTTTGACAGGTATAAAATGAGCTTGTTTACTGAACCTGTCTACTATCGTCCATATTCCCATATTCCCATGGATAGACTTAGGCAATCCAAAGATAAAATCCATGGATATGCTCTCCCACGGTGAATTAGGGATTGGCAAGGGTTGAAGCAATCCAAGTTGCTTCCCTCTATCAAATTTTGTCTTTTGACATACCACACATTTGGAAACATACTCATGTATGTTCACTTTCATGGTAGGCCAATAGAAATATGTTTCAATTCCCTTTAGGGTAGACTGAATCCCTCTATGCCTCGCATATGGGGGAGCATGAGATTCATACATTACTTTCTCACGTAGTGAGTTAGTAACGCATAGTCTATTGCCATAGAGAAGATAACCATCTTGTAAAGTAAATGGTTCTTCTTTCTTCCCTAATGCAAGGGCTGAAATCACATCTCTAAAATCGGGATCAATAGCATACTCATCTATCATTGAAGATAGATCATTGTGAGTTGCTATGGAAACCGCATTCACTCTCGATCGTCTTGAGAGTGCATCGGCTACTTGATTATGCTTGCCAGCAATGTGAGCAATATGAAAATGAAATTGCGAAAGGAAATTTGCCCACCTCATTTGTTTGTCGGAGAGCTTGGTCTGCGTCATGAAGTACTTAAGACTTTGGTGATCCGTTCGCAGAATGAAAGGAGTCCCCAATAAATAGTGCTTCCATGAGTCTAAGGCATGTAGAACTGCAAGGAGTTCTTTTTCGTATATGCCTAGAGCTTGCTCAACAGGGTCGAGCCTTCGACTCTCATAGCCTATGGCGTGCCCTTCTTGGAGCAGAACAGCCCCAAGGCAATCACCACAAGCATCACATTGGACCTCAAATGGTTTTGAGAGATCCGGTAGTGTAAGCACAGGTTGAGAGATAAGCTTTTCTTTAAGCTTTTCGAAAGCATTGTTCTCCTTAGCAGACCACGTATACCTAACATTTTTCTTTGTTAGGTCATGTAATGGTCCCGCAATTTGTGAGAACTTTTATATGAAGCGTCTATAGTATGCACACATACCTATAAAGCTTCTTAGTTCATGAAGATTCCTTGGTTTAGGCCATCCTTTTATTACCTCTAACTTGGATGGATCCATTTGGATTCCATCTTGAGAGATAATGTGACCTAAATATTGAATCTCTTGCAAGAAAAATTCACTTTTCTTTCGATTAACATAAAGTTTATTCTCTCTTAAAACTTGAAATATTACCTGGAGGTGTTGCTTGTGTTCCTCTAATGAATTAGAGTAGATGATAATATCATCAAAGAACACTCCACTGAAGGTTCGATGAGGTCTGAACAGCTTCTCCATCAAGCGGTTAAATGTGGCTGGTGCATTAGTCAAGCCAAAAGGCATGACAATATATTCGTAAAGACCAAATGTAGTACGAAATGCGGTCTTTACAATGTCTTGATCAACTATCCTTATTTGATGATAGCCACTTTTTAGGTCAATCCTACTGAAGTAGGTCGATCCTTGTAGCTTATCAAATAGGTCTTCTACCTGTGGAACGGGAAACCTATTCTTGATAGTGATCCTATTTAGTGCTCTATAGTCGACACACATACGATATGTGCCGTCTTTCTTTTGCACTAATAGCACAGGTGAGCAAAATGGAGATGAGCTAGGCCTAACCATGCCCTTCTCAATTAACTCATGCACTTGCCGCATAATCTCCTCTTGTTGAGCTTGAGAAACTCTATAAGGAGGTTTGTTAGGCGGTGAACTTCCTGGAAGAAGTTCAATTGCATGGTCGTCATTACCTCGTTTAGGAGGTAGCTCAGAAGGGATGTCGTCAATAAAGACATCTTGAAACCCCTTGAGAAAATTGGATAACTCTAATTCCTTTTGGTTGCTTTTATTTTCTTTTGCTAAAGCATTAGGTTCATTTTGAGAATCTTTAACAAAAATCATGTACACGGAAATAGAGCTCTTTATTGACTTGTTGAAAGCTGGTGTATGTACAATGGGGATGGTGTTACCCATCTCCCTAGCATCTATATACATGTCCTTTTCCCTGAACTTAAAGGAGATTCTCCTTTCAGGAAATTTAACATGGACATCCAGACGGTCAAACCATGGTGCCCCTAGGATTACATCCTCATGCTTGAGAGGAGAGATAAAGAAATCCTCTTTGTCCACATAGCCTTGGACATGAAGCCTCAATTTCCCGATTAAGGGAGTGACTGAAGCTTCTTGCCCCTTGAAGGCACTGTCTGCGGGTAGGATATCTCCCATCTCGTAGGATTGTATGCCTAGCTTGGTGGCTAACTCCATAGATATGAAATTGTGAGTAGAACCAGGGTCAAAGAGAATAAAAGCATCATGTTCTCTTACCTTTCCCCAAGCATGGCATAGAGGAGATCCTTTGTGGTGAGTTTGGTGAATCTCCTCCTCTTGGATTTCAACCAAAGAAGCTCTAGGAGGATCTTGGCGGTTGTTCTTTTGGGGACAAGCGCGGTACGCATGCCCTTGTTCGCCGCACTTGAAACACCGGTTATCTTTACGATAACGCTCAAGCTCTTCAGGAGAGAGTTTATTCTTTCCTTTGTAAACTCCCTTCTCTTTAGCTTTGTTGGAATTGCCCTTAGGAGACTTTTAGACATTGTTCTTCCCCTTAGGCTCATTGGTACCTTTGTTTTCCGGGGGCTTATTATTTCTTTTACCCCCCGTTTGGAAATTGATTCGCGAGGCCACCATAGTATGGTGTATTACCGCCGATATGGTACGTGGCCTTTGGGAGTTGACATACTCCGCCATTTCTTCGGTTAAGCCCGCACAAAATTGTTGCTTTTGCTCTCCAAAATCCAACTTTTTGAAGACAGTGGCTTTGAGTTGTAGGTCCCAAAACTTGTCTACATATTTGTGGATGGATTCATTGGGAGAGAGCTTTAAGCTTCGCCATTCGGTGAGTACTTTGTCTTTGGCATCGGTGGCCAAAAACTGCTTCATAATGGAAGCTCTTAAAGCCTTCCATGTTCGTGGAGCTTCACCGTTGGCTCGTAGGGTAGACCACCATTGTCTGGCAGACTTTTGAAAGTGCATAGCTACATGGCGTAGCTTAGAGGACTCCGTGAAGCCCTCATCTCCAAACGCCGCATCGAATTGCTGGATAAAGGCCAAAAACTTTGTCTGTAGCACCAAAGGTGCCATCATAGGTAAGGAAAGAGATGCTCTTCCCTCCCTCTTTGAATTTCTTCAGCTTGGACGACCTCTTCCATGCGGCATAGGATTTCCTATGGCCTCTTCTTTTTGATGGTTCAAAAGTTGCACCATCACTTTCTTCAGAAGATGAAGAACTTGAAGAAGGTGGAGAAGAGGGTGACCTCTTTCTCGCCTTTTTCTTGTCTTGATCTTTGTCGTCTTCACCATAGCTTTCATAAGAGGAAGAGGATGAAGAAGATGGAGAAGAGGGTGTCCTCTTTCTCGCCTTTTTCTTCTCTTGCTTTTTATCATCCCTCTTTGAATTATGGTGTGGAGAAGAGTGTGAGGGTCTTCTCCGCTTTGGTGGTGATGGAGAGCGTTTAGCCCGCCGTCTTCGTGGAGCCATCTCCACCGAGGTGGCGGGAGACTCGCTTCTTTCTCGTTCCTTCGGTGGAGGCTCTTGAGTTCTCCTTTGGGAAGGAGATGCATCATCAAGAAGTAAGTTCTTGAGCCCTTCATATGGATTCTCTTCTTCTTCCCGAATCGGAGAGAGACCTCTTTTGGTAGTCTCACAAGGAGGCTTCCTAGGTGTTCTCTCGTCATGGTGATGAACTTGGAGAATCCCGTGAGCACGGAGCTGCCGTTGCACTTCACTTTGGAGAGATGGATTGCCCATGGCTTGTTGAAGCCTAGAAACAAGATAATTAACAAGCATTGAAGCATCATTAGTAGCTTGCTCATGAGCAAAATCAAAGTTATCAACATTAATTTCACTCTCTTTAATATTGTCAGCCATTCTAACAACTTTTAGGTGTAAACTTTTTAGGTGTACTTTGGCACTTCAAGCCCTAGTTGCTACTCCTCTTTACCCCTTTAGAAAAAGCACTCAAGCTACTGTACCCGCGGCTCGAATACCATTAATTGCAAGGAATATAAGAGAGGGTCTTTCGACACCAAAACAACACCGGCTCCTGTCAAGCTTCTAATAGATCAATAGTGGTTAAGCCGTAGGCAAGCCCCGTAGGACTCCACTATTAAGACCATAGCTCTCGACGGTGATGCCCCGTTAACTGCACAAAGGCAGGCGCACTGAAAGGCTGAAAAATCCCTATTCTACTTACTCACAGGCAATTAATAATACCAACCATTTGTAGCTAGCTTGAGGACCTCCCTTCTTGAGCAAGAAAAGAGAAACCTTGAGCTCTGATACCAATGTAACATTTAATGGCCTAAAATCTTATTTGTAGCGGAAATTAGCATGAACATAGTGGGCATTTCATTAGAATAGATTCCCAATGAGAATTACAAGAGTGCTTGGGTGGAGAGAGCAACAAAAAGCATAACACCTAGTTAGATAGCATCGACAATACTTTCAAAAGAGAGAGCAATTAAGCTATTGACAACAGTTGAGGACCGGATCTGCATGGAGCCGGTCCCCCCTCCAAAAGGCTTTGTATTATGGTTTCTCCCATCAAGAGAGACATTGTACAATACAATTCTTTGTGTTCCTTCAAGACTAGCTAGTGCAATGAAGATGGAAGCTTCATACACCAAGCAAAACACTTAATCAAACACAACTTGAATTATCCCCGTTCTCAGACCCAAGACCTCACACACCTTCGAAGATGGTGAGAGCTAGCAGGGTATGAGAGTAGATTGAGAGGAAAAAGAAGTATCTTACGAGAAAGAAGTACATCTCCTCACATAATCACTCATATTAGCATAGCTTAGCTTAGTAATTAGCTTGGTAGAGAAGATGAGCATGCATTGTAGCTTGGCTCTTGGTTGGATTTGCATCCACATGCCAAGAGAGTGTTGATGTAGGCTTCTATCTCACAAGCTTGGAGTAGGTGATGAGCTCTCCATTAAAGCTTGGGAGGAGATAGAGTATTTTCCCTTCACACATGGTCAAGTGTGAGAGTGTGAGTGTCCATGCCAAGCAAAAATCAGCCCCCTCTATCTCTTGGGCGAGCCCTAGCTGCTAAGTTAGTCTGGCTTTTGCCTCATTGGACCTCCCCAGGTCAAGCCAATAGGGATTAAGCAGCATAAGTGATAGCCTTCTGACATGTGTCCCCCTTTCCCCTTTTGTGAGAGCTTTAGATAATTAAATAATTAAACTAAACTCTCATTGGACCCCTTTGCCTCCTGGCCAATAGGAATCAGGCAAGCCATGGGGCTCCTGAATGCTCATTGGACCCCTTGGGAGACTGCCCAATAGTCTTCTAGGACACTTAATTCTTATTGGTTTCTTTTATTAAATGTTTTTAAATTAATTAAACTAGATTTACTCTAGCCTAATTCTCATTGGTCCACTTCAAGGGTCTTCCAATAGGAATTGGGCATACCTTGTGGGCATCTGGCCTAGGGAGCTGACATGTGTCCCTCATTCCCTTTGTGTAAAGGGAGCCTGTGTGTGTGTGTGTGGCTTTCTCTCTCATCCCCTAGCTTTGGGGCTCGCCCCCTCCCATGTAGGGATGTAGAAAGACTTTTTGGGCACACACTAAGCATCCAATTTTCCCTAAGGTTGACCTTTGGACACAACCTTTGAATTTTGGAACCTTAGCATTTTGGAAGTCTTAATGGGCTGAACCTTAGGGTCTTTTTAGCCCGTTGTTTCACATGGCTCTTTTGCAGATGGCCCCCCCTTTGGATCCCTATTTTCCCTCCTTTGGATCCCTACTGTGGCCGGTCTGCTAACTTAACCAATATTCTAGCTTTTTCTCCCTTGGCACTTCCCCACATTAAATGATCAGTTTAATATGAGAAAATCATTTAGGAGAATTAGATATTGATTATTATGACAACTACCTACATTTCTAATTGTCACCTTGTTCAATGGTTGCATATCTTGGATGAAGCATAGAGAACCATTCTTCTTTGGAGCTGTGAACCACCTTGTTTGGAGGTGATAACAACATACAAGTGCCCACCTAGCCAAGGCGCCCGTTGGGTCAGCCGGCCAAAGTTTTGATGTGGTCACATTATTTTACCGATGTTTAATACATCAAAACCTGTAAAAGCCTAATGTCAATCGTCTATGTCGAGTCTGAGTCAAAGATGTAATTTTCCATTGGTGTATGTAAAGGTCCATGAGAAGTTGGCCGCAGGCCACTTTAGAAAGCCCTAGGTATATAATACACTAAGGTTAGTGGAAAAGGGAGAGATCATTTTTTGAAGATAAGGGACTACTACGTTACGTACAGAGAGCTACCTCTTTGCTCCAACTTGTAATCATCGCTTGTGTGGCTACGGTAATCCAAATTCAAATTTGTTTCTTGCATTGTGTTCCTCTTATTCTGCTCTTTCATTCAAGTGTAAGCATTCAAGATTCGGTGAAGGTTTCAGACGCATCCGTTTAGGCCTTAAATCGCTGTTTTGAGTGTTTATATGCGTATTTTATGTTGTTTTGACCCTAGGAGAGGCTTAAGGGACCTAAAAACGACCCTTTAGGATCATTCGTTTACTGTTTTTGCGTACTGTGGGACGAACGATCGCGATCATTGTACCTCTCCAGAATGCTGTGACAGTGATAGGATATGTTCCTGATAGTCCCCTGTAGCATCCCTTCAAGTTTCGTGCGATTCCGATATGATTTGCATGATGAACGGGCGTGATGACTGTAGAGCTGTGTAGAAGGACATAGGCAGATTACTTGGCTTTAGTGCGTTTGATTTGCTTGTAGAGTTAGTATTTGCATCTCTTCGAGTTCACTTCATTAGGATTGACACCCTAGTGAGTTTCCATGCCTCATCCGAGTCGCTTCCCCTGTATCGATAAAAGTTGATGCTTGAGAGCTATGCTATGGACGTCCATCCCGGTGACCCGCAAACATTGGCGCCATTGCCGGGGAATGAATCTTAGGTGATGAGTGACCGAGTGCGTATTCAGAGTTTTCTTATTGTTTGAAAAGATAATTTCCATTTCATTTACATTTCAGTGAAGCATCTAGAAAGGGGTTTAGTGCTTAGTGGAGTCTAGGGTCGGTGGACTGGCTAGATCTACTCTTGAGAGATATAGGGAGTTGTGAGTGAGGTTGCTTTAAGCATGTTTGCTCTTCAAATTTCTTTGTATTGATTGAGTACTGATCCATCATCCGTTTTTTTATGTTGTTTGTTTTGTTTGATTCATTTTCTTATGTTCTTTCATTTTTGTACTTAGGAATAGGATAAGTAAATCACATTCCAGTCAAATTTGGGGTAAAAGTTAGAGTCGAGAAACCAGAAAACCATAACTTTGGCAAAAAGGCCATAAGACTCTGAAATTTTGAAAATCTGACCAAACAGAGCTGAAATTGATTCAAATCACAAAGTGGTAGCACCAAACACTAGGAAACACTTGTCAGAGGGAGCAAACAAAATTTCATCAGTTTTGGCCTCTGTACTACGATCGCGATCGGTGTACCTCAGTGTCAAAATTGTACAAGATTTGACATGTGCCTTCCTGATAAGATTGTAAACAAGTTTGTCTAAAGCAACCACACCCAAAAACATCAAAAATCAAGGAAATCAGGCCACTTGGGTAAAACTAGCCTGAGAGACCCAGAAACTATAAAATCTTGACTTTTGGTGATCCAAATGCAAAAAGACTTGGGGGATAGCCTTAAAACATCTGTATCTACAAGCATGCCAAATTTGTTCTAATTTGGGCTCCAAACTACGATCGCGATCGGTGTACCTAAGTGCCAGATTTTGACCAGACTTTACCTATGGACTCCCCAAGTGTATACAAACATAAAAGTATAAAGGACCTAGGGTCAAAAACCACAAAAAACAGATCAAAACCACTGAATACAGATCCAAGTCAAAAACTGCTAAACTGGCATAGAAATTGACTTTCAGTAGACCAAAACACATCAAAACTGAGAAGAAAGCATACAGAGGGATAGCCTGTACACACGACAATCCCAAATAGCTTTCATTTCCCAAAACAAACATCAAAATCATATCAAACTGACGGATTCTGGAAATCAGACACTTCAGACCAAGAAATTGCAAATTCTTGACTTTTTTGAGTCCAAATTCAAAAAGAATTGGCAGGTAGTCTTAAAATAGCCTAGTGAACAAGCTGGTGAAGTTTCATCCAATTTGGGCTCAGAACTACGATCGCGATCGGTGTACCTCAGTGCCAGATTTTGACCAGACTTTACCCACACATACACTTAGGTTATATAAGATAGCATGAGTTTTCAAAACTCAAAAAAGTGACCAAAATAGCCAAAAATAGCAAACAGACAGAAAACCACTGCAGCAGACCAAGATCTGGTGAAAACATGACTTTTTCTTGTCCAAATTCAAAACGATTTGGGGAGTAGACTGTACACATCATTGTCTACCATATCCACAAGTTTCATCCAATTTGGGCTCAAAAGTACGATCGCGATCGGTGTACCATACTGACATTTTGAGTTGAGACTTGGTGAGTAGGTAGCTGATAACTAGACAAACAACTTTCTCAAAAGAACCAGGGTCAAAAAACCAAAAGACAGTTGTCAAATAGGGAAAACACTGATCACTCATCCTTCAGATCAAAATTTTGAGAAAATTCAAGTTTTTGTGATCCAAATGCAAAGTGGGTCTGGGAATAGACTAATCATACCCATGTCTATCAACTCCTAAAATTTCATGCAAAAAGGAGCTGGAACTACGATTGCGATCGGTGTACCCTAGTGACATTTTGGATTGAAACTTTATGAGTATGTAGCTGACATCTAGTGCAACATATTTTCCAAAAGGAGCAAGGTCAAAAAAGCAAAAGAAAGTGGTCAAAAGTCCTAGTTACACAATCAGGCCAATAACCGCAGAACCACCTAGGATTTGGGTTTTCATTGGTCAGAACATCTCCAAATTCAAAAATACAAAGACACTTGGTATCAGGACATCAAGGGCTAGCTACTGTGCAAAAATCTTTCAAATCTGTGACATGGGGTCAACGATCGCGATCGGTGTACCTCTACACAGTGGGGGTATCTGACTTCATAAGTTTGTAGACCTACTTGAGTACATCCCAAATCTCAAGTTTGAGTGAAAAATACCCTCTGGAAGCCAAGATACAAGCGAAAGTTCCTGTGTGCTGGTCCTGAAACTGTTTTGAGTGTTGTTTCAAGTGCAGTTCACCAAAATTGCTCTAACTTTTGGTAGACAACTCCAAATTGAGTCAGGTATAGCTAGGAAGAAATCTTGCGCGTAATAGCACACACCTAGACCAAACTTTAGTAGGTTTTGGTTTTAGAGCTGAATTTTACTAGGTTTCCTAAATCCAAACTTTTAGGATACCCAGAACCAATTTCCAGAGACCAAAAAGTCATAAATTCCTGACTTTTTAGAGACTTGACCAGGGGCAAAAAGGCATTGTGTGCACTAAGCCAAGGTGTTCTTATCAAGGACCATCTTGAGAGTATTGAGTGAGGCTTAAACATGATGACTCATACATTATTAGGGTTTCCCATTCAACTCAGAGCTATGCCACCTACACAAACAACCAGAAATACTGCAACACCTATAACAAGAGGGTTGAGACAAGACCATGAGGCTTATCAATCATATCAAGCCAAACCTCAAGGCATGGCTCATGGATATTTGTCAAGTGATCATGTAGCTCATTGGAAGCCAAACCAATCAACTAAAATGCGGGAGTTTGAAAGAGCAAAAGTGGAAATTGTTGGAGACTTAGAGGAGAAGCATCCTCTAATCAACAAACCCAACGTGAGGTTCATCAAAACCAATGAAGTCACGAGAGTTCTAATGGATTACACTTATGATGTCCTTTATAGGTTACCTATTGGGGATCAAAACAACTTCTATAGATGTTTAAATTCCATCACTAAAGAGTTGACAGACTACAAGAACCTCTATGCCTTCACATACATAGACGACCAGGGAGTGCAAGTTCTAATGGTAGATAAGTATGGACGAGAGTAAAAACTTATCAGCCCAATTGAGCTAGAAAGATATACATACATGGGTACTCCAATCTCTGCTTACTACTTTCAACCGAGTGTAAGCGTACCGGGGTTTTTTGAGACTGATTTGCAAGAAGCTAACATTGAAACTATGGAATCAAATGGACCTCAAACATCCAAAATAGCTATTCACGGGAGTGTAGCTCCTACCTCATTGAGTGGAACCAAGATACCACCAATTAGACTTTCAAATCCATCAAAATTTCCAAAACATGTCTTGAAGGGGGTTCCACCAGGATTTTCTCTAAGACGAGAAGAAGGAACGAGGGATGTCTTTGTGAGAGACCCCAACACGCTAAGATACATGGTTGAACCAGAACCAATGAGACCATATCAATTGGCCAAATGTGTTGAGAAGAAGTATGATGGATTAAGGGATCCATACGTACATGCATCCTGGTTTAAACAAGTGTTAAGAGCCGAACAAGTTTTTGATTTTCATACACAGTATGAGGGATTTGGCTTAACCTTGGAAGGGATAGCATTAAATTGGTTCCAACTGTTGGACAAAAATTCCTTCTCAAACGTTGAGCAACTATTACAAGAATTTGTTGTGGAATTCTCTAAAAGGGGAATCAAGCATAACATAGTGTCCCAAATCTATGCATTCAAGCAAAAAGAAGATGAGAGAGTGAAGGAAGCATCGCTACATTTCAAACAATATATAGAGAGATGTCTGGAACGCGAGTTACCACAGGATGAAATATTATCAATTCTCTTCATAGAGGGTTTGAAAAATGAAACTCTGAAGAAAGATTTGCACTTAAAAGGATGTACTTCCTTTGAACAAGTCACGAGAGAAGCGTTATACCTAGTTGACAATTGTAAAGCCTATAGTGAGGACATTGGTGATACAAAGATCACTATGGATAATTCTCTTTTAGCATCTAGTGAAACCAACACAAGGCAAGTGGTTATGTCTCAACTAATGAACAACCTAGATGAGCTAGCAATACAAGTAGCACAACGAATAAAATGGTGTGCCATTGAGAAAAAATGGACCAATCATGAGATGAGTGAGTGCTACTATAATCAAACCTACACGAGGGGGACACTATTTGGACATCAAATAGAAAAAAATAAGCCTTTACCAAATCATCCATTATTTCAAAATAGGGTTGTATCAAGGGTTTTACAAAGAGCTGAGGTATCACAACCTAGGCTAGGGCAAGAACCTATGAGAAAACTCTATTCATTGAATGGGGACACTCTGATGTTCATAGCCAATCACGACTGTAGACCAAAGACCATTATGGCTAAGCAATAAGAACCATCAATTGTGCCACCAATGACTCAACAAGATGGACCATGCTACAAGTGTGGAGGTAATCATTGGGCCAAGAATTGTTCTCGTGTAGAGATAATCGGATATTGTTTGGAGTGTGCCCTTACACACGCTTTTCCAAATTGTCCAAAACACCCAAACAAACAGGGGAAAACAACAATGAATGTTGTGGGAGTGTTACCTTCTCTAAGTGGATCAGAGGCAGAAACCAAAATTCCTGTGAAGGTAGTGACAAGAGCCCAAGCAAAAGAAAATGCTGAGGACCAAGCTAATGAGGAGAAAGATCAACAACCCAAACAAGGGGAGACAACTAGTGTGTCAGTAAGGACTGGGAGAAAATCCTGGAAATCCAAAAGAGACAGAATTAAAGCAAAAACAATTGCAAATCAAACTGCACTACAAATAGAATTACAAGAGACAAAGGAGCAGTTAAAACAAGAACGCGAAAACAAAACAGCGGTGAGCGATAGAAACCAAGGAAGGCGTCTTCCGGAGGATCTGTGTTGGTAGACAAAGTCCTAGAGCCATTAGATGCTGCACTGGAAGCATATGAGGCTAGATTGAAACCCAACCAAACCCTAGAACAACGAGGGATGAAATATCCTCATGCTCAGGTAGAGACTGAGAGGTTGAAAATGTGTAAGGAATTGTAAAAACTGCACAGGCAATGATGGGGCCTGAAGCACCAATTTCACCTTCAGAAACAAAACCAAAAAGTGTTGGATTTGAAATGCCTAAGGCAAAGGTTGTTGAAACATTAACTCAAAGAAACATTGAGCTAAAATCACAAAAGGATGTGCAAGCAAAGACTGCAACACAAGAAACCAACAACCTAGAAATTCAACTAGATGATCGAGTAGTGGCCAACACCACTAATGATGCAAGGTCAAAATCACAATTTATGGCACCTATCCCAGAGATAGATGAGCCATGGCCAAATGAATTTTGGGAAGCAATTAGAAGTGCAAAAGATGGAAGTGCAACTTTCCAATCTGCACCCATAATTGAGGTCAATACAGGGAATGAAGTCTATCAGGGAGACATTCAATCTCTAAACGGAGATGCAGGGACGGAAGTTTCAATTGAAAGCAAACCAGAGTCCTTGAAGACCTTACCCTCATACATAGGAGAACATGAGGCAGACTTAGAGACTAGAGTGGTGCCATCTCAGAGGAAACCCATATCCAAGATGATGGATACAAAGAGTATGCAAGAGTTGATGTCAGCTCGAATACAGTGCACCATTACTCTATCTGAACTGCTTAAGATTAGACCACATGTATGGGATGAAGTAGGCAACAATTTGGGGAAGATGGGATTAAAGATACCTCTTCAAGATCTACCCTCAAATGAACAATCAAACAAAACTCAACAAGAAAGTGCAGACGCTAAGCCTGTGCCAATAAACAAGGTGGGGGAATATTGCGAAGGAG
This sequence comes from Adiantum capillus-veneris, assembly GCF_014529385.1. Lineage (NCBI taxonomy): Eukaryota > Viridiplantae > Streptophyta > Polypodiopsida > Polypodiales > Pteridaceae > Adiantum > Adiantum capillus-veneris. Next base: position 35,154,644 of record NC_140938.1, on the reverse strand, counting down.
AAGAAGGAAACACCACCTTACCTGTGGAATACAAAGGAGTTAAAACATTGGCTGTACTTGATAGTGGGGCTGGAGTAGCCATAGCCACAAAAAACATTTGGGAAAAATGGGGTAGACCAGCGCTTAGGAAAACTATAATGAAGCTGCAACTTGCATATGGATACACGGAAAAAGCTTTGGGTATCCTAGAGCAAATTATTGTGACTTCTTGTGGAATTGAATATGAACATACATTTGCAATAGTAGATTTTGGAAAAGGGAACAATTTTGATATCATTTTAGGAAGACCTTTCATGCGTCAACTTAAAATGGTTCAAGATTGGGGCTATGACTATATCTACTTGAGACATAAAAAGATCACCACAAAAATAAGCATAAAAGACCATAGCTGTAGAGATGTGAATAGAAATCCATTAGAAGAAATTGACTCTTCTATAGTCAATGGGAAAGAGATACCTGCGTGGCTACAAACCAAACAAGAACTTTGGATGTGTGGTGCTTCGAAGTGTGGAAGCTCAGTGAAGGAGGATTGCATCCTAGAAAGATCAATGGACGATGAATCTTACATACCGGAACCCTTTCCAGAGGAGTTATTTGAGCCATTTGGATGGACTCAAATATTGGCAACCTTGGATGTGTGTGTGAATGAGGTGACCCCGACTAAATTTTGTGATGAGGAAGGGTATGATATAACTCCCGTATTTACGATAAAGGTGTTGAAGGAAGCTAACGAGATTTGTGAGTGTGAAGGCAAAAAAGGTGAAACAGATAGCTACGTCATGGAGCATGATGCCAAAGTGCATATGAAGAAAGCAGAGAAACCACAAGAATATGTCATTATTGACATACCTGAAGAAACAAAGAAGCCGAATCCAGAAAAAGTGCAACTGAAAGTAGATGAAGGAGAAAATCTTCCAAGTTCAACCGCAAATCTTCAACAAACGCAAGATCAAAAGAAGAATAGGGACAAGGAAGAAGATGGACTATCTCCAACGATGATCAAATTCAATTTATGCGGACAAACAGGGCTCAAGGTTACATGTTCGGCCGCGATTGATCCTTATGCTACTAAGAATCTAATGACTTATGGAACATGGATCATGATGGGAAAGCCACCAATTAATGAGATAGAAGAAACAATTTACACAAGTTCAAAAATGCCGATTCCTAGCTTTGGAGTGGTAGAAGCTGTACTCAAATTGAGTACCGGGGAGTATAAAGATACTTTCCACATAATCAACTCCCATCATATCAAAGAGAGCCTGGTCCTGACAGAAAGCTGGAGGAACATCTTCTTTTGACAACGATCAAAAGCTTCAACAACAACAACGGTAAGACTCCATGAAGCTTCTCAAATCCATGCAGAGAAGAAATCGCCAACCATCGTGGAAAAAGGTAAAGCAAAGGTAAACATTGAAGTATATCAACCTTGCCAGACAACTTTACCTTCAACGAGATTCCATAAAAATTTCCACGAAGCCTCTACATCAAGAGCCACACCATCAACAACGCAATGGAAACCAAAGCAAAAAGTCTATCAACCAAAGTTTCCATCACAAAAAAGCATCCATAAGAAGCCGAAGTATGTCAAGCAGGTGTTGGTATCCAAAGAGCACATCCAAGTCAAAGACCCAGTTTGGATACATGAAACAGCGGTTCAACCACAACAACAAAAGGTGACAGGGTGGATAGCATCGAATGAGTCAATCACTATTCAAGGCTACTTCCAAGGAAACACTAATGTCTGGGCCAAAAAGCCTAAAGTAACAGCCTGGACCTACCCACCTCAACCAACGAGTTCTACAAGGAACAAGACGTGCTATCAATGGAATACAAAATACTCAGGGAAGCGAAAGAACACCAACAAAAGGCAAACAAAAAGACCTTCCAAGAGGGCAACGCAAAAAGTTTGGGTACCGAAATCAGACTTCAACAAAGATACCCAACACAAACAGGTGAATCAGCGGGTGATTCCAGTGAAGCTACTCGAATCACAAGGATTCTATGAAGGTAACACCCAAATATGGTTACCCAAAGTAGTTGCTCAACCTAGAGCCACGAAGACCAACCAAGTAGCAAAGGACCCCACACAAAGAATAAAGAGACAATGGAGACCAATTACAACCAAGACCGCTGCAATCTATAGATGGATACCTTGTTATCAAGTACAAAAGCAAGGCTTTTACAACGGAAATCATCACGTTTGGATACCAAAGCCTAGTGTCCATCAAATTATAGAAGAAGATAAAATGCCAAAGACGGTCACACAAGGACCAAAAACAAGATGGGTTCCAAAATTGCTAGTGGAAACTCAATCACAGAGAACCCACACATCTCGACAATCGCTTCTCATGGAAATTAATGCAAAGGCTACATCAAGCCCTATCAGTGCTGAAGGACTTGTTTTACAAAGCAGTATCAACATACAACAAGCAAGTCAAGAGGAGCCAAAATATGCCAACCTACTCGACAAAATGGTGGCATCCAAAGACCAACACAATGATAGAGGCCTTAATCTCAAGAACTTATGGCATTGGGTTTCAGGCCATGAACAGGTAAGTCCAAGTCGCAATTAAAAATACATGGCATAAAAGTCAAGAGTCGGGCAGCTGAGCCACTAAATGAGCAAGGCATTAGTCCCAAAGCTTTAAGAGTCCAAGTCTATGTATTTTAAGTTTGGTAAAGTGAAGAAGAGAGTCCAAAAGACACTCACGCACTATGCATAGTGAGTAATGAGTGGAGAAGCTTCAACATCAAAAACCCTTCTTGGAAATGTGGAAGCTATTGAGATGTCCTTGGATATCACATGTGCTACATTTGTTCCTTGAAGTACCCAACAACTCATTTTTCACACCGCATGATTTTCTTGAAAGTACTCTTGTGTGCATATAGAGTGTCCCATAATTGACACTTGCATTACGCACTCTTACTTTATTTCTCCCAAGCACTCACCTTGCATGAACAGGTACTCAACTTCCAAGTGTTCAACCCCAATAAGAGCGTATACCAAAGGCATTTTTTCCCACTGGGTTTTTCCCTTTGGTCCTGCGTTGCATTTATACGCCCGTATAACAAAAATTATACGTATAAAACGTCAATATACGCCGTATCTCTGAATAATTACCGAATAGCCGTATAAAACATTTTTCGATCGAAAAGTATTTCGATCGAAAAATATATCGATCGAAAAAAAGTATATATATATAATCGTCGCCGTATTCGATCGAAAAGCATTGTGGACTTTCTTGGAGTTTGGAGAGCTTGGAGCTTCTGAGAGTTTGCCAGATAGAGACAGCGACGTTGATTTATAGCGGTTTTCATGTATATTTTTTAAATTTTCAATAAATATTAACTTTTTTTTTTGTGTTGTGCCAGACTTGTGTGGTGCAGTAGTTTCGGCTCTCACCACAAAGTTGGCTTGCAGGTCGTAGACCACTTCATGGTGTGTAGCCATAGGCCCATATGGCTCACTCCAGAGGTGTATAGAATATAGTTTTCTTTCCCGTGGTGTGTAGTTATATAACTCACTCCAGGGAAGGCTTAGAGTAAATTTAGATTCTCACTCGTATGGTGTAGTAGTATATCTCTCACCATAGAGATGAGTTAGGATTAGAGGTTGACTCGTGGAGTGTAGTAGGCATGATGCTACACCTCTCACTTCAGAGTGACCTATAAAATTTACAATCTTAAAGTAAATCATTATTGATTATTCTACATAGAAGCACAAAAATTAACGTTCGTCATTTTAAGAGTGTAGAGATGCATACTTTATGCCCTCTTCATCTTAATACGACTTTCGTTATTTTTGTGCTTCTATTTCTGTAGTAACATCATTGTTCATCAGCAGATGACTTGGTGTTACTCTGAACGTAGATATATACAACAATTGATTTACATTTGAGATTGTTGAATTGTTTGCTGATGGTTGTGTTGTGCGTGCCACACACTCCATTAGAAATAGATTATAAAATTTACAATTTTAGATTAAGTTTTTTTGTCATATGTGTTACATAGAAACACAAGCGTTACCACTCGTTATATTAAGAGTGAAGAGATGCATATTTTCATGCCCTCTTCATCTTAATGTGACATACTGGTTACTCGTGTGTTTCATATTCCAAAAGAACATCATTTTTCATCATTAAATGACTTGGTGTTGTTTTGGACATAAACACATACGATAGGTAACTTACATCTGCAATTGTTAATTTATCCGCTGATAGTTGTGTTGTGAGTTCCACACACTTTATCAGGGATTAGATTTATAAAAACTATCAATCTATTTTACAACAGCATCCAGGACTTGTGCTGAGAATATCTCACACTAGCTGAGCTGTTCACATATACGATTTTCCAACCCTTTAGATGTAATTTCTTTCATCATCTCACACTTCTGCACATAGCAGGGTCCAGTTCTTGTGCTGAGAGCATCTCACACTCCTGGCTTGTTTCTCTTTCTCTCTCTCTCTCTCTCTCTCTCTCTCTCTCTCTCTCTCTCTCTCTCTCTCTCTCTCTCTCTCTTTAAATTAATTTTCATGGTCGATTCGCACAATGTGGTTTGTAATCATAAGATTTTCTCTTGAATTTGCAATAATTTAGTATTGTTTAATAAATTTGAATCATCATTTAATATATATATAGGGTTAACACTCATTATATAATAACTATGTTACTATGGTGTACAATCATTTCGTAAGATTCTTAATTTATAATTTTGTCATACAGATATGGCAGACACGAAGCTAGCGAAACATCAACGAAAGTTCGTCTCCGAAGTGATTGTGAGACACTTCTATTACTCGTCAGAGGTAGAGATTAGGCGTTGTTTAAACCCTTTCGCTCCGGAGCATTTTTATCAGCTTACAGAGACTCTAACCAAGTCTGTGTTTGAGCAGCTCCAGGCAGAGTTTGCACCAGATATTTTTGACATAGCCCTCCTGACATCAGGTGCTTTAGTAAACATGGTCAAAAAAACCATTGGACAGATCATGAAAACCTTTCAAGAACTGAAAAATCCTGCAATTACTTCCTTGCCAAACATAGCTGAGCGCATACATCTTGTGCAACAGCTTTACATGGAGTTCAAGAGCAAGGAAAAGTTAGAAAGAGCAGCAAAGCGTGCAAGAGTGGAAGCCAGATCTTCTGAAGCTGCTGTTGAACCAGAAATCATTCTTAGAACAGAGCCTACAACGTCATCCGTTGCTACATTAGACCTCTCTCAACTACCACCTATTTTACACCTTTTACCCGACACAGCCGTCTTCAATATCCAAGCTCCACAGCTAGGAGAGGGAAGATGGGCACATGTGAAGTGTGTGGGTGTCACACATCCCGCTTTCAAAGATCAAGTGTATGCTGCAAAAGTGTTCAAAGTACACTTACATGGGCCCATCATGAAGCAACAGGTCAAAGACGAAGCAACAATTTTGGATATTTCACATCGAGGTATTATCTACCCTCTTGCCATGGTGCGCCACGTGGAGCGACCAATGCTCATTTCACGATTTTGGAATGGCAGCCATGTGGAGCAATGGATCAGAGAATGCACTGCAGATGGCAGCCAACCTGTCATCCGCGATTATGTACTCACTGCAGGAATAGTAGAGCTATTCCAGGAGAATATTTTGCAGATCATCAATGCTCTTCTCCAAACTCTAAAGTATATACATTCGCATAACTACCTCCACAATGATCTACACTCTCAGAATATGATGCTGCATTTTGGCGAAAAAGGTGTTTATGCCGGCATTGTGAATTGGGGTTCATGCACCAAAACAAATACCACAGCCGGTTTTCCTGCTCTACGCGATATGCAGATAGAAACTAGAAAACAATATGAAAGAGATTATCCATGGGCAGCCCCCGAATGTATATCTAGTAATCCTCCCTCCTGGACCAAAGCTATGAATATTTATTCCATGTGTCATACATGTAAACGCATTTTGAAGTGCTTACCAGAGCCCCAAGAACAAAGCAAGAGACATTTTTTGAGTAATGTACTTGCTCATCTTGAAACAGGCAAGCGCCTAAACCCCAAAACCCGGCCTAACCCTTTTGACCTCTCCTTATGTCTAAATGGTGCCCATAGAGTGGGTTACAACATTGTAATGACATCTGGCTTATGACCAACTGATGATTAATGAAAACACAAGTCTCATGATTTCATATTGTTTTACCTTTGGTGTCAGATTTAATTGTATGTTTAATTGAACAAAATATCTATGTTTGTCATTTGATATACTGTCTAATGTCAAATTAATTGAATGGGCATTTAAAAGTAATGACATGTTCACCTAATATGCAGATATGGAAGAAGAACTCAACCACGCAGAAGCTCAGGCAATTTTTAAAGAAGAACAAGTTGGACAAGCAGATCTTTCTACTATTGCGAACATTGAAGAAGATGAATCTGAGATGCAGGGCGAACCACTAACCCTTAAAGAGTGCAAAAAGCTTTGCCCTAATCACTTTCTACGCCATCAACTATTTCAAATAAGTGGCAATGCAAAAGATACAGCTCCGTTAAAGCTCTCTAATTTGCAACATAAAGGACTGGCACGTGTATTGCTGCAAAGGTTTATACGACAAGAGAGATGCCTACCAAACAACAACCAAGTAGCAATTTACTTTATCCAACAATGCTATGTTCGATATGTTTTGCTGAAGAGAGTGGATTGGTCAGATCGTCCAGGCACCGCTGGCGTTGGACATGGACGCATTGCAGAAAAGGTGGCAGCACGCAATGCAAATAATCCAATGCCTCCTCGCAAGTGTCCTATTGTTTTACTTCCTGAAGAGTGAGAAACACTGACTGAATTAGCCAGCCAAGAACAAGACCTTGCCAGCCAAGGAGAAACACGGGACATGCTTCATGGCCGTATTCTTGAGCTTGAAATAGAGTTAAGTGATGCACAAGCAAAGCTTCAACGATATGAATCATTGTATGGACCTTTGCCAGATGATACTACCACTTCACATAAAGATGGTGCTCAACCATCCCCTGAGCTAGGAATTATAGATTTTACCATAGACTAGCTTATAGCAAATCTATCAAACTCATAAGTCACTCACAAGCTTTTTGTAATCTCAAAATTATATCAAACTCTTTTCGATTGAGTAATTTCCCAGAACCTTGTTGTAATTTCAAACCTACATCGACTTTATGTAATTGTTATTCGACAAGATATTATCGGCAATTTATATTTGTGTGTGAGTAAATATGTGCATATGAGAGAGAGAAAGAGAGGTTTTGATGTGAACGACAACGAGATACCACTTTCTTTCATCATATGCAAAAACTTGTTAAGTATTACAATGGTACTCTCACAAATCATCTCCATCTTCACAAACTGCAACCATATCATCTACTTCTTCCATATCTGAGCATTCTGAAACTATCTCCCATTCCATATCATCTTCATCATCAACTTCTGCAGAAATAGCTTCATGCGTTTGGAAGACTCCATATTGGTTTTGAGCGGCTCTAGTTGCAATGTTTTGAGGCTTATAAATAAGTCTCATATTGCAAAAAACATACACCAAATCAACAGTCCGTTTAGTATGAAGTCTGTTTTGCTTTTTCGTGTGCACAAAGTCGAATGCTAACCAATTTCGTTCACAACTTCCACTTGATGCAGCTACTGATAAAACTCTAACTGCAATGTGTTACAACTCCACTTTCTCTCCACCATACTCCTTCCACCATAAAGGTGCACTTGTTTTGCCAATGGCATCTATATGCCACGGATCCTGAAACATACCAGTTTTGTTGGCATAATCTACTCGTTGATGAAAAGCTGTTTTTCCATCTTCGTGCCCTAAGAGTTGGGAGCAAACTGTTTTGAAGTCGGACATAACTTCTTTGTTGGCAGATTGCTGATGCATTTGAAACTTAGGATCCAATACAAAAGCCGCACCATGCAATGGCATATGCAACTGCACCCAACGCTTGTTAACAATTGTAATCATGGTAGCTTTATCCTTTGCACCAAAACTGACATTTTCTCGTAGCTTGCGTATAGCCTCTAACATATACCAGTAGACCCGACCAAAAATAAAAGAATCTGTGTCAACAGCTCTCAAAAGATCTACAAATGGCTTAGACACGGTTACTATTCTTTCTACATTACACAAAAAGACTGGCGAGTTTACTATTTGTGCACATCGACCAGCTGCCTCCTGATAACTTGGATACTTGCTGAGCCATTCATCCCATCTTCTGTCTGCTAAGGTTTCCATCAATGCAGGATTCAACTCTTGCAAAGAAGCAAGAACATAGTATGCCGTAGCAAACCTTGTTGCGCAAAATATTTGCTGAGCTTTATTTGGTGACTTGGTTCGAAAAAGAGCATATGAAAATTGATGCTCTCTAATGAATTTCACCACATGATTTTCATCCAATAAAGTTTGCTTCACACATGCCATTTTTACCAATATCTTTTAAAAGCAAATTTAAAGTGTGAGCTGCACATGGTACCTAAGAAATCTCTGGATACTTGACTTGAATAGCTCTTCCTGCTCCTTTGTAGTTGGCCGCATTATCTGTGACAATAGCAGTCACATTCTTTGGTCCACCTGCCTTTGCAATTGCACGATCATACACCCCTGCTAGGTAGGTGATAGTCTTCTCTTTCAACGAGCTGTCAATTGCTTCCACGAACATAGCCCCTCTAGGGTTAATAAGCATTACATTGATTAAGGTTTTTTCTGACAGTTAGTCCATCCATCCAATGCTATGGTGCATCCATATGCTGGAACAAACTCTAGGACTGTGCGTTTGAGAATGGCTTCAGTACTGTCTTTGACTTTATCAAGATATTCAGTTCGCATCTTGTTATAGTTAGGAAGCACAAATCCTTTTTTGGCTGTACTCATCAAAGCATCTTGAAATATTGGATTGCACATAACATTGAACGATATGCCACACGGAACAAATGCTTGTGTCAATTTTAAATGCAACTCAAGCAACCATTGTTTACCTAATGCTTCAGGCATTGTCTGTCCATTGGATGACGCTCTGCCGGATTTGCTTGTGCTAGGAACTCCTCCTGATGTAGAAGCATGTCCATGAAGAGGGTTCAATTGAGAACTTTGATCATTTACTTGAGTGGTACACACCTCTTATGTTGCCTCATTGCATACAGATGGTTCAATATTCGCATGAATATCTTTAGAAACATCACCTTTATGTTTAGCTGCAAGAATCAACTTTACTTTGCGAGAATACATGGCAAATTTTTCATGAATATCTTTTGGTGGTGCCCCGCACTTTTCAACATTGCCAGGGACTTTAAACAAATTCTCTTTAATTCTGGTTGCATTACCACTGAACTCGTGGCCACAAGATTTACATTTAAGTCGAGATGTATTTCTCCCAGCTTTCAACTCATGCACATAACTCCACTCTTGTCCTTTCACCATGATGCACAAAAATAGTTTTCTAGTAAAAACAAAGTCAATGATCATTTTCATAATCAAAATCAGTTAAAACATTAAATTAATTTAATTAACAATGATTGAACAAAAATACAATAATAAAAAACAATACCATTGGATTACATATAAATTGCATCGATTTATCTAAAGTGCAAGCTTGTATCTTTAACACATTATGATACTCAATAATTACAATTAAATCAAGTATTAAAATGATTATCATTATAAATTACTATACATACAAGAGCTATAAGTGACATTTTTAAATGTCAAAAGGATAATCACTTACAATACTTGATAATTATCGTATCTATGTAAAGTGCGAACAAAAAGTTCTTACACTTTACCATAGATTTTTAAGCGATTATCTATCTACAATGCGAGCATATGTATGCTCTCACACAGTACGGTAGATTTTGCAGTCCAAATAAAGATAAGAGAATATCATTATTTTTGGACATGTTTTTCCTAAATTTTTACTCTAGTGAGAGCATAGCAGTGTGAATAGCTCTACACAAAACGTAAAAATATAATTTTGTTTCATTATATTCATTTTGAAGTGAGAGAAAATCTCTACACATCAAAATCGAACTTTAAATTACATAAAATTAATTTTTATGTAATTATATTTTTAAACTAATTATCTCATGTGAGAGTGCACTCTACACACAAAGATAATATCTTACTTTTTTTTTATTAGTCACTTTCAAGTGTCAATTAATTGAACACATTGACAAGTGATTCTTATAATTACAGTTTGTATCAGGTGAGAGATTAAACTCTTCACAAAATACAAACTTTCAACTATTTACTAAGTTTTTCAAAACATATTCATATATTTGAATCACAAAACTTAAAATTCTATTGAATTTTAATTTTTATTGCATTCAAATTGTTTTATTTTTTTACAAATTACATTTTTTGATTGTTTGGTGAGAGTACTCACATGGAAAACACTGACTTTGAAAGCTGGTATGAGACCTTTCGCGTGTTGCTATATATACTAACATATTCGATCGTTATAATTTTAGATCGAAAAATTAAGAAGTTATACGATTGGCCGTTTCTGCTGATGTGGCACCTTATAATACGGCCGTATAATTTAGATAAACAAAAAATACGCCCATTATTCGCGTATTATACGTCTCCCGAATAACGAATAATGCAACTTAGCTTTGGTTATTCAGGTTTTAAGACCCTAATCTAGACCTCATCATCAACTTCTTGTATATATTCCTTCTACATCAACAATAAGGAAAGGGCTACCCAAAACCATCAACAACAACTTGGAGTAAAAACAACAGGTCTCCATATGCTTATCAAGAGCATCTTTTATCTTCAAGGGTGACAACAAAACTCCATCCAACAATGGCAAGTCAAAGAATGGACTACAACATCAAGCAATGAGAAATTTATCAAGCGAGCTATGCACAACAATCAAAATAGCTCACATAGTGCTTCAACATTGGTGACGACAACTCAAATTGCAGTGGACCTTGAGAGAATATCTATCATAAAGTCCACGCTACAAGGAGGATCAGTTCTACACGATCAAACACTTCAACATCCATCTTTACGGCAACTAAGATTGACAACCAAGAGGCGAATGCACAACAAAAAGAAACGTTGCCTCGATAGTCAAAGCTCAAATCATGTATCAACAACATGATAGCTATGCATCACTCAAGGAAGGGGGGAGCGTCACATACAACAACGCGCTTCCCAAGATGAAGATCAACCTTGAAGACAAAGCTGAAGACAACCCTATGACAAGACTGCACAAGGTCGTGTCAAGAGACGACACGAGCTAGGAAGGGGGGAGTGTTTGGAGGTGATAACAACATACAAGTGCCCACCTAGCCAAGGCGCCCGTTGGGTCAGCCAGCCAAAGTTTTGATGTGGTCACATTATTTTACCGATGTTTAATACATCAAGCCCTGTAAAAGCCTAATGTCAATCGTTTATGCCGAGTCAGAGTCAAAGATGTAATTTTTCCATTGGTGTATGTAAAGGTCCATGAGAAGTTGGCCGCCGGCCACTTTAGAAAGCCCTAGGTATATAATACACTAAGGTTAGTGGGAAAGGGAGAGATCATTTTTTGAAGATAAGAGACTACTGCGTTACGTACAAAGAGCTACCTCTTTGCTCCAACTTGTAATCATCGCTTGTGTGGCTACGGTAATCCAAATTCAGTTTTGTTTCTTGCATTGTGTTCCTATTACTCTGCTCTTTCATTCAAGTGTAAGAATTCAAGATTCGGTGAAGGTTTCAAACGCATCCGTTTAGGCCTTAAGTCGCTGTTTTGAGTGTTTATATGCGTATTTTATGTTGTTTTGACCCTAGGAGAGGCTTTAGGGACCTAAAAACGACCCTTTAGGATCATTCGTTTACTGTTTTTGCGTACTGTGGGACGAACGATCGCGATCGTTGCACCTCTCCAGAATGCTGTGACAGTGATAGGATATGTTCTTGATAGTCCCCTGTAGCTTCCCTTCAAGTTTCGTGCGATTCCTATATGATTTGCATGGTGAACGGGCGTGATGACTGTAGAGCTGTGTAGAAGGACATAGGCAGATTACTTGGATTTAGTGCGTTTGATTTGCTTGTAGAGTTAGTATTTGCATCTCTTCGATTTCACTTCATTCGGATTGACACCCTATTGAGTTTCCATGCCTCATCCGAGTCGCTTCCCCTGTATCGATAAATTTATGTTGATGCTTGAGAGCTATGCTATGGACGTCCGTCGCGGCGACCCGCAAACACACCTGTTTGAGTATGGAGCACAAGAAGGCTCCAAGATTTCCATTTTGATTTTCTCATTAAGTAGCTCTACTAAGTTTGGCAAATGAGCCTTTGGAACCGGAATAGGCCACAGATTCCAAGGCACATAAGGTATTGTGAAAATTACCATAGGAGCTACAATAGAAGGATCAACACATTCTATCTCATGTGGCTCAAATGCAAAAGCCTTACCATGCTTTGAAAGCATTTCTTTGAAGCACTTTGTCTCCTCCTGAATTAGAAACTCCTCATGACCAATCTACAACTCTTGGAAAGACTCCTTTGTGAAGGTATGCCCAATCTTTTTAGGATTCCTCAAACTTGACTGTAAAGAAGCCTGTTCAATCTTTTCTCTATTGTTGGACGGGAAGGGTGAAGCTACCGGTTTCACCTTCTTTGCTACACTCTTGTATTTAGTTTCAACATGAACTTCTGGGCCAACTGTTTGGTTTTCTTTAAAGGATTCTATTACTTGATACATTTCCATAGAGCAGACTTCCACAAATTCATTTTCAAGATGCAAACTAGACCCCATTATAGCATCAAGCTAACCCATAGTATCTACAAAAGAAACTTGTTCACACAAACCCAAAACATTTTCACTAGGCTCTAGCAACCCACTCTTTTTCATGCCTGTTTGTACATTATGCACATATTGCCTCTCACCTCTCTTCAAATCTTCAAGTTTTGTAAAAAATACTGATCCATTCCTTGTTACCAACGAGCTCGTTGAAAAAGTTTCACCTATTTTTGGATCAGGCGAGACCCTTTTTGTTTCTGTACCACTGCAATCCCGGTTTACAATGGTACTTGGCCAAAACCCATCATTTCTCTATGATCATGAAACTCTTTGCTCACCTTTGGTAGAGGATGTTCTCTAAGGTTGTCACGATTTCTTTCATGTTTTACAAAAACCGTGAGAAATTGGACAGCTTGTTTACCATCTTTGCTACGTATCCTAGCATATGATGAACCATCATCCATTACCTTTGTTTCCATTCGAACTCCCACAATGTAGGGTTGTCCAAGGATGAGATGATATGAAGATATATTTTGTACAAAGAAGTTTTGGTCAATCTTTACATCACCTATTGTCACCTTCACACCTGGACATGTTGCATACAAATCACCTCTACACCTTCACACCTGGACATGCTGCATACAATTCACTGGATGAATTGTTTGTCACTTTTACCATCCAACCATGATTTGTTTCCATTGTCCATCTGCACTTGTTATAGAGAATCTTTGACATTATGTTTATTTCTGAACCATGGTCAATCAAGGCAACAAATGGCTCTTCAAGATCACCTACCTTGACCAAAGTTTCTGTAGTAGCCCTTGCCCATTGACTTCGTGAATAGTACCTCCTAGGAATATCTTCAACTTCTTCATCATTATTTGAGAAATGCACTTGCTTCACTCTCCCACTAGATTGGTAGCATCCTACCATAGCTCCATCAGCCTCCTTATTTTGCACCTGCATCCCTTGGGTCTTCGAGGTTTCCCCTTCAACCAGTGGACAAGAAACTTCAGCAAGGGTTTGCCTCTTCCTCTTGATGATGTCAATGATCTCCTCATGGTATTCACGCTTTGCAATGTCAGGAACTTCTCCCAGAGTAAACTCAATCTTGCTATTCAAGATCCTTTCCTCCAAGACTTTCTTTAAATCTGTAGCAACCTCAATATCATATTGTAGTTTATAAGTTGGGCCTTTTGTCTTACCTTTTGTTAGCTCTTTCTTCTTTATTGTTGTACACTCCTCCATGAGTACTTCAGGTGGGGATACTCCTTGTGTTGAGGGTGTTTGAGAAGGCAATGAGTCACTTCTTCCCCCACCTCTAGAAGCTTTTTTTGATGGTCCTTCATCATCATTCTCACGCCTGCGCTTCTCTTCTACAATCGCCTCATTTTGTTGGCATTTTGTAATTTAGGCATGCACTGACAATGAGTCCACTAGATCATTCCATCCTGTTTCTAGAGGTATGCAATCGCCTGCTTCATGTATTGTAAGCTTTCCCTTTTTAGCTAATTGCATGACATTTGGCCAAATTTGACCATGATGGTCACTCACCTCTTCATCAGTAAGATGCTCAATTTTTACTCCATAAGTAGCTGCCTCAACTAAAGAGGTTGCATGGTTAGTTGCCATATCTTCAACTAAGGTTTGCATTCCCCCCTTCCCAAAGTTAGTTCTCAAGGATAGACCTATCTCTTTTAAGTGGATTTTACCATCCTTAAAAAAGACAACATCTTTTGACAAAGCATCACAAAAATCATCACAATCCCTTCTTACATGGTCAGTACTATCACACTAGATACATCTATTAACAAACCCTTCTTTGGGCTATTGTCTTTGCCTAAGAAGTGGCTCTGATGGTGTGTCTTTTTCTTCAATCTTTGCAAGCTTCACCTTCAAGTCACGCATTCCCTTCACAAGTTCATCTAGCATAGACTCGTCAAACTTAGGAGCTATATAAGTAGGGTTTACCATTTTGTCAGAAGTTGAGGTTGAAGGACTTGTAGTGCTTAGTACCATCTTGTCCCTTCTTCTTTGTCGTTTGGCAAGCAACAAGACAGCACCTTCGACTTAATTCCAGTCGGTCTTTAGTCCTTGCTCAACATCTTTATCTTCAAGAAGAAGCTCCAAATTTTCTTGAATCTCTTTACCTGCGGATTGTAAGAAAAGATGTGTCTTCTTTGCATCTAGTGTGGCCCTTTCTATCGTGGTGAGTTGTGCATAGCGCCGCTCAAATTCCCTAAGTAGCTCTTTTATTGATAGTCCTTGCTTTGGCTTGACCACCCATTCTAAGAATGTCCATTTGGTCACTCTCTCCGAGTCCTCCATGAAATATTCCTCCTTTAAATCTACTTTGAGTTCTTCCCAATTTCTCCCACGCCCATATTTAATTTTCCTAACATGCTCCCTAATTTCTGGAGCAACAACTAGCTCAAAGATTTGAATCATCTCACCTTCTGACACGCGATGTAGCTCCATCTCCTTCACATACTCGTGTAAGTACTTGGTTACATCTTTGCCATTGAACTGATCCATTCTGTTGACGACTGCTTGTATGTCCTTCGTTGCTGAAATCTCCCTTCTTTCAATAGCATGTTGTTGTTGCATGAACATTGCAAATGCTTGAAACATTTACATTGTTGCTGGGTCAAAATGCATACCCTGTTGCTCAACATGATCACCCATGGTTACCCACAAACTCTTACCCTGGTAGATTCGCGTCCGCTTCACCAAAAATATGTCAAGAAGTTGGCGGTCTTGCCAGGAAGGCACTGGGGCTCTTGCTGTGAGAGTTTGTGAGAAAGCTCAAGGGTTATGAGAAGGAGCTAAGATGTAGATAACATAGCTTCTAGAGCTAAAGAAGAAATGTAGCCAAATAAGCTACTCACTTTCCCTTACAAACACACACGTGATGGAGAGAACTCATGAAAGATAGTCAAAAAAAAAAAAAAAAAAAACATCAAGATTACGATCATATCGTATCATGGGTAGGATAAAAGGGTTAATGGATGAGTTAATGATATTTAATCTTTTTTGTCCAAATAAGCTATGGATTGCTCTTTGGAACTATAGTTTTGTGCTTACTATAATATATATGTTTTGTCTAGCGATTGGGATTAGTTGTAAGTACAAATCCTCTTGATTCATAATAAAATAACCACATTCACATCAAAAGAGAAGTCATAGTCAATGATAGGTAGTATGATGGGATCTAGTGAGAGAAGTATTTCGTTGAGCCTTTCAGGACCAAATAGAAACACTATGCATTGTTGAAGGTGAATCTTTGGACTAATCCAAATGTTGACCCTAATAGATTGCACATAATGGAAACGAAAGAAATCTCCTCTACGTGGATTATGGTTATTCATCAATGATATACTTAGTATGTTCAAAGATAAAGGTGTGAAAGAAGTGAAAGGAGAAGAAGAAGAGAGTTTCTCTCCCAAGCCCTATTGTTGCCCTTAGGCAATAAGGATACTATGGGGAGAGAAGTACCTGTAGTAAGGAGATTCTAGAGTTTGTGGAAGAGAATGAGAACCTTAAGAGAGAAAGATGCTCGTGAAAGATGAAGATACGGTTACTAACCTTGTGCACATAATTGTTTCCCGCAAGAAGGTTGTGCCCGTTACATTGGCAGCATTGTTGCTTGAATACCTTCCAATGAAACAATTAGGACACAACAAGATAGATGAAAGGAGGATTAAAGATAGAGTTAGAGATAGATCTAAGTGTGGTGATGGTATTAAAGATAGATAATGATAAATAGAGATAGAGTTAGAGTTAGAGACAAGTGTTAGACTAGATATGCAAATGAAAGAAAAACTAGCAACATATATCTTACATGAGAGCAATCGTCACCACCTTAATGGAGAGAGAAGATGAGGCAAGAATTCAGGATTTCTTCAAGAGAAAGTGTGGCACTAAGATGAGTGTTTCACTATGTAATTGAGGTATTCTCACTCACTCATAACTTGCCCCCAATGAAGAGAAGGTTGCCCTTTTTATAGGTGAGGGAGCCATGTTTTACATAATCACTTGATTAGGCTAAATAATTAACCCAAATCAAATGTTCTTTGGATATTTCTTAAATGGGAAATATTAGGACTCAAAATATCATGAAATTCAGCATTTTTGGTCGTTGAGGCTCCATGTGGGTGCATGATGTATGTGGGCCCCACCTAGGCATCTTCTGTGCGGCTCCAGCAAGGGGTCCCAACTTGTGCGTCTGTTCCTTCAAGAAATCTTTGAGGTGTCACATTCACATGATTGTGTCTTTTATCCTCCAAATATATTATTTTATGAAAAAATACCAAGATTACCTCTTTTCACTTGATTCACCTGTTTACCATCTCTTCTTGCAGTGTAGTTGTGAGAGGAATTTTCATTGTTTTCCCTGTAACTTTTGACCTATAACTCGGATTGACATGCTTCAAAAGGAAAAATTAGCCTACTAAAAGGGCTTGACTTGGTTTTGGCCTTTTCTCCATGCCCTTAGGTCAGGATTTTAAAATTGGGATGGTCCAAGAAGCTTTGGATCTTCCTTTTCATAAAGTCTTCTAGTAGGCCCTTCCCTCTTGTATGTATCCAAGAAGGTATGCATTATTGAAGGGTTATATTGTTAAATAATGTGAAAAGAAGAAAATAATTTATATATGGTATGGTATAGCTGAGATATTAGAAGAAATATACAAATGCTTTTCCCCCAGAAAAAAAGAGGCACAATTATTGATACTTCTCTTGCAGTACTTTCTAATAGTAATGTACATTTATATTACTTCAAAGGTATGGTAGAAAGTTTTTATTTATGCATATGAGTATTATATGAAGTATACTTATGCATCAAAAAGTCACAAGATAAATCGTTTAATGCCCGTTCCCACTGTATACGTGCCACAGCACGACAACGTGATAGGTTACAATTTTCTTAGGTGACCTCCTCGAGTATACATCCCATGCCTAGATTCCCCGCAATTCCAGCACTGTAATACTCTCCTAGGTGGTGGCTCTCGTTCCTCATATTTCATTTCTTGTCCCTCGGGACCTACAATTTGTGCAAGATGAATTGAGAAGTTTCTCAAGGACTCGTTCAGTTTCTCAATCACTTTGACTATTACCTTGGGCATCTGTTTAGAAATTGATACTTTTGTTGTGTCCTTAGGTCTAGGACCCTATACTAGAAGCTCTCCCTGAATGCACTTCGATTTTGTATAGTTCAAGACTACCCTAGTTTCGGCAGCATCAAAGGTAGTAGGTGCACATACCTCAATTTTTACCTTGAGTGTGGGAAATAAGACCGTTATGAGTCTCTCCTTATTTAGAAGTTCTACACTATTCCTGGGGTTAGGCATGTTTCTTAACCATATAGCCTAAAGATGTAGAGACTCCTGTTTTTAGATGTATTAGTCATCTAGGTATTTTTGTTTGTGGTGGGCAACAATGTCCTGCCATAGTTTTTGAGCGTTTTGGGGTTAAAAAATGTATTGCTTGAAGTGATTCAAAAACTCCCTATAGCTCTGGGTTGCATGATTCATTATTCGACATTCATTTTGTTCGTGAATAATGGTCGATTAATATGTTCTTAAGATTTATTCATGGGTATTATTTGCTGCCACATCAGCTTTATTCAAAAAAAAGTTTTACTGCTTACATATCAATTGATAGGCTATCGATCGATAATTAATCATTCGATAGGCTTTTGATCGATAATAAAAATCGATCTCAATATGTTTTCGACCGATATAGTAGTAGTATATAAAGCCCAATTTGTGTGTTTTAGCTACAATTCCCTTCACCAAAGTGTCAGGTTACCTCCGACATAGAAAGGTTGAGTTGTCAACTTGAAAAAAAATTGATTTTTTAAGAAAATAATATTTTTAATGTTTATACATTAAAAATAAAATAAATATATACATCTGAAATATCTATAATTCTTAATACTAGAAGCTATTCTTTAACTCTATTGCTATAGTCTAAATAAATTACTCTAAGCAATAGAGACTATACTTTTAGCTCTACTTGTTTAAGAATAGATAAATAAATAATTGTACGCATTAGAGGCTACTTTTCTAGCTATAGTGCAAATGTATAATTGTAAACATTAGAAGCTATACTCTTAGCTCTATTTGTTTTAGATATATACTAAAAGTGATATTTGATGGTTAAAACCTATCATAGCTATAATATGTGCATAGATATAGTGTTAATTCATACATTTTGAAACATATACACATACATGTAGGGTCTTTTGGTGGTCATGAACAAATGTTCTTGTCTACATATAGACATAGAATAGGTCCACTTAGTGTCTCTTGGTTGTTATGAGATGATTCTCTTGCTTACAAATGAGGTTTAAGGTATGAAGTAGGATTCACTTGACTGCATAGAATAGGTCCACTTTTGGCCTCTTGGTTGTTATGAGATGATTCTCTTACTTCCAAGTGACGTTTAAGGTATGAAGTAGGATTCACTTGGCTGTTATCGAGCTTATGCTCTTAAATCTAAGTGAATATGGTGGATTACCTATAGAATTCACTAGGTTATGATCGAGAAAAAGCTCTTACCTCCTAGTCAATGTTAGTCATGCATAGTACTTAGGAGTCACATGGATGTTATCTAGCTCATGCTCTTACCTCTATGTTGATATAGAAATTAGAGACCTCAGTTATTTTAGGATTGATTGGTTGTGTTTGAGAAGAAGCTCCTACCTCCAAGAGACATAGATAGACAAGCCTTCATGGCTTGTGGAATCTGAACATTCTCAAATCCTGAACAAAGTGACATCTATAAACTGAATTCTCAACAAATTCATCAATTAGCAACTCCAAAACAAATTCATTGCTATAAACATAGAGAGAATACAATTCGTCTCAAAAAAGGATGGGATAAATTGCCATTAAAACTTTCAACTATAGTCTACAATGTCTTTAAGAAATTGTGATATCCACCGCTTCTTCGAGATCTGCATTCAATGCTGCCTCAAGCATATCCATCGTTTCTTGAATATCTACCTCGTGACTTGTTCCTGCCTCCTCAGGCAACGGAGAGAGAGGACCGTACTGCACTTCACAACTGGTAAGTTTTTTCTTTAAAACAACTACTTCTTCTTCTTTAGCTGCCAAATTCTCTCATAGAGAAAGAATGCTCTCTCCTTGGATGGCTAGTGCAACCCCTTGAGACACAATATTAACAATTTGTTCATGCTCATTTGGTATGAGCACAAGTGGCCTCTTTCGTGCAAGTGGATCTACCTCCCACGACGCGCTTGTGCCCTTTCATTAGCTCTTCCAAGTCCGACACTAGTGTTGAAAGGACGGTCTGTCCAAAGGACGCACTTCTTCATTATATCTTACAAGAAGACTTGCTAGATGAACTACATGGAAACTTGATTATTGTTAGGTATATTGTGCTCCTTTTGGATGAAGAGTAGGAGAAACACACACGTGACCCCTTTACACTGCAAATTTGAGATTTTCAATGGTGTCGTTGCCTCGACACAACCTGACCTCCTAAACCGTACATCTTTCACAAAAAAAGAGGGACAACACTTGGGTACATATTCCAATTTCATTGGTTTTCCCTGCCAACCTTTGGGCTCCGTGGCCTCAAAAAAGAATAAGGAGAGGTCTTGAGCTCCGTAACACATGCTCTCCTCTCTAAGGATGTGTTGAGACTCTTCGTGGTCGAGCTCACCGTCGACATTGGGAGGAGCGTATGGCGCTGCCATTTCTTGTCGAATCACATGATAGTAAATAATTAGATCAAAACAATAGATACACATTGATTATAAAACTAAAATCAATGGTACAATCAATGTTCAACATACACAATTTTCAAATTCACATCTCTCTCATCAATTTGACACCACCAATGTAATAAAATAGCATGAAATTTCAAGACAATGGACATGAAACAAGACAAAACTGTTGCATTGCAAAGTATAGACACGTTTTCAAATTACAAGGTATGATTTCAAATTTCAATCATTGGATGGCCTCAAGCCTGCACTATCTGGGAGTGTGCAACCAACACCCCTAATGCCTTGTAACATGCTGAGGAGATCATGTGAGGACGTGGGATTGGTAGATACACAAGTGCGCAAGACTTCCTGAAAGAGTCTGAGAAAAGCCATATAATTAGTGCCATCATCCTTAGGTAAATATTTAAGGAGTTCTTGAATGTATTTACAAAGGGAGTAGATATCTTGGCTACGTGTGTAGACAAGAGGATTTTTCGATATACATTTGGGAGCCACCCACCAATATCGCTTGCTTCAGGCTTCCCTTGTTAATGGGAGAAGATCTAACAACTTTGGAAATGTGTTCTCTGTGGAGAACAAGGTTGCACTACCCCAACCACATACGCCTACATATACTCTAGCCCAACCAAAGTACAACAAGACATTACTCCCATGAACATCGTTGTGAGTGATGTTATTTGCATGCAAAAAGATGAAATTTGGAGAAATTCATTAAATATAGGCCATATATTCTTCTTGACTCCTTCAACGGTCCCCTCGGCCGTCTTTGAAACCCTTTCTCATGGCCACATTCTTCCCCTCCTTTTGGAGTCTCTCTAGCCGCTGGTCGAGTTGTCCACCATTCCACATCTTGAAGATGAGGGTGGGAGCTTGCATGGCGTGTCTTGCGAATCCCAGAGCAGCTATGATTCCACTATGAGTGATATTCATAATTGTGGCCTCATGGAGAGCTATGTCGTTGGAACTCTTCTGGCCATCACCCTTGATTAGCTTGCCATCGTAAAATTCATATGTGAAGGTTTCATGATTGACTTTCACCTTCGTGACCATGTGGTATCTAGCTTCTTCAATGCTTGCCATTTGTAGAAATTCAATGCAAGCCATGTGAATGACGACGAGGTTGCATGGGTCTAAACTTCCCATGTTGGGCGGCATTGGATCATTGCTAGAGATTGGTACTTCTGAAGTGGCAAGCACTTCCGGTATATCCTTGGGCTCTTCTTTGATCCTTGGGCTCTTTCCTTGCTGCTTCATGCTTCTCTAGAGGACCTCTACTTCCTTCATGCGGTCCATGAAGCCAAACTTCCCTTTAATTTGCTTGTGAAGGGTTTTTGTAACTCTGCAAACTTGCCCTATGATTTGACTCACGTCATGGCCCAACTGACCACCTGTAAGGACTTCAATCCCACCTGAAGTGCCACAAAATTTTGCAACTAGTGCTGCATATGTAGCACTATATAACTCATCCAAAAATGATTTGTACGAGGACTCTTGCAAGACTTCCTGGAAGCGATCACTTCGTAATCCATAAAGATGAGTGCATATGAATTCTTCAACATATTTGCGCTCAACTTTTTTTTCCTTGCCTGTAGTATCCATGACGTGCACAGAAGCTAAAAAAAAAATAAAAAATCAAAACTTCTCATGAGTATAAGTGTGGGACGGGTGTCTAACCTCACTCCTATCTTATTGCAGATTTAGCGAGAACCATGATTAAATTGTCAATCCATGGGACAAAGCTGACTCGACTAGTGCATAGACGCTACAAGAGGTTGTCAATCTCTCGGAAAACAACAAACAACTTCCATCTAACGCAAGCTACACTCAAGTGACTGAAATCACCAAAAGTCAATCGCTCATCGGTAAACAAATCACATCCGTTACAGCATCAAATGACATCCAAACATAACAAAAATTCCAGGACATGTTTATAATACCTAAGCACACATGCTTATGGTCTGAAATCCCACTTTAGGTCATGTGCCAAAAGCGCGATTATTAACAACAGTGGATTTTTGACCTAGTTGTTTTCGACCCAGAATGCACCTAAATGCTTAACAATGATGCCCCAAACTCCGCCTATACTTAGTTTTTGATTTTAAAGTGTAAATTTCTACTTATGATGAAATTAGGCCGTGGGTCGGCAATGCCAAAAGCTGCGAAATCCTGTGAAATGCTTATGTCAATGCGTAGAGCTCTTACGTGCGGTTGCAATGCAACAAACGCCACTAAATATTGTGACCAATAGGGAGGGAGTAGGAAGCGTGAGAAGGAGAGAAGTGAGCGCTGTTAGCTCACGCTATGTATTTCATTATCCAAAACTTACAAATAACTTACAAAAATTGGCTTGTATACCTTAGCCAAGGTTTTTGGTGGTCAAAACTAATAATCTGGGAGCTCTAACTAAACATGGGTAATGACAGGTTGATACAATATGGAAGCTTGTAGCCCCGGATCATCAACTACAAGTTTTATCCAAAAAAAAAACAGTTACAATATTCCAAATTTATCAAAATAATAAGCGTCTTTACAATGAGAGCTCCAAAAAATGGTATCCGAGTTAGCTTGCTGCTAACATTTCCCCCCTCCTCGCCTATGTCGTCCCTTGACACAACATGATGGACTGAAATAGTCTTTGTGTTGACGACTGGTGAGGCGGTCTTTAACACTAGTTTGGTACCAAAAGAAAATGGTACTTGAAATCTAGAACACATCTCGAGAAATGCTTTTGCAAACTTATAAAATGTTATTCAAAGTACTCATAGAAATTATAATTCCTCAATTTTGATCATAACCTCAATAGTAACTACACTCATGAAAAGAACCTACGCAAAACAACATTCAATGTTTCATTAAAACTCGTACTCTAGCTTAAGAAAAAAATGAGTAGGATGCATGCAATAATCTGTCGTAACTACATATAAATCTGTCGTAACTACTTATATATGTGTTTGATATTTTTGCAATTTTCATGTGAGATAAAAATCCTTTGTGACTAGAATTAAATATAGAAAGTCCTGTGGGTCAAATATCCAAATTTCACAAATTCAATTAACAATCACAAAAAACGTTTAATTCATCTAAATTTATAATTTCTTCTAATGCATATATATTAGATCTATGACTCCATCACATAAGGTGATAATTTTTAATGGTTATGCAAGCCACATTTAGTGATTTATGGCATATCCAAAAAACTGCGCATGTTGTAATTATGATTTTTTTAATCAAAGATAAACCTTAAAATATGGTCCACTTTTAGATTTTTTCGTTTATCTCACTTATTTGTATAGAAATACCTCATATGGACACAATTGGGAGATTTGTATACACACTTTCATTAGTTTTTCATAGCAATGTTTTTTTTGCAAGAAATTACGCACTACAAATTTTTTTAAATGAGGTTAAATTAGAGGATGCCTATGAGTTTGAACCCTTGAAAAATGCTTAGTTGATGGGTATTGATCTATATAAAATTAAACACCGTAGATTTTGTCCCATAACCTCATCATGTTAATGAAAGAGGCATTGAAATATCAAAATTTCCCTCTTTGTCAACATTTTCAAGATTTTGGTCTTTTGATTATAACAAAAATCTAGTCCCATGACTAGGTTATGAAGCTCAATTTCTTCTATAATAAGTCTTTTACTATCCATACACCTTGATATCTATGCAAAATCTTATTTTGATGAGAAGTTATATTCAATTTATGAAAATTTTGTTAAAATTACACTTAATTTCTATGATTTTTCATCTTAAAACTTATCATTGTAATCTTAATTTGGTATTAAGTTTGGCAAAAGTAAAAATTGGATATGTTCTTCACCTCATAGTTGACCTAAGATATGAACAAGTTGCTAGAAAAACAAGACACTTTAGTGTCTCAGGACATTTGTGTGTCGGATTACAAAACTAGTGTTAAGTGTAAATTTAGAGCTTTTTTGTATCTAATCTTTCTCTCTTTATCTAACACCTGTAAAAATTGCATAGTGACTCTGTTTTTCAACTCTACTGCGGAGTAGCCAACGAATCTCGAAGTCAGGTTGCTGATCATTGGCCCAAATATCTTCGTTCGCCAAGTAAAGAACCCTATGTAGAATGCTTCCTCAAATGCCAACATATTATGTGAAGCTAAGAACATGCATCGGGCATAGAAGCCATAGAGGACTTCTTTGGAAGGTTCGCCACTGAGATCATAGCATAAACCTTTATTGCCCTTGAGGAATTAAATCCATGGGGCACCTGCTTGCTCTGGATCATGAAAGAATTCAATACAAGTGAGGAGCATTCAACAGATTTTATACAACATCGCACATAATAGATCCGGTAGACTTCTGAAGAATGACATGGCACTCAATAGGGCTTTTACCATGTATTACTCTGTGGCTGGTCCTTTTCTTGAAGCTGGCCATTTCGGGTAGTTCAGCCATGTTGGACGCTTCTTTGTTATTGCCTCGTGTGCTTTTTGCCAAGTCCTTACTCTTGGTACATGAAAAAAAGTGGGATCCTTTTGTAGTTTCGCACGTGCTCTTGTGAACAAAATTAGATACCTTGGATTCTTGTTCAACCATCTCAGCCTCCGCTTTGGGTGGTCTTCATATGTGCCTTCTACTTGCATGTCTTTGTAAAAGCCTCTCTTTGACTTGGAGCACCTCCACCTTTATCAAAGGATATGGCAGGGATTGCTGATTCCATTGTGCATTGATTTGATTGGGAGTGAGTTGAGTAACATTGACATAGTGAAGAATCCTCAACTCCGAATCCACCGTTGCTTTCCACTGCTCATCCACCTCCTGGGTAATCTTCTCTTTTAGTGTATCTTCCTCATCTTTTGACAGTTGGACCATTGGCATTGCATCAGCTTCTATTAATTGTACCTGGAATTCATCCTCGCCACCTAGTCCTTCTACTGGCTATGTCTCCATCTCATCAAAAGAAAAACAGGGAATATCTATCTGTGGTTGTTCTGAAGTTCTTGCTTCTTCTTGAATTTTTGGTCGTCCATCTCTCAGTAGCTGGTTGACTCTTTTAAGCTCATCTATTTTTTTTAGTAGCTCTTCTTCTCATTATACCCACATTAAAGCCATGTCTCTACATTGAGACTGCTCCAGCTTTAGCTCTAGCTCGAGGTCTTTGTTCTTTTTCTCTAATGCTTTGTACACTTGATTTGTCCCTTTTATTGGGGCTATTGCGGGATTTTCTTGTATTTGCTGCAAAAAAGTTACCTGATTATTTATTCTCTACTCTACGTATTGTAGGGAGGTGTTCACTACATCTAATTGTACTTGAATCTTTTGAACTAATAGGGTTGTAGTTAGAATTTTGTTGGTAAATTTTGTCAGCTGGTCATCTTTGGCTTTGCAAGTATCTGTCAACTTTGTAAGAAGTTCACCTAACTTCTCCATTTTCTTTTGTTGTTTATCTCTTCGTAGCTGATGTTGTTCAGCTTCAACTTTCAATTCATGCACTTGCTTTTGTAGGTCGGTGATTACATTTAATCTATCTTCTAACTCTGCTTGGAGAGTGCCAATCACCATCTCTAGTTCTTTAGCCTTTGTGATGCGGCTAAGTGCTGCTGATCGGAGTCTTTTCGTCATGTTCTGAATTTGCCTTGCATATTCATTGACTTGTAGAATGACCTCATCATTTGATTTCCCATCCTCATTTCTTGTGAGCTGCTTAGATGTCTCGGCAGTCTCTTGTGACTCTTGTGGTGGGGTTGTGGAAGCTGGTTTCTCTTACCCTTGAGGCTGTGCTTGGGCCTCTTCTACTTTGTCATCTTGAGGCTTTGTGGATGCCTCCTCTGTTTCACGCTATGTGGAGGTGGAAGGTTTTTCCGCTGTTCCATGTTCCTATGTTTTCTCAAACTTTGTGGACTTCTTTCTGTCCAAGTTCTCTCTCTTTAGTGGGATCAGTTGTTGTAGTTCTATCTGTTGGTGATGGTGGTGGGCTTGGCATGTGATGATCATGCTGTTCTGTAGCAGGTGAAGAAGTTCGACGAGACATGTCACCTGGTTCTTGATGGGCTTCTCTTTGTGTGGTTGCTTCAGCTTGTTCTTCCTGCTCTGCCACCTCTTTAGCTTTTCTTTCTACTTCTTGGGTTTCTTTCAGCTTCAAAGCTTCTGCCTCCGTATACTTTTTCCAATAATTATGTGGGATCTTCGGCCTGTTTCCTAGCATGGTGCTTTGTTCTTGGTCCTTTCAGTTCAATAAATACCCACTTTGCAGGGTCCTTGCCTTGATCTTGATGGCTACGTTTGTAGGAATGATTTTCTCTTTCAAACCTGGCCTCTTTTTGTTGTAGCTCCTCCTGATGTGCTACCACGAATTTTCTTTTCATTTCCTTGATTTGTGCTCTTCTTTCCTCATTATCGGAGCTTTCCCTACTATGTTGTTCTGGCGAGCTCTCAACTGAGTCTTCATCAGACTTGTATGTTCTCTCCGTAGATATTGTGGCTCGATGGAAAGGTTGTGCTGACACGATCCAAGTGTTTTGATCTAGGGCAGGCGGCAAGCTGTCATCCATGCCGATAACATGGTAGTCAATTCTTGTTAGAACCTTCGCTGCTCCCAAATATGTAATTCTACTCTCTTTCTTTGTCCTCTTCAATGTGGAAAAAACGTATTGCACATGGTCTATAGGTTGCCTGGTTGTTCACTTAAGAGCTTGTGTAAATGTGGTGGCAATCCCATGATTGGGTGTAGTGTAC
Source organism: Adiantum capillus-veneris (assembly GCF_014529385.1). NCBI lineage: Eukaryota > Viridiplantae > Streptophyta > Polypodiopsida > Polypodiales > Pteridaceae > Adiantum > Adiantum capillus-veneris. Next base: position 35,127,441 of record NC_140938.1, on the reverse strand, counting down.
CTTGGCGGTCTCCTAGCGAGGAAGTGGAAGTGTTGGTGGTATAATCTTACAGGTTCCTCCACTTGTTTCTGGATGAGATCAGAAAATGTCGCAGCGGCGGTTTCCTTGGTGAAAGTTCCTGGAGTTTTTTATTCCTTTCCCTCATTGTCATTCCTTATGTTGGTGGTTTGAGAGCATCTACCACTATCTCTTTTGTAATGATCACCTCGACCTTGTTTCCTTGTTGGTCAGAGATCTGGGCTATCCTATCTTCTTTGATTGTGGACAAGAGCTCATAAGCTTTTTGGAAATCCACTCCACATGGCTCTTGCTTGTAAAATTCTCGGAGCCCAAGCCTTCTGTTGGATTCTTTTGTGTCAAGCTTTGCGGTGACATCATAAAATTCTTTTGGTAGAAGTTGCAATTCTACCTAAGGGTGAAAGCATGTTAATCTGTCGCGCTTTTTGTGCTAGTTAGCAGTTTCAAGTTAGCACATCTTCGAAAAGTTGGGCGTCCGGTAAATTTTTTACAAATAATATCAAAATTTGTCGGAGGTTGTACATTTGGATTCCTTGTTTCAAGTGCTTTCTATTGATATATCATATGTCATAGATCTTGGAGATGTAGCTCAAGTTATTGTACTAGTTAGCATATGTCAAAATTGTGCTAGTTAGCATTGTCCGAGACATGAAAAATCATGATAAGTTAATATGCTTTCACCCCTAATGTCCTTCTTCGCTCTTGAATCTACCTGTGAACACTATTGTGTTGTGCTCTTCAAGCAGTTCTTTTGACAGGTAGGTCGCTCTGGCGGTCTTGATTGAACTGGGGTCCAGTAGGTATGGTGGTAGCTCTTGCAGCGTCTCCTTTTGCAACAGCTTCTTCTTAGACTTCTCTACCGCTTGCATGGCTCTTGTTAAGTGAATAAAGTGCCAAACTTAGTAAATTTGACAAATTCTTCTCTAAATTGTCCTTCCGTCGAAAATGCTGACAAATTGAGTCCAATTTACTTCAAATCAATTTTTGAACATGCATAGATGCATAGAAACATGTAAAGATTAGAATTATGAAGTCAACACAAAAAACTGCAACAAAAGTAAATAATCACGATTATTTACAACTAAGGAATTTTTTTAACTTTTTGCAAATTTGACTTTAGGCTTGAAGTATATACCAAATAGATACTCTGAGTGAAATATGAGCTCATTTGGGTGCACAGGATGAAAATGGTACCAGCTTTAGGCTTTAGGTCTCTGAAATAGTAGATGTAAAGGAATTTTGAGATTTTTGAGCTTCAAATTTGTTCAAACTTCGCTAATGGGCTTAGGACTTTATGCACTTTGGTCCTATGATGGCAAAGTTGCAAATTTCTTCCATTTTGGCCAAAAAGTAAATAATCCCGATTATTAACTTTTTCATCAAAACGAACATTTTTTTGCACAACTTCGTTCTTGGCATGGTATAGGCCCTGTGTATGTGATATGAGGTGATTTGGATCAAAAAATTGGCTCAAACTTCTTGCAAGGACTTCTTTGCGTTTTTAAGCAATTTTATAAGTTATAGTTGATCATTTTGGCTCATACTTGAAATTTCGCATCTAATAGGTGTGTACAAGTGATAGGTGAGGTGATGATGCAATTTTCAAGCCAAAATATTACAAAAGTGAATAATCGCGATTATTAACAACAGTCCACATTTTCTTGCGAAACTTGGAAATTTTGATCTAAACACATTCTATACACCTAAAACAAGTCCTAAATTGAATTTGGGAAAATTTGATCTTGTCGGCATCACTGTGTGCTTTGTCAACTCTAAAGTCACCGATTTTTGTGTCTACTTGGCCTATAGTGCTGGTAGGTCACTTTTGACGCTACGGACTTGTCCGCAACATAGTCGTGAAGCAACTCATCCAATTTTGGCCCATTCGGAGTCAGGTTGACCTCATTTATCGAATTTGACGCTTTGTAGCCTTTTAACCATTTTTTGCTTTTTGAGGGCTTGGGTTGATTGATTTTATGAAACCAATCATATACATTGTGTATAAACCTCGTATGCAAGCTCTGTGTGGAGTTAGAATCCAATTCTGTCCACTACAAGAGGTTCTTCATGTTAGCGACGCTCAAAAAAAAATTCCCGGTGTCGCTATGAGCGTCGCAAATTTCTTTGTAAATTTGCGACACTCATAGCGATGCTTATAGCGACGCTCATAGCGACGCCGGCTGGGGTAAAAAAATAACCGAGCGCGCCCAAAAACTCAGATCTCAGATCTGAGTTTTTCGGCGCCCTCAAGCAAGGAGCAGGTAACGCTCTCCCTCACTCTCTCTCTCTCTCTTTTTCTTCTCCACACACACACACACACACACACACACACGAGGAGAGGAAGGAGAGCCAGGTATGCTCCTTCCCTCTCCTCATTCTCATGTTCCCTTCCCCTCTTTCTCTCTCTCACACACACACATACACACACACATAGTGTTTTTGAGAGAGAGAGAGAGAGAGAGAGAGAGAGAGAGAGTACAAACAAAAACAAAAACGCACACACACATACATAAACAAAGAATGCACACACACATTGAGAGAGAAAAAGAGAGAGAGAGCATGCATAAACAAAAAACGCACGCATTGAGAGAGGAAAAGAGAGAGAGAACATGCATAAACAAAAAATGCACACATTGAGAGAGGAAAAGAGAGAGAAAACATGCATACGATCCAAAAAAACGCACACACATTGAGAGAGAAAGAGAGAGAGACTAATTTAACGTCGTAGGAAACTAATTAAAATTAAAAGACCTAAAGATCTAGCCGACGAGGAGTTGAACTCAAGACCTATTATTCAAGAGGGAAATGGCATAATCAATCTATCATACTTGGCATGGGTGATAGAAAGGTTATACCATTTATCTCGTTTTATTGGCACACACATCCACACACGCGCACACACACAAGAAGAAGAGAGTTATAACGTCGTAAGAAACTATCTTAAAAGACGTTAAAGATTAGGTTATATGTAGACTTACATTAAATTAGATTTAGGTTTATTTTTAACTAGATTTACGTTTATTTAAGCTAGATTTAGATTTATGTTATATTAGATTAGATTTAGGTCTCCATAGACTGCGATGCCTGCATGAAGCGGGTGAAGAAATCCCTCAATGGAATATAGGGTATTGTTGCCTTCACTCATGGTGGGCTCCGTCGATCCAAAAGTACTGGTGAAATGTCTTCAGAAGATAGGGAAGAAGGTGGATCTTCAGGGCGGCAAGAGTCGCTACATCCTCGACACAATGACCATCTAGACAACCTCTAGTCATTAGACTTACGTTAAATTAGATTTAGCTTTATTTTTAGTTAGATTTACGTTTATTTAGATTTACGCTTATTTACGTTAGATTGAGTCCACCCAAGAATTACTTACGGTTTAGGGTTTAGAGTTAGACGAACAGTGAAAAGATCTATTGTGAAAAGATGTTAAGATGAAGTGAAGTGCTACAGCTAGAGAAGAGGCAAAGGGGTTTTGTCCACTACATGCAGTATCATGTAGACGTGGGTGTGTAGATTTTTTTTGTACCCACAAATATAGGTATTGACCAATAAAGACGAGATTATAACCCGGTGGTTCTGATCTCCGTGCACCTCTAGACCGAGGTGTGCGGGGATTGGACATGACTAGAGAATGTGAGGTAAAGAGAGAGAGAGAGAGAGAGAGAGAGAGAGAGAGAGAGAGAGAGAGAGAGAGAGAGAGAGAGAGATAAGACGAAGAATGCCAATAGAATATTAAATTTGTTGTCCAGGTTATAAGTTTTTTATCCTCATTATGAGTAGCAACGAGGATGTGGGACCGTCCAACCGAAACACCTATCTCTCAACGAGGGTCTTATGTCCTTGTAATCAATGCAAGCATGTTGTGCGATGGACAAGACGTGTTTCTTTGCAGCACGTGCGCGAATTTGGCGAGTTCAATCCATCTATTATAGATCGAGTTGTTGCCAATTATAACTCGTCGGACTCTGACGCTGGCCAACAAGCAGCAATCTTGCAACCCAATAGACGTATTCGCAGGCGCTTTGGTCAAGCAGCATATGTGAGGCCACAAGATGTAGCCTCTGACAGCTCGGGGGATGATCATGCAGAGCACATTCCCAACGAGGCAATGTTTGAGCCCGAGATTGATGAAATGATCAAGACGATCATGGATTCAGAAAGGATTATCTATAATGATATGAAAAGTGAAGCCGATACGCCATTGTATAATGGAGCACGTATGTCTAGATTGAAAGCACTCCTGGTTCTTCTCAACGGATGTTTGTCTCTCGACATCCGTACACAATCTACAAACTTGCAAAGCTGGTGCAATGGATCTCACAAAAGGAGATCAACGTAGACTCCATACCATTCGCCAAACTAAATGCTGCGGAGCTTGTGTGCATGTTTGAGAAACATTTTCCTACTACAATGCTAACCATTTAGGTGCATCTTCTTGTTCACATAGTTGATGAGGTGGAAATAGCTGGCACAGTTCATTCCAGATGGATGTTCTTCTTAGAGAGTTTCATGAAAACGCTTAAGGGATATGTGCGTCAAAAGGCACTTCCGGAGGGTAGCATGCCAGAAGGTTGGTTGGTATCAGAGTCCCTAGTGTACATTGGAGAGTGTCTAGACGGATTTGATAAATCCCGGGACACGCTATGGCGAACCATAGATGATGAGCGCATATCTGGGATTGTCATGTGCAATCTCGGTGTTGAGAAGAAGATGACGGAAGATCTAGAGGCTAAAATCAACCGATTTTGCATGCTTCACAATCCAGTGATGCAAAAGTGGATTTCACAATATGAGGATGCAAAGCAAGAGCGACAAAGGGCACGAATCGAGTGGAGACGGGGAAGACGACCACCGATGCACTATCCAGCGGTTCTGGAGAGCCTACCAACCTTCATGAGCTTAAGATGGTTGCACAACCAATTGAAAAGCGCACAACAATGCGGTGACGAAGTGACTGAAGAAGAGTGGGAGTACTCTCGGGGTTGCACGACCAAGGTAACTTTGCAATGTACGACTAGCAAGTGACTTTATTTATAAACGTTTGAACGGCCACTCGTAATCTTTGTCCGTTGTAGTATAAGTCATACACAGCAGCATGGTGTAAAGGTCAACATTTTAGGGTGGAACGAATCGACAAAAAGCGTTTTACTCAAGATTGTGGAATCATGGCAAAATTTGAACAGTCTAGTCGACGACGTTCCTCTGATGCAGATCCTGTGGTGGCGGAACTCACTTACTTCGGCACGCTGCAAGAGATTTTGAGGATCGATTACAGAGGATTTTTTGTCGACTTGTTCGACGTGCAATGGTTCAACATAATCATGGAGGGTCGCAACGCTACTGTGCGTAGAGGAGAGTCTGGTTTTGTTGAGGTGGATTCTACTAAGAAATGGACTGACCTAAGAGACACTTTCGTACTACCCGAGCATTGTGAACAAGTAAGTATGTAAATAGTTAACATCCCCCTTTTACAAGTTATGTGCTTGAAAGCTCTCATGTAAGTTATGTGGCTCTGGCAGGTAATATTTCATCCTACAAAGTCTACAACAAACTGGTGGTACATCATAGAGGTAGCCCCTCGTAGTGCAAGGACGTATGAAGGCTACCATGTGCCAATCACAACGACATCAACGCATGCAGAGGAGCTACAAAATGAAACAGAGGATATGTGTTTAAACGGAGAGCTCTATATAGATATAGGAAGTTATGCTGAGTTATGCGAGGATGAGAGAGAGATCTCTTAAAGCCACAAATATTGTATTTGAACAATTTTGCTCCGTGTTGTAAAAGCTCTGGCTCTCTAAGTACCTTCCATGGTGTATAACGCTCTTTTCTACTCGCGCTCACATCTTTTGATTGAAAATTCTGAGTGTTCGACTTGCCTCTTCTATCACTCGATTCATTGCGTCATTGTATTTATATGCGTCATTACGTCATTGTATTTAATGGTCTTTGCGTCATTGTCTACTCTATTCATTCAATATTAAGTTTAAATATTTGTGTGTTTAATGCGGGTATGTATGATGAGGAGTTTCTTTCTTCTTTGTCACCGCAGCAGAGACTGTTCCTAGAAGCTACACACCTCTACCTACTCCGCCAGGAGCCACCCCACTCGACACTCCTCGCTTCGGGGCCCAGACGCCGGTGGAGACACCTGACGTCCGTACCCCCATCGACACGCCGCTAGAGACCCCTGCCGGGACACCCAGGTTCACGCGTCACCGGCTAGAGGGCTTGCCTTACTCCGTCGACATCAGCGGCGGCATCATCATGGATGATGACGGCAAGAAGGTGATCTCGCGCATGCGTGGTCTTTGCTCTCAGCTGTTTAGACACTACATACTAAACAAATGGAGTGAAGTACCAAGTGATTTAAAAAAAAGAGTCATCAGCATACTTCATGATGAGTTTCCCGTTCCAACACGGGATCAGCGCTTCAATGAAGACCTGATGAAGATTCGAATGCGCGAATACTGCAAACACAAGCGTTCCGAAGTGCAAAAAGCAATCAAGAATGGGTGGAACAGGCCAGATTGGCTGGCCAAAGAAGATTGGAAGAATGCGAAGAAAGCAGCGCGCGAGAATCCCGACAAGTGGAAGCAACAAAAGGATGCAGCCAGAGCGCGAGTAGAGGCAGGGAGCTCGCACCACTTGGGAAGCGGTGGATGGGCATCATTTGAGGCCGATTTTGTCAGTGTTTTCACATTGCTCTTTATGCATGTTCGATAGTTTAGGGTTTATGAGTTTTTTAGTTCTAACATAATGAAATCTTTGTATGTTTTGACAGTGGCCGATGACAGGACGTGATCCCACACCGTACGAGCGCGAGTACGCAGGCAGGAAGGGCTTAAACGCCCTGATGGACATTCTCAGTTCTCGCGGCGGCATGGTTAGTATTAGGGTTTACTCTTTTTTATTTTTTGTATTGTTTTATAAATGTCGTTATATGTTTATACTTACTGAAAGATGTCTTATTGTCTTTTTTTGCAGAATCCGACAGATACGCCGCTTTGACGCGATGAGACGTCTGACTAGACGACGTCAGTTTAGCCGTAGCTAGATAGCATTAGTTTAGGGTTTCTCATAGCTTATGTATCATGAGACGGATTTTATACGTCTTTTTGAACCATGTATATTATTACATTTGTCACCACAGTTCCTTTTGCCTATCAATTCTTTATGCCTATGATGTTGTACAATTGTCATTATTACATTTGCCAATCAATTCATTTTGCCTATGATGTGTACAATTGTCAATTTTGCAAACAATGCGTCTTGTGGGTGACTATTTTGGGTCTATTATCTACCTTTGCACTTTTTTTAAAAAGTGAATCAAGTACAATATGGTTGATGGGTGGCAGGGCATTCAATGCCCTGCAACCAAAAAAAATTTCTCTCGGGCGTCGCTATAAGCGTCGTTATTTATGGCTCTGTAGCGTCGCTATGAGCGTCGCTATAGTCTTCTGTGTAAACGTCGCTATAGGCGTCGCTATATAGCGACGCTCATAGCGACGCCTATAGCGACGCTCTTAGCGACGGTTTTAGTGACGCCGGGGGTTATAAAAACCCAGTGTATTTCCGTCGCTATAGGCGTCACAAGAGCACACAACCTCTTGTAGTGGTCATCTATCAAAAACCTAGTTTTCTATTGAGAACCCCCTCGACCCTTGCCAAATGGTCAGCTGATGGTATAGAAGTGTTCTATTATGTTGGGGCATGCTACAGTTCAAATCTCATCTGATTTGGTTGAGCTCTCACGCTGCTATGGTCAATTTTTGGTCGTAGTTCTTCGTGCACTGCTCGGATTCTAGGGTTTTTTCCAGGGGTTTATACTAGCTACTGGCCGTACAAAATGGATCATTCGTAAGTATACAGCTTACCCCTCATGTCTCGTGTGAGGCAGTGCTGAAAACAGACGACTGTGGACTCCGAAAAGTACGCACGAAGAAGGTTTAAGAGCTCTCTCTCCAAAGGCAACAAGTGGAAATGAGGTGATTTTAGCCTACCTTGGGTATATATACTCGGACTTCCCGAACCATTTTCCCCCAAATCCCCCTGTTAGTCCTACTAGGCCGCGAAATCTATGTTAGACTCAAAAAATTTCCCAATCGGATTCCTGCAGCTCATTCTGCAAGAATTCTACAAAAATAGGTCTGGTAGCCTAATTTAGGCTTCCTGCTTCCATCTGCCGATTTGTTTGAAATTTTTTGTGCTTGCCTGCCTTGTATTTCTAATCACCATCGCGTCTTATATTTTTCCATCTGAGCTCCTTTGCGATTTATTATTAGTTTTTGACCTGTTTATTGAAAAAATCAAAGAAAATAGCAAAATGCGCTAAGAAAGAAAAGTAAAAATTCAATAATTAAGAAAATCCATTTAAAAACACAGATTTATTATTTTTTGTTGGATTTTTTCATTTTTAAGTCTCAATATCAAGAAAAATAACAAAAAAGGACTATTTTTGATGATTTTCTTATAGTATTTACACTCATCGGGAAGATATTATCAAATAGTTTTTCCCTCTTGATGATTTATAAGGGCATAATTAGGTAATTTTGCAAAAAAATTACACGTTAACATTGAACTTTTTCTTTTCCTCCCTCTTCAAACATTGCCCTTTAATACCTAGTGCCCTTCCACCTCTCCTAGATGGCGTACTCCGGAACAACTGTGTGCATGGGTTGAGCAATGGTGTTTGATGCATAGCCTTGGTTGGCTCTACCATGCTTTGAAGATCAATGCATTTCAAACCAATATGTTGTGCAAGAGTTGGATTTTGAGTAATTAACTCAAGGGTTTCTGATGTCGAGGCTTTTTGATGCTGTGTTCCAGAGAGAAAATCTTGTAGCTTGTGTGATCTTTGCTTGATTGTACCATCTGGATGCTTTAACACGCTGATTTCCTGAGCCTTTGGTTTCAACAATGGTTTTTGTCGAGTTTTTTTCCGCCATTGATAGCTTGGTTTGATTGGTGCAAAATGGTGTGGTGGAGTCTTCGAAGACGTAACTCTCCATTGCTTGATTGGTTTTATGATTTGCGGAGAAGGTAAGTGCTCTTATTTCTTCCAAATTCATTTCATCTTAGGTTCATTGTTCGGAGTTGCTCATCTCTGTGTTTGGATCTTTGAAACCTCCTTTGGTACTGTCGGTGATGTTTTGGGTGCCCAGATTTGAATCGACTTGTCCTTAAGCTGTGCTTTTGGTACCCAAATTTTCTTGGCTCCTTGCATGCTACTCGTAGCATTTACTTGTCAAGAGGATGGATAAGATTGATTGCTTCATGGTTTGCTCTACTGGTAACTGCTTTTCCATTCCTTTAGGTGTATGGCTTTAGGTGATAGCTTTAGCTGATTAGTATCCCAATCTGGTACTGCTTTGTGCGTCCGCATCCATGAGATTCCAAGCATCATTGTCTCCTTCATGTGTTCATCTGGTAAGCATACAAACCAATGAGGACATGAAAATCCATGTACTATCCCAATGTTGGCGTTGGGTTCTTGTTGCATCCTTTTATAGTCGATGTTCCTGCTTGCAATGATTGACTTGTTGCTTTCTTGTACATGGAATAACTGACTACATTAACTCGCGCTCCTGTGTCGACAAATGCATTTGTTCTATGATTGTTCAGCTATACTTTCATGCGAAGGTCCATTCCATCTAGCCATTCATCATCTGTTGACACTGCATCTTTTTGCAACTCCCATTGTTGATCATCTATTTCTAGGGTGTTGATGGGAATAGGTATTGGTTGTTTCTTGAGAGCAGCTTTTCTTTTAAGTACTCAAAGCCAAGTTCTTCTTGGGCTTCATCAATAACCTGCTATCATTTTATCCTTCTTTGGTTGGCTGCACGCATCCTTCCTAGCAGTTCATTGGTTAATGGAAAATTGTACTTCTTTAAACGACATCCAATAATTAGCCATTGGTTCACCATCTAGGGTGGATAACGTAACTGCTCCACTTGGAGATACATCTTCAATGATAAACGGTCTGTTTTCCTTTTTCTTAAACTTAGGAATGTGTTGCTTAAGGGAATAGACTAAAACTAAGTCCCCTTTTTTGAAGATATTTGTAATTAGATGGGAATCAAAAAACTATTTTTGTTTTTGCTTTTGTGCATAGATGTGAGCTACAGCAGTTAGCCTTTAGCCTTTTCTCATCTAGCTTCTCTAAATCTTCTAGACTCTCTGACAATTCATGTCGAGTCCACTCAATATCCTTAGCTACCCTTAATGTCGGCAATAGAAATTCTATTTGCAGTATGGCATCAAGACCATAAACAAGGTTAAAGGGTGTCGCATTTAAAGCTGTTTTAAAAGGAGTTCTACCAAACATCGAGCGAACTTATCCGAGCCGAGCAAAGTTATCAAGTTAGTTTCTCACATATATATATAATTCTTTTCTAAAAAGAGATATCATAGAGAGAGAGAGAGAGAGAGAGAGAGAGAGAGAGAGAGATTTCTTTAAACCCAAACAATAGCCCTTATACATGTCACCATTGCTAGCAAAAATACGTTTTTTTGGGAACTTAAATATAGATCAATTGAACAACTTAGTTCACAAAGATGAAGATGAGACTCCTTTCCATTTTGGATCATTGTTTGGAAAAATCTAGAAGATGACTAGAAGGCCATAATCTGTTTGTGGAAAATTTCAATCTCTTTTGAGCTTGTATTTTCTCAAGATAAGGTAAAGAAATCTTGCTAGTTGGACGAGGGAAAGGGTTGCATTGTATTGACATCGCTTTTTCGTAAATGATAGAGACTTGCCAAACCAAGAGCTACCATGTATGTCCACTAGGAAGAGCACTAATAAGTATGAAAAAATGCTTAGATATATTCTCTCTCTCTCTCTCTCTCTCTCTCTCTCTCTCTCTCTCTCTCTCTCTAAAAAGAGAAACAATATCACTATCACCGACTATTTTCATCATATACAAAACATCTTTATGACAAAATTTCGAGCTTGGAGAATCTCCAAGAAAATGTCTTTAATTTTCACTTTAAGGGACCAAAGCTAGCTAGATTTGCTTCAATCTTTGACTTATTTTTCTTCTCTTTCACTTCACCTTGCGCATTCTCCCACTTAAGTTTTAGTCCTCATGAAAACGAAGCCAACGTGTGAGCACAATCAAACTACCTTATAGGATCTTCTCTCTCTCTCTCTCTCTCTCTCTCTCTCTCTCTCTCTCTCTCTCTCTCACACACACACACACACACACACACACACACACACAACTCTATGAAAAAGTATGCGTCTCTTTCAATTTTTAGATTTCAAGTCCTCTAAAATATAGTGCTAAGAGCCGATTGGAAGCTCAAAACAACCAATTGAAGGGAGGGAAAGAAGGATAAAATCCGGTTTGAAAATTCAAGAAAATAGAGTTTAATTGTAAAAAATGCTGTTATTTTGAGAAATTTCCTCTATGGATGTTTGTGAAATCAATTTTTCCCGAACACTTTCTGAAGCATGTGAATCGGTGCTCTTTCTCTCTCTCTCTCTCTCTCTTTGACACGTTGAGCATACACTCATTAGAAGTATAACAAGCTGACATTTGTAAAAAAATGATTTGCAAGAAAAACCCAGCATCAACACCACAAAGTAAAACTTACTTTAGTAGTGCTACATTCCAGAGAGGCACCTACCTAAGATTAGTTAAGCTAATTCTTTAGAATCTCAACATCCCCATCGTCAATCTCTGTTTGCAAATCCTTGGGATCCTTGCCATCCACAGATAAACCCACAGAAACGCAAGACCGAGAATTTCCTTTACTGTGTAAGCACGCTCCTTTGCCATTGAGTGGGGACGCATCACACTGACAATCTTGATCACATCATTAAGAGAAATGTTTCCATTGTGCGCGATGTTCTTAAATGCATAAGGAGAAGGAAGAGGAATCTGCAAGTTGGAAACTAGCTAAGAGCTCATGGGCACACTACCATGGAGTAAAACCCTGTTTCCAATGCTAGGACTGAGGGGCAAGCAGAAGAAGAATAAAAAGTCAATCGAGTGTTGCAGCGGCTTGCATGGTCAGATTAATAGGAGAAATTCTGACAATTAATTATGAGAGTAGCTAGCAAGTAGGCCTCCCCAATCTTAGAACAAAAAAAAATGCTGCAAAATCATCGACATTTGTAAGATGAAAAGTAAACAATTTATAAAGCTGTGAAGAAATTTGAAGCTTGTGAAGCATATGGAAGGTTTAACGTGTTCCAAGTTAACCTTACCAATAATCTTTTGGAGGCATTGAGACCTCTCAAAGACTCTGCACAATGTGAAGTAGCAAAGCTTGTCCAACTATGAAGGTTGGCATATTGATGCCACGATAGAGTGAGCAAAGTGAGAGTGTAGGTGAGGCCAAAGCATAGGGCAGGTCTGTAGCCAGAAAATGTCATTGGATGAGTGACTACTCTGTTGGGTGATAGCTGCTCCATTGATGGAACCTGAGAACATGTGGATGCAATGTTGGAGAAGGCAAGGTTGATTTAACATAGAGAGGACGATAAGAGTGAGATCACATCTATGAGGGAGATGAAACAATTCTACTAAAGAGATTTCAAGATACAACATGTAAAGGATATAGCTACACGGTCCAAGCATGGCAATGGCAATCCTACTCGCCCGATCGATGCTGGTGCTTGCGAGGTATGGTGTGAACCAAAGAGGGCGGGGGCGTGTCCTCTTTGGTCCATTTTCTCGATTATTTTAAAAGAACATATATAAGCTGGCATAAGTATTTAGATGAAAATGGGCGTCTGGAAGATGATGAGCCTGAAATAGGACCAAAAAAGGTAGGCTATGGCTCCCATCTTCTCACTTTCCACGGGTTGAAGCAGGAAGGAGGAGGTTGCGAGTCTCACTGCATCCACATAGCATCTGGGATTATGTGCACACAATCACGGGAATATGACCGTGACAAATCGCGTTATTATCGCCAAATCCGTCTCTTTTCTTTCCCTGAATACTTTATTGAGAGACTTACACACAACTCCCACATTGCACTCATGGGCGGCCAGGACTGCACTATTAGCGACGACACATTCTTGTAAGGCTCTTCAACGAGGGCCTGCAATATGCATCTCAATGTAATTACAAGATCATCGGAATGATGAAGTTACGCACATGAATGCACATGCACACAAATTAAGTGACTGGCATAATTTGTATTTGCATGCAATCCTCCATCAGCTCCATATATATATACATACATAGAAAAAAAAAGGAAATGCCTTTGGAATGATTATAGAATTGAAGATGACATGATGCTACATGCTTGAACTGGAACACCACATCATCCCACGGAACCCGCGGGACGACATTTGTCCGGTGCCCGACTCGGGGATTTGAAGATGACATGATACTACATGCTTGAACTGGAACACCACATCATCCCACGGAACCCGCGGGATGACATTCGTCCTGTTTCCGGGGATTGTCCACATAGTTAGCAAACTTCAAATCCCCGTCCGACTCGGGGCTACCCGAATATGAATGTGTCCTCATGCCTTGGACGCTCTTCAATTTGTAGCAGTGCAGTAAAGAGTGTGGCCAAAGGTGCCCGGTAACGGATCTCTCTTGGTCCCATGTTGCCATAGAGGCTTGCCTGTCGAGTCGAAGGCAAGGATAATTAGGTAATAGTCGTTGATTGTTGTGGAAAGTACACGACAACTGAAGAAGCATGTGACTTTTACAACGGAAGGTCTCACTCACTGATCGTCTCTTCTCAAATAGCGCGCGCCGACACGCGCTCTTTGAGAGAGTTGAGTTAAGAGAGAGAGAGAGAGAGAGAGAGAGAGAGAGAGAGAGAGAGAGAGAGAGAGAGAGAGAGAGAGAGAGAGAGAGAGAGAGAGAGAGAGAGAGAGAGAGAGAGAGAGAGAGAGAGAGAGAGAGAGAGAGAGAGAGAGAGAGAGAGAGAGAGAGAGAGAGAGACTTTCTCTGTTAAAGAGCAAGTTGGTCAATACGCGTCCGTTGTCTATGAAGGAATTAATTTCATGCAAAGTGCCCCATATCTAGTTCAGCTGCAATATCGAGGTGTGCAGCAGGGGCAACCACAATTTACAGTTCCCTAGTAAGCACAACCACATTATCTTGGGGCCCTGCAACTGCAACCACAGTTTTCAGTTGTTCAACCACAGTATCCGAGTGCTGGCCAGCATGCTCATCCTCAATATCATGGCACCCAGCTACCTCAAACGCAACATTTAGGTGTTCAACAGGCTCGTCCTTAGAACACTGGCTCCCCTTGCTGAGCTTCTTTCACTTGCATTATTAAAACTGCAGCGTTTTAGTTTTTCAGCTCCAACACAAAGCTTTAAGATGCTAGATGCTTTTGAGTTTCCCCCTGTTGGAGCTATATATAGACCAACCCCTATGCTATATATAGCTAGGAGACCCCACTATATATGTGTACTTAGTGTGTGCTCTACATACACTTTTGGGGCTTGCAATCAAGGTGTCTTCTCTCTCATGCATGGTTGTTCAACATGGTATCAGAGCGTCACCTTCAAAAGATAAGTTGTATTATTTTCTTATTTCTTATTGATGCAATCAAGTGGTAGACTCATGAGCATGGCGTCCTTAACAAGAACACGCTGTGATAACGAGAAAGCCACAGCCATGCGCACTACAGCGCTGCCTTGCAAGGAAGCATGTGCTAAAGATCGAAAGCATGTACTAAGGAGATTATGCAGCATAAGACTTTGAGGGCTTGCAAGGAATCTCAAAGCTCCAACTACCAAAGAAAGCATGGTGGTGCGGGTGCTGCAACTACAACTGTGATGGCTAGCATGCCTTCTCTTCTAGCTACCTCCCCGCTTGATCAGTCCCAGCTTTGGTGGTGCCTCACGACGGCTACATTGTCCCAGTTTTAGCAGTGCCCTGATCAACAACGCATCAAAGAGTGGTATTTTTAACGTAATCTATTTTAGCTTGCATGCTTTAAAAAGAAAAAAGAAAATACCACCTCCTGATAGTTTGCAGCAGTGAGGAGCGCCTGGGGTTGCGCTATAGTGTTGCTATTATTGGTTGGCTTTTGTCTGTCTCTATTTTTCTGTTGGTTTGCGTCAATAGGAAGGCTTTGCTTTGATTTTTTAATGTGAAATCGTACGTAGCTTGATTATCTATTGCAAGCGTACGTAGCTTTGTTTCATAAGCACTTGATGTAATTAGAGTAGCAGTCCACGCTCGATGCATGTTGGCGAAAGACCAGATTTGAGAAGCCTAATGACGTAGTTCAAGCTGTTATTATATCTATTGCAGCCCCTTCACTAGTGCCAGTGCGTAAAGCAGACAACTGTCTTGTTTAGGAGTCCTCGGTACACTAACTATTTGTGAAGAGGTACACACAGGCGGCTACATCACGATGGTCGATGCCCTGAGCATGGCAACAGATGAGGGCATGAACCCCGTGAAAGTCTCCCCTCTTCCTTTTATTGCGCTACCAAGTAGTGCTTTACTACGTCTCTACCAAGTAGTGCCCCGCTGACATAACTATCGACTCCATCCAGTTATAACCAAATAGCGGCGACCATGCTGCTCTTGACATAAATAGCGGCTTCATCCAGTTACCAAATAGCGCTGAGCATCGGGCATCAACAGCACACAAATACACAGTTAATATTTTGGGGTGATGACTTCAACAACTAGTTGCTTGATCATCTAGCCTTGCTTTGCGTTGCATGCCTACTGACATAAAAGGCTACTCCTACGTCTACTTAGCTGTAAATTCTGCAAAGAATCTTCCTTGGGTATCAATGTTGTGGCAAGCTCTATTACATGGTATCAGACGATGATAAGGTTTAAGAGCACAAAAGCATGTCGTTTCATGTTGGTATTCATCCATGCCTGTCACAACCAACTATTACACGTTTTTATTTATTTATGATCATATATGGCGTAGTCATGGCGTGCCTGCTTGTCACCCCCTGCAGACCACCATAAAACAATTTCGAAAATACATTATTTTTTTCATAAGTAATTGTACTGACTATTTTGCTGATGCAAGATGAAGTTACATGATGCGTCTTCATCCATGGTTCAAGAGATGACAAGATTTACCAAGCCATTATCTATTGAGTAATCATTCTCTTGAGGTTTTGCAGATTTTGCACAAAACTAGCGTCTCTGATGCCATGGTACGTAAAGCTATGATGATTGCTAGTTCAAAGTTTTTTCTGAGCGTCTCTAATACCATGGTGAATATTGTGATTCCAAGGTATGCAAAGCCATGATAATGATTATTACTATTTCAATATTTTTATTTGTTGAAAGCGTCTCTGATGCCATGGTATCTAAAGCCATGATCATTATTCTCATTTCAAGGTTTCTGTAAGCGTCTCTAATGCCATGGTGAGAATCAAGATGCCATGGTACGTGAAGCCATGATGAAGAAAAATATTCCGTAATTTGTTGAAAGCGTCACTAATACCATGGCGAGAACCATGATGCCATGGAACGTGAAGCCATGATGACCATTATTGTTACACATTTTTTTTTTTTGAAAAGCATCTCTAATGCCATGGTGAGAACCATGATGCCATGGTACGTGAAGCCATGATGACGGCTACCGTTCCATAATTTTTCTTAGATTTGTTGAACATGATGCCATGGTACATGATCTCATCATGTTTATTTTATGTCAACATTGTTTATATGTGTGCACATGTGATTACATTGAATTATATTTTGTGTCAACATTGTTTGTATGTGCGAACATGTGATTGCATCAACATTACGTTTGTTTATTTGTCGTCTCTAGAGCGGCGTCGCGAACCGTCTCTAAAGAAAATGTGGAGTGATTATTTCTAACCTTCACATTTCGATATGTTTCTGTAGTTGATGTTTAGAGGATAAAAGTCACGTCAAGCAGCATGTACAAAGACACAAAGGCATTGAAGAATTTGCATCAATTCAATTGTATACATAGAGTTATTAACCTTCCAAAGATGCTTGAAAGTACACATTATATATTATGGAGTGATGTAGCTCCTGAAAAATGATTTTGTAATTTTTTATCATTATTAATATAACAGTGCATGTATATGGTGCTGTGGGTTTTTCCCTTGTACCCCCAAGGGTTTTTTCATCCACAGTTAGGGGCTCCTACTTGAGTGGGGGTGTTGGAGCTATATATAGACCAACCCGTATGCTATATATAGCTAGGAGACCCCACTATATATGTGTACTTAGTGTGTGCTCTACATACACTTTTTGGGCTTGCAATCAAGGTGTCTTCTCTCTCATGCGTGGTTGTTCAACACCCCCCTTCACTCTCAAGCTCACAAGCTCTACTCGATTCTGCAGTGCTAATTCTCTTGCCTACCTTGTCCAATGCTCCCAAGCAAGGAACTCCAGCGTTGCAGAATTTGCCCATTTTTGTAGGAATCCTGAATTTCACCTGTAGATGCTGACTTCTTCTCGAGTAGATTTGCTACCCGTTTGAACCTGTTGCTTCAATGCCTCCCTTTGCTGAGATTCAATTCGAAGCTCAAGATTCCTTCTCGAGCTCAAGAGGACCTGCACACTCTGGGAGCTCCAAGCTTCGTCAGATCTCCTCCCGATGCGACCGATCCACCTTCTCTTTGCCGGATCAGGGAACGCTGAGCTCCATCCTCAAGCTCCCATAGCTGCTGCAGAGAGCTCACCAAAGATGGGGGAGTGCACCGCCGCCGATCGTCGCCACGACTCTAATACTAGTTGAAAGAGTGTGTATGCATGTGTGTGCGTGTGTGTGTACAATGCTAGAAAGGGGAGAGGAGAGCATGCATTGTGTGGGTTGAGGAGACCTCTCAAGAGGATCTCTTTATTCAATATATATGTACATGAATAAGGAAGGTAGTGGCTAGTGGTGGATAGCTGGACAAAGGATGTCTGGCCCCACGCAAAGGCAAGTTGCCTTTATCCCAACAAGTTTAAGAAGCCCAATATCAAGGAATTGCAGTGCAAAATTAAGGAGGAGAGCAAAGAACTCAGCCAAGTGGCCGCTCAATGGCATTTTATGAGGATTTTTTGAGAGGACTTGTAGATATGTCGCCTTCCAAAGGACTCTTGCTGCGCCAGAAAATCCGCCTCCTCAATACAGCTCTAGTACGATCCTCAGTTTGTTACATTGATGGAGAAAAGGGCATCCTATGATATCGAGGCTAATAGTGCATCTCGCCCTCCTCCGTTGATGACTGTGTGGCGGATTGCAACGATGAATAAGATCACGTCGCTGGGGACATAGCGATGAACATGAGAAGCACCGTCAATATATCAACATCGTGACTGTGACTGCCTCTATACTTAGGGCCGTTTCTGTCATGAAGGTAAAAATACTATTGCAGAGCGCTAATGGGGCGAGGGATGGTTTGTTCGAGCGACCTCATGGGAGTAAGCTTAGAGACAAGAAGCCTAGCAATGATTAAATGTAGCCGAGAGAGAGAGAGAGAGAGAGAGAGAGAGAGAGAGAGAGAGAGAGAGAGAGAGAGAGAGAGAGAGAGAGATGGCAACTACAAAGAGGAAGCAAAAGCAGTTGCGGCATAAGCATTGCAGTCATGATGGTAAGCACCGCAATGGTGGATGTAACAAGCACGGAAGAGGCCACACCAACCCCATTAGGTGCTCCAATTGTGGGCGATGTGTCCCCAAGGACAAGGTTGTCGCGGTTTCTTGTAAGGAAAATTGTTGAACAAGGTGTTGTGCGAGATGTGCAGGATGCTTGCGTTTATGATGGGTACACATTTCCCAAGCTTTACGCCGAAATGCAGTACTGTGTTTCATGCGCCGTTCACTCACATTGTCCCTGTGAGATCCCGCACAATAAGAAGAGTCCGGGAGCCACCATAGAGGTTTTAGATGCAAGGAGGATATGCAGAACCAAAACCAGCATACCATTGTTCCTCTTGTTAGGAAGTAGAGAGGTATCTACTTAGTGCATAAGCCACGAGAGGAAGAAGGCTCATGAATTTTGACTTCTATCATAGAACTCTTAGAAGACGCATGCTACAAGCATTGCCATTGTGGTTGAAGCCATCAATTGGATGGAAGTTGAGTGACTTTTGAGTCTTTTGGACGGGCTTGTATTTGATGTTTTGGAAATGTCTTTCTAAAGTTTTTTCCAGAGAGAGAGAGAGAGAGAGAGTCCGACGTGCTCTGAGACTCTGAGTGTGTGACAGAGAGAAGCCTTGCGAGTGAACAAGACACGACACTCAAAATTCACTAAACTCAATCGCTAAGAGTGAGTGACCAATGCTCGAAGAAAACTTTTTTTCAAAAGCTTGTCAAACCTACATGCTAGAAGCAATTGAGGTAAACTGGCCAAGTTTGAAGGTTTTTATACCAATTTACACTAGTTTTTTTCAAATTTTGGAGGTTTTCTCACCAACTATAAAATTTAGAGGTAAATCTCAAAATTTGTAGGTGGGATTACATTAAACCTAGGTTTTTGTTACACTACACCTAGGTTTTTTTCGAGCACTATGAGTGACTTATAGAGGTGGCGTTGAGTCTCAAAGGAGAGAGAGAGAGAGAGAGAGAGAGAGAGAGAGAGAGAGAGAGAGAGAGAGAGAGAGAGAGAGAGAGAGAGAGGAGAGAGAGAGAGAGAGAGAGAGAGAGAGAGTAATTGGCTAGATTGGTTGAGAGCATGCACAGCCCTTCCATGCAGAGCTCGCTGCCCAGTGGTGGAGTCATGCCCACTTTTGTGAAACTCTAGAGGAAGGTGGAGGTAGGGATTGTTGAACAAGGGCATCGGCGCATCAATCATTTTTGACGCGCGACCAGAAAGGCTAATTTGTTTGAAAATATTCCTCAACTTTGATCCCACAATTGTGGAAGAAGAACCTCATTCTCTCTCTCTCTCTCTCTCTCTCTCTCTCTCACACACACACACACACACACACACACACACCCATACTCTTCATCTTTATTCTCACCGAAAGATGGGGTCAAGGTGAATGCGAAGGCATTGCATAAGAGGTGATTGCCAATCTATTGCATGCAAGTGGTGATTATCGTTCATGTCAATAGTACCTTATGATCTTCATCACCTCTCCCACCCTTGGCCACCAAGTCCTCGTGATTGGGGCCTCCTCTTCTGCAACTCACCATGAAAACTCTTAAGAGTCCATAGTCCATGAACACTATTCTTTTCAAGTATGTGATGTGACGGGTGTGATTAGCATCTATGCACTTTCGATCTCTTTTGTGATACAATATTAATAAATAACTAATGCATTCAATTTGCATCCATTAACTCTAATGGGAGAGCAGGTGAAGATAAAGGCTACTGAACCTACTAGTGGTGAACAAATCTTCCTTGTCAATCATGGCCAATGTCAATTCTAGAAGGTTCTCATTGCTATTGAAAGGACACAAGGCATTGGAATGAAGGACACAATAGTAATATCCTGATGGTCCCTCTAGAGTAGTTGGTATACTACATGCAATGTCTTCACAAAGCAGCCTACACATGGCACTCAAGAAAGCAAAGGATGTCATTCGAGTTCAAGAGCTACCTATGCATTATGATGGACATGTGGCATTTGAGTTACCATCTTTTGATCTATTTGTGCACAAAATTATGACAATTGCAACATGTGAATTTACCATGGAGAATAAGTTTGTATGCTCAAGAAGATGGTTCAGAAGCAAGGATATGACTGTGTATCAATGTGTGTGTGAACACATTAAAGGAAGAGTATGGCTCTTTTGTTTGAGACTATTTGAGATGCAACATGGTTACTTTGCTATATTATACTCAATAGAGTAACTATTGAGATCTTGATCTAATCTTTTACATTTCTTATGCTCGCTTGGTTTCTTGTCTGCTCGGAAGTATTCGCTCGAGGATTGGGATTTCTCTTTTAAAAGTAAACTTGATAAGCCCATAGAGCAGCATGGAGATTCATTTCCCAGTTTGTCCTTCCTGAACTAACCACGTTAGTCAATACCGAGCTAATAATTTTATTCGTATGCTCAGCTTGTCCGTTTCCTTGTGTGTGATAGGGAGCGGGAGTTGATTTGTTATGGACAACCATAAATTCATTAAAAAAATACTCAATTACCTCATTGAGGAAATGAGTTCCCCAATCATTGATAATTTCTATTGGTAGTTCATATCTTTTGTATACATACTCATATAAGAATGAGGTAGTGGTTCTGGCATCATTCTTTTGAGTTGCTTTAGCCTCGGCCCACTTGGCCAAATAGTCAACAGCTACAATGATATATCGAGCTTGGGTTCTATAAGCAGGTGGTTGTACTGGCCCAACAAATTCTATACGCCATTTTTTGAAAGCTCTAGCCCCCATCATTGGTCTCAAGGGCATGCTATCTACACGTGTTGGCATTTTTTCTCATTGACAAGCATCACACCTTTGAACATACTCTTTGGCATCTATAGAAAGTGTTGGCCATCATATGCATGCCATTAAGATTGCTTTTGTGGTGGTTTCACTAGAAAAGTGACCTCCAACTAATACAGCATGTGCTTTTTCTATGATTGGAATATACTCGTCTTCATTTGCACAAAGACGCAAATGTTGATCCTTACCTCTCTGATACAATTGGTTTCCAATAAGAGCATAATCTCTTGCTTTAGTTTCAATTGCTCTTTGACGGCATTTACTCATATCCTCCAAAAATGTTTGGCTCAATAAATAAGTAGCTAGATAGTTACTCCACTTAGGAATAGGTGACATTTGGAACAATGTTACATGAGGTATGGGTTTTTGTTTTTGACATTGAGGACAATCCTTTACAAAAGAGCAAACATCACTCCTCATAGTTGGCTAAAATACTCCAAGTCTCAAGATTCATTGCATAGTTTGATCTTCTGTAAAGTGAAATCCTACTATGGTAATATGTGCTTGACTTAGGTATTGGTTTTTCTCTTCAGGATTAATGCATAAGAGCAATATTCCATCTCAATTCCCTTTGTATAGCCTACCAACTAGTAATTGATACACATCCAATTGCTCGATTAATTTGATTGTAATAAAGAGTGGTATTTGTGAATCCACTTGAGCTATTGTCATCAATAATACCATGTTCTCAACCATCAAATTATCATTTTTGACAGATAACAGATAGGCATCTGGTAGATCATCATCTACTCCTTTAGGTGATTCTCCTGAAACAATCCTTGACAAATGATCTACTCTTTGATGTGTAGTGTCTTTTTTTACAACCACAGTGAAATTAAATTACAGAAGAATGATGAACCATCTCACTATTCTTCTTGTGCTGCATGGTTTGTTGAACAAGTACAATAAGGCTTGGTGATCCACAAAGAACACAAATTTGTTGGCTAATAGGTAATGTTTATACTTTTTAATGGCATAAATCATTCCTAATCCTTTTCTTTTTGTGGTGGTATAATTCTTTTTCACCATGTTCAATTGTCGGCTAGCATAAGACATAGGAAAGTCAAATTTCCCGTCTCTTGGTTGAGATAGTATACAATTGATGGCAAAATTGGAAGCATCTACATGTATGTGGAATATCTTATTCTAATCTGGTGCTTTTAATATTGGAGCTGAGTTCAGAGACTACTTAAGCTTCATGAAGGATTCTTCACATGCCTCGGTCCACTCAAAGTGTGTAATCAAGCTATACATGGGTTTTGCAATTATAGCGTACATATAAATAAACCGTCTGTAATATCCACAATGCCCCATGAAGGCTTGAGCCCCCTTGGCTGTTGTTGGTTGCCCCCCTTGGTTGTTGTTGGTCTAGGAAAATCAACAATAACATGAATTTTATCCATATCAATAGGCTATGCCATTTTTAGACACTATATGTCTAATAAATTTTTCCTTGTCTACCCATGAATGTGCACTTTTCAGGCTTTAAACAAATCCTATAAAGTCTACATTTTTCGAATACATTTTTAAGGTATTCAAAATGATCAATCTGGATTGATGAATGTACGCATAGATCATCCATATATACCTCCAAGAATTTCCTAAGATATTCTTTAAAAGCATGGCTTATCAATCTTTGAAAAGTGGCAGGAGCATTAGTTAACCCAAAAGGCATAACCCGATAGGCAAAAATACCCCATTCCGTTGCAAAAGCAGTTTTATGTTGATCCTTTGGGTCAACCAAAAGTTGATTGTATCCCGAAAAGCCATATAAAAAGTTGTAAGCTTCTTTTCCTGCAACTCTCTCTAAAACATGCTCAGTGATTGGAAGAGGAAAATTGTCTGTAATGGTAGGTGCATTCAGTTTTTTGACATTGACACACACTCGTAATTTTCCACTTTTCTTGGGTACTACCACAATTGGAGATACCCAGTCTGTGTGTTCAAGTTTATAAATGAATTCGGCTTCCTTTAGTTTTTCAGTCTCTTCTATAATCTTCCTGAAAAATGTTTCGTTATATGTGTATGGCCTTTGTCTGCTTGGTTTCACATCATCTCTTATGGGTATGGTATGTTGACAAATTTCTAGATCAACACCCTTGAGATGCTTGTAAGACCAAGCAACGATATCTAGGTATTCTTTTAATATGCTTAACAAAAGCTCTTCTTCTTCTTCTATTAGGTCATTTTCAATGTAGGCTGGCCTAGGCTCTTCTCCTGGCTCAACCAAATCTATCTTTTTTTCGTTTTCAGGCCTTTTGTATGACTCACTCTGTTTTCGTAATTCCCTAACAGGTTGTTCGACTATGATTTTTTGATCTTGGAGAGTATATTTCTTATAATGGGTTGGAACTCTCATTATATATTTACCATCCTCTTCTGTGGTTTCCATTTCGGTCGTATATACCTTCTTTAGAGATTTTTTCAACTCTTGATACTTCCTTTTCTGCTCAACTCGTGTCATGGTTGACTCCTTTTCCTATTTCTTTTGGTTTTGCTTGAGTATCCTTCCTCGTTTTTCTCGATGTTTTCGACATTTTTGGGTTTTCATTTGAAGGATATCTACTAGTGATTTTGTCCTTGACACAATCATGTGCATCTATCTGCATCAGGAATTGTGTTCTACTGGAGACTGATGGCATAGGTCTAGCTTTCAAGTTTTTGGTGACTCTTTTTCTTCTATACTATTTTTGACTTCTCGGTTTCTAGTTAGGAAAGTCAACAAACTTTTCCTCCCCTCCTTTCATGAGTAGCTTAGCTCTCACATGTTCTTTTTTCGACCTCGAGTCATCTGAGGTAGCTGAATGTTCTTCCAGCGCATCTGTTGCATCGTAGTAGAGGTCTGAAAAGACTTGTTAAGCTTTCATCAAGTCCTTCGTTTTGTGAGTTTCATCTTCAATGTGGAGGGTTGAGATCATTTATATGGGGATTATGTCATAGCCGTCCTCATTGCAAAATTGAGTAGGCATAGACATATTTACACATACATACATTGCTGCTAAAATTTGATTCCACTCAAATGGCTCAAAAAAATGCTATGGAAAGGGTTCAAGTACATAGGCTTCTTATGTGCAATCCCTTTCTAAGATACATTCTTCTCGTTTTAAGCTCTTGTTTTCTGAAGCTCCGCATATCCAAATAGGAGTGTCTTTGTTCAACCAAGATGGAAGCTTAGTTTCAGCAGAAGAGACTGAATCGAACTCTTGAATGGGCATTTTCATGACATCTCTATAAGTGTGATCTTTTAGATTAACCCTTGTGATTGACCCCACTTCCTTCAAGTACAGCTAATTGTTTCTTCAATCTTGGATGAGTTGTACTTGTCGCATGAAAGGTCTTCCCAATATGATTTTGTAATTGAGTTTCTTCACAAAGTCTACTATGGCAAGAATGTGTTGATATTCAATCCCGCAGGATTTAACTATCACTTTCTCAAGCAGTCCAAATGGTATTTCAGTGTGTCCATCAACCAATTGCAATTTCATTTGAGTTTGTCTAATGGCTGGTTGTCCCCAGGATTCCCATACTGCTTTTGTGGCTATGGCTATGCCTGATCCACTATCCAATATTTCCATGGTTTCTATGTCATTATATTTCACTGGAAGGGTGGTGTTTCCTTCTTCCCCTTCGTAGTATTCTCCGACTTTGTTCATAGGAACAGAATCTCTTTGTTATCCATTTCATGTTTCAATTTTCCTAATTTTTTTGCGATTAGCCTTGTTAATTATCCCCACCTTCTCTAGGGTTTTCTGTACATCATTCCATAAATACGATCTGGAATTTAACAGTTCTCCCAAAGTAAGAGTTCATTGGATCGGTGTAGACATGATTGAATGAATGTTGTCTACTTCTAGGGTCTATTCCACTCTTTTTACTTGAGTGGTCTTACACACTATGGATTCATCTTCGTTATCTCCCAAGTAAGAGGGTAATGTTTTCAAGGTCAATGGTTTAAACATTTCTGAAGCTTCAAATGTGCAATCCCCATACAACAATTGTACATCCATGTCCATATCAGGAGGTAGATTGTCTAACTAAACTTCCTCTATAGGAACTGACTTTAGAGTTAGGCTCCCATCATTGATCTCTCTAACTTTTTCCCATAAGTGTCCTAGCCAGTCTTCTTCTAGGAATGGAATTCCGTATAAGGCATCTTCCCTGTCCGGCACTATAAGTTCTGGCTCTTTTGTTTCAAGGTGGGGTTTTACCACCACTTTGGGATTTTCTTTAGTGACTCTTACCACACAAGCTCCTCAGGTTTTTTCATACTTTCGAGCTTGGGTTTTTGTTTTTCCAGCATTTCTTTGCATGATTCTTACCAAATTTTGAGAAGCTTCAAGGTTAGCTGCTTTCATATCTATACAAGGATAGTTTTTCCATTTGTGTTCCATATTTTGGCTTGCTTTAAGTCCTGCTTGGTAATCTTCCAAGGCCGCATTAATAGGCTCAAAAATTTTATCAACCAAAATCGATCCTCCAGATTTTACGGTTGTTTCTTTGACTTCGCTTCCAGTTTCTTTCACCTTTTCCTGGAATAGCTTTTTTGCTTTCTCCTCGATTTCAGCCCATTGCTTTTGTTTTCACATCTCTCAAACCTTTTGCTTCTGCTGCTTTTGGTCTTTTGAGAGGAAATTTTTGTATTCTCTGAATCATCAGAGGAGTTATGTTTCTTTTTCTTATCCTGAGCTCTAATGATTACCTTGATTGGAAAACTCGGTTCACTCTCAAATGAGCTTCTAGGTATACTTGGACTACCTTTACTAATGTTTTACCCTTGTTTAAAGGATTGTTAGGACAATCTTCCGAGAAGTGTTCTCCCCTTTTGCAATATTGGATGCAAAAAGCTTCAACTGGCTTGAGGTTTTTGCCAGGCCCTGGGCATTCATTTTTACAATGATCATCTGCACCATGATTATGAAAGTTTTCCGTTCCTGGCTTAATCATGGGTCTTACCATAGGAGGTCTAACACCTTGAGTAGCTACATAGTACATTGGTGCAAGCTCTGGTGGAGCATAAGTCATAGGTTCTTCCATTGGTTGTGGGTGTGAATTATACCAATCTCCTTCTACCATTACTGTAGATGGACTAGGCTTAGCACAAGGTGTAACAAAAACTAGTGCTTGTTCATCAATGACTCCCTCTGTATGCATGTACTTTACAGACACTGCATTATGTCTGAAATACATAGGTTGTTGACCCAACACGGGTTGAGGTTTTTCCATACCCATCGTCGGTGGTCTTTGAGCTGGGGCCATATTAGGCTGATATTTGTACATGGGTTACCCTTGTGGCCTCATGATGTTAGTAATTGGATCTTGCTAGCTATGGTGGATGAAAGAGAAACATAGCGTCAATGTGTGAGTGTGTGTGTAAGCAAGGTTATCACTCAAGTGAATTAGGTTCCAAGATAGAATTAGATTGGACTCATAAACACAATCTTGAGTATTGACTTAGCTTAGCACAAGCTCACCATAGACAAGCATGTAGCGCAAAATGGAGTTGTTGTTTATTCATTCATGAAATGATCTTAAGGTAGCTCTACAGCCTTGCTTCACAGTATGTGGGATAAATCCACTCTCTTCTCCTTGACTCACACCTTAGGACAAAGCTCACACTTTACAATCCTCCCCTTGAGGTTTGGACTAAGACAAGATACTGAAGATGCATGATCCACACAGGCTAACAAAATCTACATAAGATGGTGATATCCACATAGGAAAATAAAGTCCACAAAGGATGTTTATATCCAGACAAGATGGTAAAATCCAGACAAGAAAAATCCACAAAGGATGGTGATGTCCACTCAGGATGATAAGCTGGTATCCACACAGTAAAAAGTCCTCCCCTACAAGTAGAGAGTCTGCATCTTCAAAATGGGTCTTCATAAAAGACAACATTGCTCTCGTATTCATCCTTTATGTCTTCTACTATGTGAGCTTATCCTCTGTCAGGTCTCTTTCCTTCGTTGCTTCTACTGTTGCTTTCAACTGCTTCATGGTCTGACTTTGTATCCTCCCCTTGAACGAGTGCTTATGTCCCCCTTTTTGTTGTGCAATCAGGCTTTATTCCATGCGTGATAATGACGTGCAACACAGCTGAAATTTGTGGCTTCCTTGACAAGGCATCAGCCACAACGTTCTTCTTGCCTTCCACATGCACAATCTGAAAATGGAACATGGACAAGATATTTGCCCATCGCATATGCTTCTCAGATAATTTTGTTTGTGTCAAGAAGTATCGCAAGGTCTAATGATCCGTTTGGACAACGAAATCTGCACCTAGCAGGTAGTGTTTCCAACTTAAGAGCGCATGAATCACAGCCAGTAACTCTTTCTCATAGACCTGCATGGTCATCTCTGGCCCTTGCAAAATTCTGCTCTCATAGGCTACTACCCTGCCATCTTGCATTAGCACTGCACCAATGCTACTACCGCAGGCGTCACACTCGACCACAAATGACTTCCTAAGATTTGGCAACACAATGACTGGATCTGAAGTCATCTTTTCCTTTAAGAGATTAAAAGCTGAAATCTCTTTTTGTGTCCCTCCTTGACCCTTAGATCAAGAGAAGAGAAACCCTAAACAACCCTTATTTCATCCAAATTGGCCCTAATGACTCAGTGGAACAAGGCCTTGAGCTTGGGAGCTTTGAGGTCTTGAGGTAGTAACCTCGCGGGACTACCCCCTTGAGGGAGTTGGAGGTTATGGAGACACTTTCTTGATTATGCTTGTGGGAGTAGGTTCTTAAAAGGTCGGGGCTCTATTTGGACAGCGGGCAGGACCATGGGAAGGGGGGACCGAAGAGGGGTGGGGGACCCAAAAAATATGCGTGTGAGTGCTCTCTAGCAAACCCGCTCCACCTCAAAAAGTCAAGATTCATTCAGATTTCGGGTCCGCCCACTGCTCAAAATGGTTTAACCAAATTGAGCCTCGAACCTCCTTGCCAAGAATAGACTACCTATTTTGGGCTAGCCAACAAGCCCACGAGCCTTGCTTGTGGAAAAGCTCTGAAAAGCAAGTTGTTTAGGCAAGCTCGGCAGTCCCTTTCCCACACAAACTCACACACACACACCTATTTTTAGGCAAAATTGGGGATGGAGTTTTAGGGGGTTCTCGAGCTCGGATTTGAGTGCTTGTAGGCTTCATGGAAAGCTTGCGAGGAGAGATTTGAGATGAGGTGAACAATGAAAAAGGAAAATGAGTTTAATGAATCTAATTGAAGAGGCAAATGATGCAAAAATTGACGCAAAGAAGGCAATCTAAAATGCAATTTAAATGATTCTAATCCTCTCCCTAATCAAGTCTACCTAGCCATGGAGGGAAGTGGCCTCTTGGGTGTGCCAAGGACATCCCCACACATAGCTAGATTAGTGCTTAATTAGTGAGATATGCAACTTAACTATGAAACTGTTAATGGGCCGTGACAACAATTATGCAATGCTAATCGATCTAATGGAGATGCTAATGATTAACACACACTAATGCATAATGAGAATCCTAGCTAGCACACCATGGCTCTGATACCAAATGTTAGGAATTGGATCGTGCTAGCTATGGTGGATGAAAGAGAAACATAGCGTCAATGTGTGAGTGTGTGTGTAAGCAAGGTTATCACTCAAGTGAATTAGGTTCCAAGATAGAATTAGCTTGGACTCATAAACACAATCTTGAGTATTGACTTAGCTTAGCACAAGCTCACCATAGACAAGCATGTAGTGCAAAATGGAGTTGTTGTTTATTCATTCATGAAATGAGCTTTAAGTAGCTCTACAGTATGTGGGATAAATCCACTCTCTTCTCCTTGACTCACACCTTAGGACAAATCTCACACTTTACACATAAGCACGTATTGAACAATCCCATCATACTTTGGTAAAAAAAAACACTTGTTTTGGTCTCATGGTTGGTCCATTTTCCCTCGATTGCACACCATTTTTGTGGCTTAGTTGGTTGTCCCTGTTGAGATATCCCTTGTCCTGGTCCTCTCATAGGTGTTTTTTGCATGTTATTCATCATGCCATTCATCCTTTTGAGCATGTCTTCTATGGCTGAAAGCGATGCTGCAGGAGCTGTTCCCACTTATGCTGGTTTGGTGGATGCTGCTTTCTTGCTTTGCTTATCCTTAGGGACGTCTTTTGCATTGAAAATATCACAATTGTCTCCTAAGTCAATAGCATTAGACACGCATTCTGCTAGGGTTGTATGCTTCTTGCTATACAATATACGTGAAGTTCTTTGTTTAGGAGTCTCTCTAGAAAGAATGACACCAATCGTTCTTCTACAGGTATCTCTAGCTCTGGGGCATCTTGTAATTTATTGTTTCACCCGAGTAGCACAATCCCTAATAGATTCAACTTGTTTCTGTTTAAAGCTGTAGATTTGAGCCACTGTATTGTGTTTGATCCCCATTTTGAAACAAGCAGCTACAAATCCTTGAGCTAATGTGTTCAAGTGCATGATTGACCTTGGTGGAATGTTTTGGAACCATGTCAATGATTTTCCTTCTAATGTCATTCCAAACGCCTCAAATTGAGTATCAAAACCAAATATGTGCTCTTCTCTTAGCACTTTCTTAAAGCTTGCTAAGTGGTCGTCATTAGGGCCAAAAGGGCCTCAAAAAGGGCCGTGTAAGGAATTGGTTAGCTTGCTAATTAGCGGAGCATTTGACGGTCAAAACGGCTCCAAATTTGACCGTTTTGGGTATTCAAAGCATATCTTGAGCATTTAAAGAGTATCCCGGTACAGATCTTTCAATATAAATAAAAGATATCATTTTCACACTACTTTCTCCCCTACTGGACCTATTTTGTTGGCTTAGTTGCAAATACAAAATTTTCACTTTTGAATGATGGTTTTCCTGACTACTCTTTCTCTCAAGCCATTTCATTAGGCTCTCTTCACCCTCACAAGCTTTCAAGATGTCTCTACCTTCGCAAGAGGACCGCCATTTCCGGTCTAGCTAGAAGGACCACTGTGGTTTTTTTCTCTTCACTATTGCAAGAGAACCACCATTTTGTTCTCTTCACCCTCACAAGCTTTCCAATTTTTCTCACTAGTTTTGCTCGGCCACAAGCTCGCTTCAACCTCACAAGTTTTCCCATCATTTCTACTCTGCATGGAAACCATTTTTCTCTCGTGTCACCCTCACAAGATTTCCAAATTTTCTCACTAGTCTTGCTCTTCCTAGAATCTCAGTTTAGCCTCACAAGTTTTCCAAACTCACTAGTTTTGCTCTAGTTAGAAGCTCCCTTCAGCCTCACAAGATTTTTCATTATTTGCACTCTGCCTAGAAACTCATTAAGTTGTTAACACCATATGAAAATCAATCTCAACCAAGTGTAAGAAACCGCGAGGGTTGTGTATCAAAGGTTGCAGGCGTCCGAGCTCAAGCAATACAAAGCCAACGGAGCAAGCAAATGGATATGGACAGAAGTCAACTTGTATCCTGTTGATCCACGAACTCGAAGGTAAATAGAAAAATTTGAAGCCTTACTTTCATAAATAGATTTCCATGGTGGCCATCTGCATTTGGATAAGGATCCAACTATTTCTAAAAGTACATAAAAATGTTTTGCAGGATTCTTCAACAGGAGGTTTGAAAGCTAAAAGATTCACTTAGTTTTCTCATAAGTCACATTATCAAGCACAAACTTCATTTTTCATATCAACAAGAAAGGGAGGATGACAAAGAAGAAGCAATGCACTAAAATAACTAAGTCGATACTAAGGGAGGCAATTATAGAGGATGAGATCAAAGAGCCAACAACAACCACCTTGCTGTGAACATCACAATCCTTCCAAGGAGGAGACTATTTAGATGCAAAGTTACAATATCATTCCTTGCAAAAGACTATCATTTTAACAATATAATTACTTGTAAATTTACTTTCAATCTCCTTGCAAAACATTCATTTTCATAATATAATACGTTGTAAAGTTACAACATATGTTCCTCTAGCATTGCAACATCACGATTAACACTTTATCTCCCCTTTGCCACACAATCATTTTACTCATCTATAACTCCTAAGGCAAGTTTCCCTTTAACTATTCTAACATTTGTCTGATATCAAACTTGAGCTTGAAATTTTTTCACTCTTCTATGTAGACTTCCATGTGACCATGATCCTATAACATGACATCTAGAAACCATTGGCATGGACCATCATTATTAGAATCTTCATCACCCTCCAGAGACCCTTTTCCTTTAAGCCATGTTAATAAAAATTTGTTGCTTCAGCTCATTTAACTCAAGTTATAATTAAAACTTTCAAATAGGGAAAAATGACAAAATTTTAACATCACAGATGAGTCCAAAATGCCCAAAAACCCCGAAAACGATTGGCTATATGGCTCGTTCTGACACCCGAAAAGGTCGGTATGGCCAAAAAAGGCCTTCGGAGGCACTATCCCATACGGTGCGAGGAGAGGGGTAGCCAGAGTCTCCTCGCACCGTATGGGATAGTGCCTCCGGAGGCCTTTTTTGGCCATACCGACCTCTCCGGGTGTCAGAACGAGGCATATAGCCAGTCGTTTTTAGGGTTTTTGGGCATTTCGGACTCATCTGTGGTATCAAAAGTTTCAAATAATATAGCTTTTAAAAGTTACAAGTGTTATATATTGTAAAAATTCTGTGACTATGCTTGGGTCCAATATGCTTAATAGATCTATATATAAAAAGACATCTATATTAGGCAGGAAAGGTGAATCTGTGAATGCAAATAACCCACATGTCATGATTGGGGTAATGAGATTCTAAAACTAACCCCCTATCCTATGGTAATGTGGCACCAAATTGGTGTTCCAAAAATGACCCACACAACATGAGGGGGTAGTGAGATTCTAAAAATACTCCCTATCTTGTTGTGCAAGCAAGGCATAGTGTGGCACCAAATAGGCCTTTTGCTAATATCTTGTACATATAATAAAAACCAATGGAATCCAAATAACAAGGTCACTCAATATTTTTTTGCATGGTGTGTGCATGCAACTAGAACGATGCGATGAGGAGGGGAGTGACAAGCTGTATGATGCCCTCTTCTCGCGGTCTGGGTAGGAGCAAAAATAATGCAACATGGCGAGTGTCAAAGTGTTTGAGCGCTTTTTCACATGGTTTAGAAAAATAAGTCCAAAAAATAAGGTCACTCAAGATTTTTTTGATGGTGTTTGCATGGAACCAGAATGACGCGATGAGGGGGGTAGTGACAACCTGCATGATGCCCTCTTCGCGCGGTGTGGGCAAGAGCTAAAATGGAACCAGAACGACGCGACGAGGGGGATAGTGACAACCTGTATGATGCCCTTTTCGCGCGGTGTGGGCAAGAGCTAAAATGATGCAACATGGGGAGTGTCAAAGTCTTTGAGCGCTTTTGCACATGATTAAGAAAAATAGTCCAAATAATAAGGTCACTCAAGATTTTTGTGCATGGTGTGTGCATGGAGCCAGAACGACGCGATGAGGGGGGGAGTGACAAGCTGTATGATGCTCTCTTCGTGCGGTGTGGGCAAGAGCTAAAATGACGCAACATGGGGAGTGTCAAAGTCTCTAAGTGCTTTTGTACATGATTTAGAAAAACATTAGGAATCCAATTAACAAGGTAATTCAAGGTTCTTATGTGGTGTGGCCGCAGAGCTAGAACAACACAATAGTAGGGTGACAAGCTCACACATGACAAGAGCACTATGGGCAAGAGCTGGACCGGTGTGATAGGGGGAGGAGTGAAAAATTCATTGAGTCCTTTTGCGCACCATGTGGGTACACTAACGAAACGGGGCGAGTGGGGGTAGAGTGTAGTTCAATCAAGCCACAATCGCACAGTGTGGTCATTGATTCAAAACAATGTGAGAAAGGATGTCTTTAGGTGTGGTCCCATGTTGATGTAGATATTATGTATGCACGTGCTGAGTGCAAGCTCTTGATGCGGTGCTTAGAAGTAGAGGCTAAGTGAAAAGTAGACATTAAAAAAAATACGGAATAGTCATTAATAGGCGTCATCATGACTGCTTGAAAAGAAAGATTTCGTATCTTCTAGCTTAATATTGTACAATATTAAATAGAAAAGAGAACTTGTACATCAGGCCTAGAATATGATGTTATTAATAGGCGTCATCATCACTGTTTGAAAAGAAAGATTTCGTATCTTCTAGCTTAGTATTGTACAATATTAAACAGAAAAGAGCACTTGTACATCAGGCCCAGAATATGATGTTATACATCAAAAATAAAAGGAACTCCCTCAAATATAGGCAATTTAGCCAAATGAAAGTGACATTTAGACGTTTTCCGCTAAAGTGGAAGCACAAAAGCTCAAGCTAGAGGAGACAGGAATGACATACTTTTGTATACGTGTCAAGTGAGTATTGGCCTATTTCTTAATCCGTGGATTACCAAACAACCCTTTTTTAGACGTTTTTGGCCCTAATGATGGATCCCTTGATCCATTGTATTTTCTGACCCATTTCTCAAAATCAGTTGGTCTGACACGTCTATTTGGTTCAATTCTCGGTCTCCTCACACTTGGTCCTGTTCCGAATCCTTCAAACTAGTCTATTGGAAATATTCTTCAAACTAGTCTATTGGAAATAGCGACTCATGTAGTCCTGGACTGGATTTAATGTCACCCGGTTTTCCTCGTGATGAGGTGGTTTCTGGTTTCTTAACATGACTCTCAAAAGATCTCTCACGGTGTTCATCTCTTGGAATGGTTTTTGGTCCTTGGCCCAATATCCAATCCCTTATGGAGTACCCTTGGCATTTGGTTTGTTCTACCTTCTTAGAAGTCATCATACAAAGTTGTTGTTAAAACAATCCCTAAACAGGTAGGTTGGTAGATCTGTTGATCCCTTATCCTTGATCTTGAAGATATAGATGATCTTCATGGGTGTGTTAGTTGTCCTGATTTGGAATGTAAAGTCCACAGAAGATCTTTTACATTTCTATCCTCCCAACAATAGACTCCGGTCTTAAGATTATCCATACTAAACCGTTTCAAAGGCTTGAAATCAACTTGATCGTATCCCTGGAATTTTAAGGTTTGTGGTCCTTCTTTAGCTGCCATATCTGGGATTATGGTGTTTACTTCTAGCCCCCATTTGTCTATCGCATCAGGGTTTTCAACGTGTAAATACTGAGTTCCGTTTCTATCCATGTACATTTTTCCTTGTTTGTTTTCCCTAATTTCTTCTTCAAACTCAATAGCATGGTCAAATGTGAATAGCATACTCCTCGTTAGGATCCAGATAAACTTGAGCTCCATGGGGATTAGTCTTATAAAATGAGAGTATATGCTTATAGTGCACTGTCGTTCCAGTTTCGTAGTGAGTTGAGTAAGAAGACATTTCAGATTTTGAATTTGAAAAAGTGTTTGAAACCTCTTCAGTGATAGTGTCCAAGTGCTCGCCTTGATTCATGCTTTCTTCAGTGGATACACTGCTGGAGGTTTCTCCAAATATGCCTTGATTTCCTAGTACACTACCAAATCTAAGGTTCATAAGACTTGTGAAGCCCTAGATAGAGTAGTTACCTTTGGATCTACTTGTTGTCAATTTCCACTTGAAACACCATTTTAGATTAAATGGGAAAATCCCACAACTTTGGGATTGATTTCAAAGCTTATGAAGTCTTATTTCCCATTGGATTTGGGAAAATTTCATGTGATTTGGGAATGTTATAAATATGCTTTATTGCTGACTCCTTGTAATGCACTAGTCAAAGCGATAACTTCTCAAGAAATGGTGGTGTTTAAAAACACCTTTTATCCCATTGAGGGTTTGGTTTCATGTTGGTTTTAATAAACAACTTATTAAATCATTATTCTGTAGCCAAAGAAAAAAATACACCAAGATATGAATATCAAATGCTATTCATTTTCTCCCATTAAGCTAGCTTGTGCCTTCTCCACAGCATTGGATGGGATCTTAACCGCTTCTGCAAGTCTTCCACCCCTTGGAGTCCATGACCACATGACTGCATCAACACACTCCCAATGCTTTGGTTCAGTAAGACTACAACACCAATTCCTTTTCCAACAATCCTCATATTATTCTTGGATAGTCGGATTTATTTTTAAATGTTTTGGTGCCCAATAATGAATGAAAACTTTCTTATAGTTAGGAGATGACCTATCTATATCAATGCCTGCCTCTGCAACTCCTAGCCATATTGGATATTCTGGATCTGACAAGAACTAAATTCCCTTTTCTTACATCAATCTACGGCCTAAAAGATTCTTGTGGCCTTGCACCTTGAGGACCCACAAAATGATCATTTAAACTCATCTCTGTCTTCCTCTACGTGCTGCATTTGATGACTCCGTGAATTTTTTTGGCCAAAATGTTGTGTATTCAACACTGTGTTTGTTGGTTAGTGTTTTGCCAATACATAATAATTGGCTCCATTTATTTTGTATGATCGTGGTCCTTTCCCTTTAACAAAACATATTTTCCAAAATTCAAGATATGTCTGAATCCCTTGAATAACTAGTGGACTACCTCTCACATAGTCTGCTAAAGGTACCACATTTGGGCACCCTATTGGCAATTTTGGTTTCCCTTGATCATCTTTTTTCCACAACTCAATTTCTGACTCCTTTGGTATCCATTCAGGTGATTTAGGGTGAATTTTGTACTACATTACTAGGATTTCACCTTGCATATAGAAACGAAATTGAAGTGGCTTAGAGTGTCCAACTAGAGTATCTTGACCATCACACATGTATCCTTTAACAAAGGATTTGAAGTCAAGAACCTGTGTCATACAAAATGGTGCTAGAGATGAGCCTTCAATTTTTGGAAATGTTCCATCAAATGTGGAAAAGTGAATTTCATTCCTATTCGCAATCTCTCTGAGAACCTACTAAACATTGCATCAATGTCCTCATGTGTATAACCCACCATTAAGAATCCCAAATGCACGGTTTTGAAAACACCTTTTGCTACTAGCAAGGATAAGTATGAAAATAAATAACGATTCTTATTCTGTCTTGCACAATTATCTAGTTGTAGCAACAAATTCTCAGGTAATTTTTGGAGTGCAGGAGTGACCATGGTACCCATAACACATTGAGAAGAGGCTGATTGAAAGTTTGGGGAGCTAGTAATCTCTTCATTACATCCTTCAATAGTTGATGGTGGTGTTATTGTTGATGTAATCCTCCCATGCTCGTGCTTCATTCTGTTTTGGTGGTCTAGAGTTGTCCTTGAGTTTAATGCATTGAATAAAGTTACATCGCTACGTGGCACACCATCATGGCATAAATCTCCTAATCCATGCTTTTCTCTTCTTTTCAAATTCTACAACATAGTGCAAGGGAGCCAATTGTAGCATTGGGATTTGAAGGCCATAGACCATTAAGTGAGAAATGACCATACATCACATGACCATGTCCATGCATTATCATGTCTGTTAATGATGATACTTGCAATTGATATGCATTTGCATAATCTTTTGAGTTCACATGCAATCTAGGTATCGCTATTTTTTTTTGGTCCATTTTATCATGTATAATGCATAAATACTTATCTTTTTGTAATTGTGAGAACTTACACCATGTATATTATGTTAGGAAATAAGACGTAGCTAAATAGATTTTTGAGTAGATTACTTAATGGAGAGATATAGATTTCACACACAAGAGATTATAGAGTAGAGAGAGAGAGAGAGAGTACACATGATATACGTGGTTCACCCAATGTGGGCTACGCCCACGGGAAAGTAGCCACTCAATGGCTTTAGCACTTCAAAAGAAGAAGTAGTTTACAAAGGGATTAAACCCTTGATAGAGCTCCCGCCTTGCTTCACTCTCACCACCTCACACTCACCTTGTTGCATCAACTTCACACTATGAAATGTGTGTAGAAATGGCCTCCTTTTATAGGCCAAAAGGGCTGCCCTCTCTTATGAGAGGCAGCTATGTGTAGCCGCCCTTGTGTGCGAATAAGTCCAAATCGGACCCTCCAATCCGCCCATGTGTGGCCGCCCTTGAGAAGACAAGTCTGCTTTTGAATTCGGCCACCGGCCATTGACTTCCGACCACCGGCCACCGGCCATTGACTACCGGCCACCGGCCAACCGACCGGTTGTTTTCCGACCACTTTCCGGCCACCTTCCGGCCATAATATTCCGGCGAAAAAAAGCGTGAAAATTCTGGTTCCCGGTGAGTGATTTTCCTTCACGCATGATGGCTTCTCCTCATAATGGGGGCCTTACAAATGTGCGCTTTTACCACAGAAAATTACAAGGGTAAATCAGGCTCCATACTTAACATATTACATATTCCTACACCTTTGTTGTTGTAGCATGTGAATTCTACGTTCATCCTTCAAACGTGCAATTGTTTCATCATTCTTCGTTGACTCTAGTTGAGACTTTATCCTACTACATACAACACATTTGGAGAACTCGATCACTTGTTTTTTACAAGGCCACATTGGAAAACTCTGTATTCCAAATCCTATTGAATGTAGTGAAAAACATTGGCTTGAGATTCATACTGTCAAGTGTTTTATTGACATCATGTAAAATGTATATTTGCTTGTACGTGTTTGGTATTGCAAGCAAGGTTTCCCTAGTTCCATCTTCCATAATTCTACTCTTATGTGGCATTCTCTCTGAGCTTTCCTCTACAGAAGAGCACATCAATGCCCTACCCATTTCTGTGTGCTCTCTTCCCTTTCTTGTGACACCATCATTACCACAATTTTTGTGCTCTATGTTTGTGTAAAATGAAGTTTATCACAAGGCCCAAATAGGTGGCTGAAAAGGATACCCTATGGCCTCACGACCATATTTTGCTCTATAGAGGTGATCGAGGGGGATACCCTATGTCCCCAAGGCCATAAGGTGCTCTACATAGGTG
Organism: Adiantum capillus-veneris; assembly: GCF_014529385.1. Taxonomy (NCBI): domain Eukaryota; kingdom Viridiplantae; phylum Streptophyta; class Polypodiopsida; order Polypodiales; family Pteridaceae; genus Adiantum; species Adiantum capillus-veneris. The sequence goes on along the minus strand of NC_140938.1, from coordinate 35,089,226 downwards.
TGTGAAGGGACGCTCACCACAAGGCCCATAGGTGACAAAAAAAGATACCATATGGCTCCAGGGCCATAGGCTGCTCTATGTAGGTGACCCAAGGGGATACCCTATACCATATGGCTCCAAGGCCATATGCTGCTCTATGTAGGTGACCCAAGGGGATACCCTATGGCCCCAAGCCCATAGGGTGCTCTATGTAGGTGTGTGAAGGGACGTTTACCAGAAGACCCATTAGGTGACCAAAAAGGATACCCTATGTCCCCAAGGCCATAGGGTGCCCGATAGGTAGGTGTGTGAAAGGAAGTTTACCACAAAGCCCACTAAAAGTATACCCTATGACCCTAGGTCCATAGGGTGCTCTATGTAGGTGTGTGAAAGGAAGTTTACTACGAGGCCCAATAGCTCACCGAAAAGGATACCGTATGGCCTCAGGGCCATATGGTGCCCAATAGGTAGGTGTGTGAATGGAAGTTTACCACAAATCCCACTGAAAGTATACCCTATGACCTTAGGTCCATAGGGTGGTCTATGTAGGTGTGTGAAAGGAAGTTTACCACAAGTCCCAATAGATGACCGAAAAGGATACCCTATGGCCTTAGGTCCATAGGGTGCCCAATAGGTAGATGTGCAAAACGAAGTTCACCACAAAGCCCAATAGGTGACCGACAAGGATACCCTATGACCCTAGATCCATAGGACTATGGCCCAAGGTGTTTGAAGGGAACTTTACCACAAGACCCAAATAGGTGACCGAAAAGGATACCCTATGGCCCCACGACCATAGTATGCTCTATATAGGTGATCGAGGGGGATACCCTTGGCCCCAAGGATATAGGGGTGCTCTACATAGGTGTGCAAAGAGACGTTTACCACAAGGCCCAAGAGGTGACCAAAAAAGATAACATATGGCTCTAGGGCCATAGGCTGCTCTATGTAGGTGACCCAAGGGGATACCCTATGGCCCCAAGGCCATAGGGTGATCTATGTAGGCGTGTGAAGGGACGTTTACCACAAGACCCAATAGGTGACCAAAAGGGATACCCTATGTCCCCAGGGCCATAGGGTGCCCAATAGGTAGGTGCGTGAAAGGAACTTTACCACAAAGCGCACTGAAAGTATACCTTATGACCGAGGGTACATAGGGTGCTCTATGTAGGTGTGTGAAAGGAAGTTTACTATGAGGCCCAATAGCTAACCGAAAAGGATACCCTATGGCCCCAATGCCATATGAGGCCCAATAGGTAGGTGTATGAATGGAAGTTTACCACAAAGCCCATTGAAAGTATACCCTATGACCTTAGGTCCATAGGGTGGTCTATGTAGGTGTGTGAAAGGAAGTTTACCACAAGGCCCAATAGCTGATCGAAAAAGATACCCTATGGCCTTAGGGCCATAGGGTGCCCAATAGGTAGGTGCGCAAAATGAAGTTTACCACAAATCCCAATAGGTGACCGACAAGGATACCCTATGTCCCTAGATCCATAGGGCTATGGCCCAAGGTGTTTGAAAGGAAGTTTACCACAAGGCCCAAGTAGGTGACCTAAAAGGATACCCTATGGCCCTAGGGCTATAGGGTGCTCTATGTAAGTTTTCTAAAAAAGGATACCATTTGGCTCAAGGGGCATAGGTTGCTCTATGTAGGTGATAAAAAAAGATTCCCTATGGCCCAAGGGCCATAGAGTGCTCTATGTAGGTGTGCAAAAGGCATTACAACATGTAGGTTTCTCTATGAGGGCACCTTAAGGAGACTACATCCACATCCCAAGGCTTTTGGGCAATAGGGTGCTCGATGTAGGTGCAAAAAGGACACCCTATTTCCATAGGAGGGAAAAGTGGTTTCTCTACATAGTTGCTTCATGGAGATTATATATGTGCATCCTATGGCCCTAGGATTCTACATGAAGGAGAGAAGTTCACCACATAGTCCAATATGTGACCCAAAAGGATAGCCTATAGCTTCAAGTCTATAGGTTTTAGGGGTCACAAAGGGATACCCTATGCCCCTAAGAGAATGTGCTGATGTAGCATGCACACTTGTGACATAATTTTTTCAAATAAGTAATTACGCATAGGAGCTACACAGGAATGGGTAAGTTCCACACATTATAATGTGCGTTTCAACTTTCGTTCGGATATTTTCATGTAAGGTACAAAATGTTTTTAAAAAGGTGTAAAGGGTGCAAGAGAGTGCTCGTAAGCCCACATTGCACATTCAAATATGTAGGTGTTTCATGAGGAGCAGATATACATTCGATGATACAACCTTAAAGGGTGCCCTATGTATTTGTCACAAAGGGCACCGCATATACCAATAGATTTTAGAAATTGAAACCCTATGGCCTTAGGGTCATAGGTTGCTCCATGTAAGTGCTTCACAAAGAGTATATATGCATCCTATGGCCCTAGGGTTCTCTATGTAGGTGTGACAAAACATATTTTTGTGCCCCTCTTTAACTGCAAGTGTGCATTTTTGTCAAACATTTGTGCAATGTTTTTTTAAGGGTCGCAAATTATTTTAGAAAAATGTTGCCCGTGCCGCACGTGCGAGTGAATGGTCACGTGGCACAATTTTTTTTTAAGGGACACATAATTTTTTTATAAATGTGTGGTTGTGCAACACATGTAGGTGAGTGCGGGTGTCACACATAAGGGGGTATGTACACATTGCACGTTTGAATTTGCAGGTGTCGCACATCCTTGCAATTGTGCATACTTTTTTAAGAAAATGTGCATTTATGCTGCATGTGTAAGAGCACTCATGCCGCACAGTCAAATGTGTGCCCATGCCACACATTTTGAATTGGAAGCCTAACAGGTTGTTAGGTATGTAGCCCCAATTCATTTTTGGGCTTTTCAGGGGTATCTATAGGAAGGCGGCCTAGAAGGGGGAGAAAATATCTCCCCTCCTTCTACAAGTGTTTCTCTCTCGCCACTTCTCTCTATCTCTGTCTGCTTGCACAGCTGCTTGAAGGATCTTGTAGTTCAATTCAACACATGTTAACGAGAGATTATCAGGATTCTTTCAGAGGATTATCGCCAAAATGGAGAAAGACAGGTCAACAGCAACGATAGTAAAGGAAGAAGGATGGATTCAGAGAATTGAAATCTCTCTCTCTCTCTCTCTCTCTCTCTCTCTCTCTCTCTCTCTCTCTCTCTCTCTCTCTCTCTCTCTCTCTTTCTCTTCCTTTTCTCTCTCCCTCTACACTTGGGATGGAGGGTATGCTCTAGCTCTCGCTCTCTCTCTCTCTCTCTCTCTCTCTCTCTCTCTCTCTCTCTCTCTCTCTCTCTCTCTCTCTCTCTCTCTCTCTCTCTCTCTCTCTCTCTCTCTCTCTCTCTCTCTCTCTCTCTCTCTCTCTCTCTCTCTCTCTCTCTCTCTCTCTCTCTCTCTCTCTCTCTCTCTCTCTCTCTCTCTCTCTCTCTCTCTCTCATGTCTCGTCTCTGAGTTTCTCTTGAGTGCTCTCCACCTAGGCTCCATCTATGCCCTGGGGGATGATAACAGGGGAGCACAATGCGTGGCTAAATTGTTTTGAAGGCGAATCAACGTCAAATAGGCCATTAAAACTCCAAATGTTTATCTAATTTTTTGCGGAAAATTATGAACAATTACTATGAAATGCCACAAATCATGAGAGAGATGAAGGGTAAATGCCAAAAGTGAGAGAAGCGCACGATAAAGAGAGGGAGCGAGAGAGAGAGAGAGGGAGAGGGAGAGAGAGAGAGAGAGAGAGAGAGAGCGGCCATACTCGTAGGTTTAAAATTTGAAATGGCCCATAGCTTCGAACTTCAAAATTTTCTTAAAAACTAAACATTATCTCTTTCGCTCTCTTTCTGTTTCAGGTGTAACAAAACTGCCGCTCCCCCTTTCTCTGTGTTCTCTTGCGCACCCATAGATCCCGCAACTCAGAAGAGAAGACGATGTTGTGAATGGTCAACAAGAGGAAGAGCCCAAGGAGAAAATTTGCCATGGCTTCTGCTCTCGCGTGATGGGGCCGCTCCCTCTTTCTTCCTCTCTTTGAACCACCGCCGCCCCCTCTTTCTTCCTCTCCTCTCTCTCTTTGAACAACCTCTGCCCCCTCCATCCCGCCCTTCCTGTCCTCTCTCTCTCTCTCTCTCTCTCTCTCTCTCTCTCTCTCTCTCTCTCTCTCTCTCTCTTTTTCCACTATCTTCCTACAAGTTGCCTCTTCCTCGGCATCGAAGCTGCGTTTCATCTTATGTGATTAGTGCCCTGAAGAACGGGCAAGCTTGTGTACCAAAACTGTGATTAGCGCCCTGGGGCAGCTCTATACACGCCACCACACTCTCCTGTCAGTGCGGTTATTTCATCTCCCTTGACCCATGGGTGCAACTCTCTTGTCCCCCCTTCAAGATTATTCTTTTACTGCATTAAAGTTCACACTCTAAAAATTTAACAAAAACATGGAAATGGCTACCTCAATTTATTCCTGCTTTTCTTGGTATTGTTGATGTTGATTTTGTTGTTGTTGTTGTTATTGTTGTTTTGCTGCTCTGATTTCCACTCTGGATGTGTCCTTCTCTTCCTGTTTTGTTGCAACCTTCTAGACCCACTTGATTGTGTCTCCAATTTGTGCTAATTGTTCTACTAGCTCACTTCTAGGAAGCTCTTTGCTCAATGGATTGGCGTTTGTCCCCAACATGATAAAATATACCCAATGGCCTTAGGGCTATAGGGTTCCTATTAATAGAGATGATACACATTGTCCTTAGGACCAGAGGCTTTTAAGCTAGAGGCTCTATTAGGGCACCTTATCCACCCTATGGCCCTAGCCATAGGGATCCTTCACATAAGCTAAACTCTAAGGCCATAAGGGGCCAAGATAGAGGCTCTACAAGAGGCACCTTAAGGAGCCTTAGGGAACCTTGGCCACCCTATGGCCTTAGGGCCATACGGTTCCTATTATCATAGAGGACACCCTATGCCCCTAGGGCCATAAGGTGCCAATATAGAGGGTCCACAAGGATACGATATGTAGAGAACACAGAGAATACCCTATGTATGTAGGGCCATAAAGTTCCATGATAGAGGCTCCATTGGGGTAGCTTGGCCGCCCTATGTCCCTACGGCCACATGCTTCAATCTTCACATAGAGTAAATCCTATGGCCCTAGGGCCATAGGGTTCCAAGATAGAGTCTCTACAAGGGGGGACCTTAGGCCACCTTGGCCACCCTATGGTCATAATTCCAAAGGGTTTCTATTAACATAGAGGACATCCTATGGCATCAGGCCCATAGGGTGCCATGATAGAGGCTCAAAAAGGACCCCTAAGCCACTCCCCACTGGCCCAAGGTAGTGACGCCCTATCTCGATTCCCTAGGTTTCGTATGAACTTCCCACATGGCCCTAGGACCATATGGTTCCCTACGACCCTAGGGTCATAAGGTTCCTTCTTCATGCAGACTAGACCTTGTGGCCCTAGGACCATAAGGTGCCAACATAGACACTCTATTGGGGCCCCTTGGCCATCCTAGGCTCTTCACATAAATAAAACCCTAGGGCCATAGGGTCGCAACATAGAGGATCTACAAGAGGTACCTTAGAGCACCTTGACCACCCTATGGGCTTAGGACCATAGGGTTCTTATTAGCATAGAGGACAATCAATGGTCCTAGACCCATATGGTGCCATAATAAAGGAGACACCCTATGACCCCTCGGCCATAGCTAGGGCAATAGGGTACCAAGATCGATGCTCCACAAAGACACCTAGGCTACCCTATGACTCTAAGGCCATGATGGTTCTTTTTGGACATAGAGGGTCCACAAGGACACCTAGGCCACTACATGGCCCTAAGGCCATAGGGTTCCTTCTTCATATTCCCTAGGGCTACAAGGTGACAAGGTAAAGACTCTTTTGGGGAACCTTGGTCACCTTATGGTCCCAGGGCTACACGGTTCAGAGTTAGAGGCTCTATTGGATATCTTGGCCATCCTATGGCTCTAGGAGCATATGGTTACTTATTGACATAAGAATAAACCCTACGACCCTAGGGTAATAGGGTTCCTTCTGCAAAGACTAAACCTTGCAGCCCGAGGATCATAAGGTACCAAGGTAGACACTCAATTGGGGCACCTTGGCCATCCTAGGCTCTCCACATTAAAAAAACCCTAGGATCATAGGGTGCCAACATAGAGGCTCTACAAGAGGTACCTTAGTGCACCTTGATCACCCTATGTCCCTAAGGTCATAGGGTTCATATTAGCTTATCCATGGAAGCTTGGATTGCTAAAGTAAAGCTTCAAAAAAATCACGAGATGGATCAGGAGCCTAAATGGGCTTAAATTTTAAAGCTACAGGGTGCCAAGGTAAAGACTCTTCTGGAGAACCTTGGCCACCCTATGGTCCTAGGGCTACATGGTGAAAAGTAAGAGTCTCTACTGGATATCTACCCTTTATGTGAAGAAGAAACCCTATGGCCCTAAGGCCATAGGGTGGCCTAGGTGTCCCTATGGAGTCTCTATCTTGTCACCCTCTCAACCTAGGGCCATAGGCCATCCTCCATGCTAATAGAAACCCTATGTCCCTAAGGCCATAGGGTTCCTTTTAACATTGAAGACACACTATGTACCTAGGGTCATAGGGTGGAAAGATAGAGGCTCCATTGGTAGGTCCATACGTGTTCCTTCTTCACATAGAGTAAATCCTATGGCTCTAGGGAAATAGAGTGCCAAGATAGAGGCTCTATAGGGGGTACCTAAGTCCATCATGGTTCTTTTTCACATAGAGGGCTTCCCTATGGCCCCAAGGCCATAGGATACCCTCTATGTGAAGAAGAAGACCTACGGCCAAAGAGCGATATGGCCATAGGACAAAGGATGGCTTGGGTTTCCCTGTGGAGTACCTTGTGGCCTTGGGGCTATAGGGTTTCTAGATAGCAAACATAGCACTCTGTGGCCTTAGGGCCATAGGGTTTCTTGCTAATAAACAAGAACTTTGTGGCCTTAGGATTCTAGTATAGAACCCTAGTACATAAGTCTTTGTATGTATTACCTAAGGCAAATTGATCACATTATGGCCTTAGGGCCATACGGTTCCTTGTTAATGTATGGAAAGAAGAGAAGAAGGCACCTTATGGCCATAGGACTATAAGATGTTAAGGGCACCTCAGTGACCCATAGGGTGCAAATACAAAGGCCCTTGTTGTAGTTCCTACAATCCTATGTGTGTATGTATATGGCACCTTATGGCCCAAGGCCATAGGGGTCCTTATTAACATATAGGTGCAAGAAGATGAGCTTGTGGTCCTTAGGCATAGAGCAAAGTACCTTATCATCATAGGACTATAAAGTGTCAAGAATAAAGAGGGTACCCTATGACCCTAGAGCATAAGATGTAAATATAAAATCCCTTGCTATAGTTCTAGGAGATTTTTTGTGTGGACGTATGTCACACACATGGACATAGGATTTGACTGATAAAGATGAGATTATGACCCAGTGGTCCTTATCTTTGTACACCTCAACCAGGTGTGCAGAGATTGGTCATGACTAGAGAATGTGAGGTAGTTTATTGTTTGACCAATAGAATTTTCTTACCCATGTGTGAATATAAAGGTGCAAAAGAATGATCACTCTATGGTACTAGGGCCATAGGGTGTCAACATAGAGGCTCTACATAGGCACCTAGGCCACCCAATGGCCTTAGGGCCATTTAGGAGAGTTTTTATGTAGTACAAACTGCTATAGGGTTCCTAGCTAATGTACAAAAAAAATGTTATATTGTTATGCTTACAGAAATATGGCTCAAACCTCTGCAAAGAAAAGAATGCCAAAGTCAGTTCATGCAATGGGCTCCACTCCAAGTTTGTGGTATCTAGATTTTCACATACCAAATGGTGGATCTGATGAGAGAGTCCACTTGTTCTTTAAAGATAAAGAGCCGTCTCCCTTCATAAACTGTGGCTGTGGAATTGTCAAGGAGATAAAGAAAGACTGTTTAGATCTTGATATGTCCCTATGTCTTGGTGTAAAAGTACTCAATGGTGATTGCTACTTGCTAGAGCCCACGACCTTTGCTCAATAATTGCTGAAAGTTAACAATGATGGAGAGACAATGGTAAAACTAGGGTGGATAGAGATTAAAGAGGACACTCCAAGTAAGAATTTTATAGACATGTGCACTGAAGGCTTCAACAAAGTTAGTCACTATTTAACCAAATTGAGGACAAAGAAAAGTAGAGAAGCAAAAAAATGAAGATATAAGTGAAGCCAAGCAGAATAAGAGTCCAAAGGTGAGTGAGGATCCCTCAACTCGTGATAACACTTGAAATGTGGAGCATGAAAGGTTTTCACTTGTACCTCTAGAGGCTCCAAAAATAATTAAAGCTAGTTTATTTGAAACTCCTTCAATGGCAGTGGTTGCAGACTCAGCCTCAGTAGTTGTGCTTGAGTTAAATGTGCATCCTCAAAAAAAATATCTTGATGTATCTACTCCAAAGAATGATGATTTCAAAGATTAAGAGAATGAAGAAATTGATGAGCCATTAGATGAAAGTGTTGATGCCATTCTAGAACTTCTACAGGGAACGTGTTAAGCTGGCTATTTTCAAATTTCCCATGATATTTGGATTGTTGTTTTTCTTTGATTTTATAACCTTGAACATCGATTTTATAATCTTGGACATAAATTTTGTTTTCTTTTGAAAAAATTTTATGTATGCTTTTGAATTAGAGTATTTTCAAATTAAATGAATTAAATTTAAGTGTGTAAATATTACATGGACATATGGTGGCAAAGAGCACCCTGTGATGAGACAATGTTTATTGTAACACACTTTACATTATACCACCTAAGGCTAGGGGTCTTGTTAAAACCCTATCATCATAGGGTACTTCATAGAAAGACAAGTCCTATGGTTGTAACGTCATAACATTCTTCGTATACATGTTGTAATGTCATAACATTCTTTGTAGACATGCAACCTTATGGCCCTAAGGCCATAGGGTGACAATTGTTTGTAGCCTCTGAATAATTTAGAGGAACCCATGATTCTAAGGCTTAGGGTCATAGGGTGGTGTGGCCATTGGGTGTAAAGCGTATGGTTCATATAGTACCCTATGGCCTTGAGGCCATAGGGTGTTGACTCTAAGAAACATTAAAGAATCCTAATTAGGAGTGGCAAAAAGTTTATCCTATAGCCTAAGAGGCTTAGACATTTTTTAAGTTGTCAAAAAAGGGATCCAAAGTGTCTTGCTACTGACCTTATGGTCATAAGTTGTTGATTGTAGAACACACTTTGTAAGTAGCTTGTAGAAGAACATATAACAAATTATGGCCTTAGGATGAGAGGGGTCATACACCACAAAAACCATGGTGGAAATACCTTGGCTCTTGTATGTAGTACATGAATCAACATGACCTTCCTATGGCCTTGTGGGTACATAGGGTTCCTTGTTAGCATAAATGTCCTTACCTTCAAAAGAGAGCACCTTATGGTCATAAAAGCTCTACATAGGTACCTAGGTGACCTTATGTACACCTTATGGCCTAAGATCCATTAGGTGTACTATGTAGGTAGTACATACTCCTATAGGCCGCTTTGGTGACCATAGGGTTCCTAATTAGAGTAGAAAGCACCCTTTAGGCCTAGGGCCATAGGGTGCCAGTATAGATATGCAATATAATGATCCTATGGTCCCAATAGCTCAAAATAGAGCACCTTATGGACATGAGGTACATGTATGTTCTACATATTACTCCTGTAGGGCCATATGGCCTTAGGACTAGATGGTGTCACTATTGAGGTGCAAAAACATGAGCTTATAGTCCTTAGGTATAAAATTGAGCACCTTATGATCAAAGAACTATAAAATTTCAATATGCAGGGCATCCGTATGACCCTAGGGCCATAAGGTTCCTCACTAACATAGAGAGCACTCTATGGCCCTAGGGCCATAGGATGCTAGTATAGATCTAATAAGTGATTTTTGCATGTAGTACGTAAAGCATTGCAATTTAATTCTCAAGTATTAAATTTGTCATTCGGAATCTCAATATTATTTTTTAAGCGCATGACTACAAAAATCCATCATGATTGTAGGTATTTCCAAAGCTAAAAGTAAGTGTTGTTTGAACTTGCAGTTCTTCAACAAGATATTGCGATTCACAATGTTTCATGTGAGGTCATTGGTACAAAGGATGCTCAAGCTATTGAACCTATTGAGAAAGAGTATATCGTTCCCCATTTGAAGCAAAGAGCTTCTAAAGATGATGACAAAGAGCTACAAATTTTTGAAGGTCAACCAATGACAATTCTCCCATGATATTTTTGTTATTCTTTGATTTTGTAATCTTAAACATTGATTTTGTTTTCTTTTGAAAAATATTTATGTATGCTTGTGAATTAGAGTTTTTTCAAATTTGATGAATTAAATTTAAGTGTGTAAATATCACATGGAGATATGGTGGCAAAGAGCACCATTTAACCATGTGGCCCTAAGATATGTATGCTTGTGAATTAAAGTATTTTCAAAATAGATGAGCTCAATTCAAATGTTTAAATAACACATGGACATATGGTTACAAAGACAACCCTTTAGTTATGTGACCATGAGATATATGATGTAATATTGTAAGGCTATGTCGTTATAAAATATACTATGTAGCACTTTTAGGTTGTGTGATGATGTGATGTTTATTATGACACACTTTACTTTGTACCACCTAAGGCTAGGGGTCTTGTCAAAGCACCCTATGATCTCTGGGTCATAGGGTACTTCATAGAAGACAAGTCATATGGCCGTAACATTCTTTGTAGACATGCCCCCCTATGACTCTAAGGCCATAGGATGTATCCTCTGAAGAATTTAGAGGAACCCATGACCCTAAGGCCTAGGGCCATAGGGTGGTGTGATCATTGGGTGAAAAGCATATGGATCCTTTGGTACCTTGTGGCCTCAAGGCCATAGGGTGTTGACTCTAAGAAACATTAAAGAATCATAATTAGAAGTGTCAAATAGTTTAGCCTATATCCTAAGATGCTTATACATTTTTTGAAGTTTCCATAAAAGGTTGGTGTCCTTATACTCATAAGGTGTTGATTGTTGTCCACACTTTTTAAGTAGCTTGTAGAAGAACATATAACAAATTATGGCCTTAGGATCATAGGGGTCATACATCACAAAAACCAAGGTGTAAATCCCTTGGCTCTTGTATGTAGTACATAAAGCAACATGACCACCCTATGGCCTTGGTGCCATAGAGTTCATTGCTAACATAAATAGCGCCCTATGGCCTTAGGTCCATAGGTTTCTTGTTATCATGAAGAGCACCCATGGCCTTAGGGTCCTAGTACATAGGTGAGCGTATGGTCCTTAGCTTCAAAAGAGATCACCTTATGGTCATATAGGCTCTACATAGGTACCTAGGGGCACCCTAAGGCCTGAAGGCCATAAACGTTATGTACACCTAATGGCCTAAGAACCATTAGATATACTATGTAGGTAGTAAATAATGCTCTTGTAGGTCACTTTGGTGACCATAGGGTTCCTAATTAGCATAGAAAGTACCCTGTGGCCCTATAGCATAGGGTGCCATTATTGATGTGCAATATAATGAGCCTATGGTCTCAATGGATCAAATAGTACGTACTACTCTTTTAGGGCCATATGGTTCCTCACTAAATAGAGAGGATCAAATGGCCCTAGGGCTAGAGGGTGCAAAAAGATCAGCCTATATTCCTTAGGCATAAAATTGAGCACAATTTGGTCATAGAACTATAAAATGTCAATATAGAGGGCACCGTATGACCCTAGGGCCATAAGGTTCCTCACTAACATACAGAGCACCCTCTGGCCTTAGGGCCATAGGATGCTAGTATAGAGCCATTAAGTGAACTTTGCATGTAGTACATAAACAATTGCAGTTTAAGTTTCAGATATTAAATTTATCATTTGGATACTCATTATTTTTTTCTAAGCACGTGACTACAAAAATCCATCAGGATTGTAGGTATTTCCAAAGCTAAAAATAGGTGTTGTTTAAACTTGCAGTTCTTCAACAAGATATCGTGATTGACAATGTTTCATGTGAGGTCATTGGTACAAAGGATGCTCAAGCTATTGAACAGATTGAAAAAGAGTATATCGTTCCCCATTTGAAGCAAAGAGCTTCTAAAGATGATGAAAAAGAGATACAAGTTTTTGAAGGTCAACCATTGCAATTGTTGGGGAGTAATTTGAGTGATATAATGGAAGTGGAAGATGATGCAAGTTCCAGAACATATAGAAGGACAGAATAAGAATCTGCTAAAACCATTTGAGTAGCTCAATATTTGAGCACTAGAGTGCATGGTGAGCCAAATCTTTTATCCAATGATGGACCAATGCTGACTATAATACTGAGTTTGTGTGGATTTCTCTTAAGGCATTGCTGACAAAAGTCCAAGAAAATGAAGAGCTTAAAGTTCGAACATGAGTATATTGTTTTGCGTCCAGGATGCATTGAGTTTTTAAAGAGTCTCCTAAGAATATTCAATGTAGGGATATAGTCAGCATCTAATGATACACATGTTATGGACATCAACAAGATTTTAGAGAAGGTAGCTGGAGAAAGGTTTCGATTCTTTATGATTTGGGGGCAAAGCCAATGTCAACAATGTGTAGAATCAAGAATCACTCGCCCCGACAATCCTACAGTAGAGGCACTTTTCAAACCTTTGGCTATTGCATCAACAAAATTTGGGATTGATTTAAAAAGAATGCTTCTTATAGATGATGCACCATTAAAGGGATGCGTTAATCCTGCACTGAACTGTATATTTCCACCATCATTTAATGTTGATGAGAAGGATAATATCCTTCTTGGGGAGCTACTACCATATACCAAAGCTCTACATCATGTCAGCGACATTCGTATGTTAACAGGATCTTGTTTGTATGGACAATCACCCATAGTGCAAGGTCATGAACTTTACAATAATGTATCTAAGGTTGTTACAGAGTGGGAGGAGATAAATTTGGTTTGTTTAGGAAAAACCTATTCTACAGGGAGACTACTAGAAGCTCCTCGTCTTCTTGACGAAGAGAATGGTGCCTCATCTAGCACTACTAGAATTCTCACTCAAAGTCGAGATAAGAAAAGTCTAACCCTAAGCTTCTTAGTTCACACTTAGGCTCAATTTATTGGTAGCTAAAAAGGAAGGCCTAAGCCTTTTAGGGAAAAGTTAAATCTTTTCAAACCCCTATGACCTTGAGTACATAAGACAAAAAAGGTTCTGTTTCTAGAATGTACCGCAAAAGTGTTAGATAATCCATTGAGTGCTATGTGTAGAATGTGCTCATTGTTTATTAGACACAATTTGATTTGTGATTGCATGATCATATGAGTTGGAGTGAAAGTTTTCATATGAGTTATTTGTTATCATTTCAAAATATCAACATTACAATTGTGTTCTAATATGACCTAGCTACATGTATGCAATATAATCTTGTATCTAATATGTATCTAATATAATCTTTGTATGTAGTACATAAGGATTTTGTATTTAGTATGCAAAGAAACTTGACCACCTTACAACCTTAGGGCCATAGGGTTCTTTGTTAACATAAAGGTGTCATAAATTCATCAATAACATAAAAAGCACGCTATGGTCATAGGCTTATATGGTGTCAATATAGAGGGCACCCTATGACCACTAACATAGGGTCATAGAGTTCCTCACTAACATACATAGCACGCCAGTACAGAGAAATTAGGTGAATTATATATGTAGTATGTAAGGCTCTTATATGTAGAACATAGACCCTTTAGCCTTAAGGCAGTAGGGTTCCTTGTTGACATAAAGATCATGCTATGGCCTTAGGGCCATAAGCTTCTATGTTACCAAAGAGGTGCAAAAAACATTGAGTGAGTTTTACATGTAGTGCATAATGCTCTTGTATGTAGTACATAAGAAATCTTGACCACCTATGGCCTTAGGGTCATGAGATTCCTTGGTAACATAAGGGTGACAAAGATGAGCCTATTTTCATAGGACTATGAAAATAGGACCCTAAGGTGTACTACATAATGCTCTTGTATGTAGTACATAAGACATCTTGACCACCTATGGCCTTAGGGTCATAAGATTCCTTGGTAACATAAGGGTGAAAAAGATGAGGCTATTTTCATAGGACTATGACCATAGGACCTAAGGTGCCAATATAGAGAGCACATATCACAGTAGGGCCATATGATCAAAATTTAAAGACCCAATGGTTCAAAATAGCCTTAGGGCCTCAGGGCATCCATATACAAGTACAGAAAGATGAGCCTATGGTCATAGGACTAGAAGATGAGCCTATGGTCATAAAGTGCCCATACAAAGGTGCAAAAAGATGAGACTATGGTCATAATCACCTTATGGTCATAAGACTATAAGATATTAATATGGAGGGCACTCTATGACCCTAGGGTCATATGGCGCAAATATAAAGGCCCTTGTAGTAGTTATTGTAATTTTGTGTATGGATGTATGTCACACCTTATGACCTTATAGCCATAGGTTCCTTCTTAATGTAAAAGTGAAAAAGATGAGCTTTTGGTCCTAGCCAGAGGGTGTCTGTACATACCCATTAGATACTTTTCATATACTACACTCGTTAACATAAGGATGCAAAAAGATGCATAAGGACCTAGAGTGCGAATATAGAGGACACGCTATGATTGTAGGGCAGCCATAGGATGGAAATGTAAAGGCCCAATGGCTCAAAATAGATCACTTTATGGAAATGAGGTGCACTTTCTATTTAGTACATAGAAAGCACCCTATGGCCCTCGGTCCACAAGGTTCCCAAATATAGGTGCAAAAAGATGAGCCTAAGGTTCTCTAGGAGAGAAGACGCACCTTATGGCCATATGACTATAAGATGTTAATATAGAGGGCACCCTATGACCCTAGGGCCCTACGGTGAAAACACAAAGGCCCTTGTTGTAGTTCTTGTAGTTTTGTGTGTGGATGTATGTGGCACCGTATGGCCTTACATCCATAGGGATTCTTCTTAACATAAGGGTGCAAGAAGATGAGCTTGTGGTCCTTAGGTATAGAGCAAAGTACCTTATGGTCATAAGGCTATAAGATGTCAATAATATAGAGGGCACCCTATGACCCTAGGGCCATAGGGTGCAAATATAAAAGTCCTTGCTATAGTTCTTGCAAATTTGTGTGTGAACATATGTCGTAGACATGAACATAGGCTTTGAACAATAATGTTTTAGAGGATTCAAAATCTAAAAAAAGAGAGTTGAAACTTTCTTTTATCTCTAGTGTTCTAATCATGTATCCTAAAGATCAACCCCCAATACTTTTGGCATTGTATATACTTTTTAAACTTTTTATTTCATGAGAACATATGTGGAATAGCTTGAAAAGTGACAAAGATTTGGATTTATACGGTGCATCATATTGTGAGGATACTTCTCTTATTTAAATAGAATTGTCAATCTAGTGGTTTAATAATTCTAGAATATATTTATGGTTTCCTTCTTAGTATTGTTTTTTTGGGTGATATAAACTATCAAAATGTTATTCAGGAATGACAACACTACAAAAACGGTGTTTGTTTAACACCCTTTGTCTTGGAGATACCATACTTTGTTTTACATGAGATCAAGACCATCAATTTTATGAATCAAGTTGTTAGTATTATTTGTGTCTACAGTTCATATGATTTGGCATAATCTGTGTATAGAATTTTTATTAGTCACATTGAATGGTGTTTCTAAACACCTCTTTTCATTGAGACAACATCTCTAGAATTCTCTATTAAAGTTTTAAAGCATGTACTAAGGGGTCAAATATAGCATATTAATATAGACTCCACTTTTCACAAACTTAGATGGAAAGTTCTTATATTGTATTCATATGTCAAGAAAAAAAATTCGTAGTTAGATCCATAAAAATTTATTTATGTAAGTGTCTCATAGAACAATATAGGGTCACAAAAGAATATAGTTTCATATGTGGCATCTTATGTTCTTAGGGCCATAGGGTACTCTAATATTCTTGTTCAGGATTTTCAATTGCTAAATGTTAGTTATGGTGCTATAAGATATTATAGTGTAATTGAAACTTGATAATGTTGAAACTTGAAACCATTACATTTTATTTTTATAAGTGTCTCGTGTAACATTATAGGGTCAAAAAGAATACCAAATGGCACTATAGGTGTCATATGTGTCATCTTATGGTCTTGGGGCCATAGGGTACTCTATAGTACTATTAAGGTTTTCCAATTCTTAAATGCTAGTTATGGTGCTATAACATGCTATAGTGTAATTGAATCTTGAAAGTCATGCAAAGTCAATACTTAGTATTTTTTTGTACAAGTCCAAGTAAATTAAGGTCATTGATATTATGATAAGAGTTGTTATTGGCACAATAAACCTATATGTTGCTTAGTAGTCATCTTATCGTTGGACAACTCTTTTTTTTAAAGATGCCATCTTTAATACTTTCACTAAAGTTTTGAAAGAATTTATTGATTGAGAATCCTTTTGCAAGAACTTACATTAGAAGTTTATTTATAGAATTTATAGAAGAGCAACCAAATTGAGAGGTAGAATCTTGACAATTATTCTAAACTAAAAGCAAATTGAGCATCATAAAAGTAGAACAACAGACACCTAACATGCTAATGTAGCATTTGGGAAATGCGATTTTTCCAAATTATATAAAATAGTGTTTTGACTTGATTGCAACTTCTGTCAAATTGCTGATTCCTTGTATGCAACCTAATTCCTGTATCAATTTTGATCAAGTTGTCTATTCTTTCACAAAGACTGTGTAAGTTTTCCTAACTATTGTGATTGGTCTTTGTGTATCACTTCAACTCAAGCTATGGGAGCCAGCAATTGACTTTCAAATTTGACTTCTGGAAAAAAATCAAAGGATTAATCTACAAACTGGAAACTGAGTGAACATGTACCAATTTGGATCGAATTGAACCCGAATTTTCCCGGTGGCCTTGTATTATGCTGGTCTAACACCGTACAAGTTCAAAAGTCAAAAATGGTGTCTCTATGTAGTAGTAAATATCATGATTATTTATTTTTATCAAATTTTTACACTTTTGGCTTGGCTTGCCAAGTGTACAACCTGTTAAGGTCCTTGGATAAGTTTCAACAAGTTTGGACAAACTTTGTTCAAGTTTATCACTGTTTCGTGTCCGCAGACTCTGATTTCAAGAATCTGGCTTAAGTCTCACTTTTGTGATCCAAATTACACCAAAATTGATTTGCGTGGTCTACTTGATATGCTTGACCTTGTGGTTTGCTCAATTATGCAAGATTGTCATTTTTTGAAGCAAGTGTAAATAATCACGATTATTTACTCTAGCTAATTTTTTGTAAGTTTCTGTCCCAAGCTTGACACAGATCTGTTAAGCACCTCAACTTAAGGTTTCTAGCCAAGTTTCATCAAGTTTCGATAATTTTTGGTCAAATGGTCATCAATTTTCTGTCCGTAGACTAACTTTGCAAATTTGGTCACAATTTTCAATCCAATGATCCAAAACTTATCCAAATTTGGGTTGTGGGCTTATTACAGCATGTAAAAACTAGTGTTATGCTAACTTGGTCAAAAAAATTAAAAAATGCGGTAGATATAAATAATCACGATTATTTACAACAACTGGAAATTTTTGCATCTTTTTGGACAACTGAGCATATACACATGTCCATAATATAAATATAAGCCTATGAATCAAATTTCATTAAGTTTGGACAAATGTTTTCCAAATTTACACTCAAGTTTTCAAAATTCAGTATAAACTTTAGTTTTTACCCAGTTTTTTGTCAGTTTGGTGATCCAAATCCTATGTGCCTTTACAAAAGTTGTTTACACACATGCAATGAGTCACTAGTATCAAGCTTGGTCAGTTTTGAGCTGAAAGTAAATAATCTCGATTATTTACGTTATGTCCAAAATGAACACTTTTTTGCAATTTTTCAATGGACAATCTTTTCATGAGCTATTTTAAGCCTATGAATCAAGTCAAAACCTAATTCGGCCTAAAATGTCAGGAAAAAGTAAATAATCGAAGTTTTTACAAATTCTTGAAATTTTTACCTCAATGTTCTCTTGAGCTTACCCACTGGTTCATACAACTTTTAAGCATACTCTCCAATTGGATTGAGTGGTTTGGAGTCTTTTTGTGCTATTTCTAGCCGTAGACTTGAAATTCTGCAACTTCAAATAACAACTCACAATGATTCTTTTGGAGAGAGCAATGTTATGAAATCCACCTCGGATCCTACTTACCCTACTCCTAGGTTCTCATGCAATGGGGTTGTGGAAAGTGTCCACAAACACTCCCTTTCTTGTTTTTTATGGTTTTCTAATCATTGATCTTAAGACTTGCCTCATCTATCAGTCATCGTCAAAATCCTAGGCACTTGGCAACTTACCTCCAAGCTATCAACCATCCTCTACACAGCAAAAGATGACAATCTTAAGCTATGCGGTTTCTAAAAGAAAGTTCACTCTAGGACATCCTAGAGGAAGTTAAAGGATAAATTCACAAGATGCTCATATTTTTTCCTAGTTTAGGTCTCTTCGATCCCCGGAAATGGTGCCATAAATGTGGGACGGGTGTCTAACCTCACTCCTATCTTATTGCAGATTTAGCGAGAACCACAATTAAATTGTCAATCCATGGGACAAAACTGACTCGACTAGTGCATAGAGGCTACAAGAGGTTGTCAATTTCTCAAAAAATAACAAACAACTCGCATCTAACTCAAGCTACACTCAAGTGACTTAAATCACCAAAAGCCAATTGCTCACATCGGCAAGCGAATCACATCCGTTATAGCATCAAATGACATCCGAACGTAATGAAACTTTTAGGACATGTTTATAAGACCTAAGCACACATGCTTATGGTCTCAAATCCCACTTTAGATCATGTGCCAAAATCGTGATTATTAATAGCAATGGATTTTTGACCTAGTTGCTTTGGACCTAGAATGCACCTAAATGCTTAGCAATGATGCCCCAATACCTTGCCTATGCTTAGTTTTTTATTTTGAATTGTAAATTCCTAGTTATGATGAAATAAGACTGTGGGTTGGCGATGCCAAAAGGTACAAAATACTGTGAAATGCTTACGTCAATGCATAGAGCTCTTATCTACAGTTGCAATGCAAGAAACGCGACTGTAATGTGACAATCGGGGAGGGAGTAAGAAGCGCAAGAAGGAGAGAAGTGAGCACTGTTAGCTCACCTACATATTTCATTATCCAAAACATACAAATAACTTATAAAAATTGACTTTTATACCTTAGCCAAGGTTTTTGATGGTCAAAACTAATAATCTGGGAGCTCTAACTAAAGATGGGTAATGACGGGTTGATACGATTTGGAAGCTTGTAGCCCCGGCTCATCAATTACAAGGTTTATTCAAAACATAAGAGTTACAATATTCTTGATTCATCAATATTATTGTTTTTACAAACAATGAGATCTCCAAAAAATGGTATCGGAGCTAGCTTGATGCTAACAATAAGTGACATGTAGTACAACACAATCTAGTCATTCTTTGCAACACAACCATGAAGAAATCACCCTAAACTCTAAACCACAGATCAACATGAATGTAATCTATGATTAATATACACAAGAACGTACACACGATTATGCATGATGTTAATTATGATTTTTCATATCATAAAAAAATATGTTATGATTTTTCAAATTAAAAACCTCGCATGTATGAGATATTATCAATAGGAATGTGACGAAGTCATACAAATATGCATTATTTTACAAATTACAAAGATTAATGTAAAGTGTGGTGTCACATGTGTATTCCTCTCATTATCAGGATCTAAGAAGGTCCTAAGCACAAGACATAGGGGTTCTATTCCTATTGTAATACCAAAGGATAAACGTTTGATCCAGACGCCGAGAACAATTACACTATAAAAATTAGTAGCTCAAAGGATAAATGTTTGATCCAGACACCGAGAACAATTACACTATAAAAATCAGTAGCTCATCAGATAATGGTTTTTTTTTTCACAAATTTTGTCTGAGAGAAACTCCTCCCGTTGTAAGAACCGAAGATCTTGACACGGAGATTAGTTTAAAGATTACACTTTTCTCACTATACAGATCTACGAATCATGTGGTCCATGAATACGTATATTGAAAAGTGTAAAGCTTAAAGACTCACTAGATAAAAAAATTATTCACACAGATCCTATCTAGGATTGTCTTCTTCCGTTGTAAGAACCAAGGCTAAGACACAGGAAGAAGTATGATATTTTGTAAGCTCACATTTCATCGGAGCCTATTTTACCTAAAGCATCCTACAAAGTAAGAGTGTTGTGAAACATATCAAACAAATGCACATGCTATCTAATGGTCTCCTAAAACACCGTACTAAGTATGAGTGCCGACAAACATATCAAAACAATGTATGATGTTATCTAAATTCCTAAAACATTGACTCAAGTAACAGTGCTGCAAAGCATATCAGAACAAGAGTCAATGTTTTCTAATTTTTTTAAAGATTGCTATGGAAGTAAGATATAAAATCAGACAAGCCATAATAAGTTTTATATCTTAAATTTTAAATTGTTATGTGACTAAGAGGGCCCGAAGGCATATCAAAGACATAGGCAGTAAAGTACTCACATGAAAGTAAAATTTAAATTATTTTTTTATAAAAATACGAATGTGAAGAGAAAAGATTATTATCAGTACACGAAGCTGACTTGCTCGAGAGTATGAGGTAGAGAGTGCGAGCTGTAGACAACAAGAAAGCTCCAAAACTGAAATCAATAAAAAAACGTATCGAACAATGACGCACGTTTTTGTTATATATAAATCTAGCGTATCGATCGATAGACTTTCGATCGATACAGTACCAATAAAGAACTATCGATCGATAGATTATAAATTATTTGAAAATACAACGCATTATACGAGAATAGGCAAATAATGACAAGTTATTTGCTATAAATTACATTATTCGATCGAATAAATGCAACACAGCTATAGCTTCCTCAAACAAAGATGAAAACCAAGTACTGGCATCTTTCCTTAGAACTACTTCAAACATTCCTCTTCTCCTATCACTCTTTTTATACGGCAAGCCATTTTGAAGTTTTCTAAAAGTAGCTCAACATCCTCACCTGGGTCTCCAAAAAAGAGAGCATATCCTGACATTTGTCATAGGGTTTCGATTATTATGAAAGATTTCAACACGCATTACAACAAGGGATACAATAAGAGATTCAAAACCACTCACCTGTAAATAAAGAAGTAAGAAAGTACCACTCTAGGTTTTCTTCTTTAACTATCCAATATTCAATGAGTTCTTGATTTTTTTGATCAAAATAAAAGGATAGACTATTGATGAGCTCTAAGAAGGGCTAAAATTCGTCAAAGCTAAGGTAATAAATGGAAATCTCTAGAACTTCATCTTTTGGATCCAAAAAAGAAACTATGTTCCAAATGATGAATTGCACTTGCTCTACAATTCCCAATGCATGTGGTTTGTATAAAAACTAGATCTTCATGAAGGTTGTGACAAAGTAACAATTTACTAGGAGATAGTTCTACATAGTCAGAGTGAGGAGACCTTCTCACAATTTCATAAAGAACATCCTGATTAAGTCCAATCAAGTTTGCAAGATTAAATGGCTCCATATGTGCTACAAAATTATTGGAATCATTGGAAAAAAACTCCTTAGGATTATAGTTAAATCATTTATAAGAATAAAGACATTTACAATGTCTATATGAGAAAATTGTCTGACAAAGTTGAGAAGGATGAGAATTTATACAACTTTGCAATCTTCTCTACACTCTCTTCATTAAGACAAGCTCTAAAGGAAGACTATTGATAAGATGCAGATGAGGGAAAAACTTCCCAAGTATGAACTCTAGTGCAAGTTTCTTGTAGAGTCCTCCTTGGTGGTGAAATGCACTTGCCAAACACCAAACTTCACTCTATCTACTAATCTTAAGACACACACAATTTGGATGGAAAAACGGTCTTCCTTATTACAAAGTAGCGAGAGTAAAATGGAATCCACACATTGAACCTTTTGTTTTAACTTCACCACCCTCTTGTTATGAGGGAAAATCCTCACTACCTTACTCTTGCAACTCAATTGGTAATAGGGCTAGATCTCTAAGGAAAGGGGCTTTCACTGCACACACCTTTCTTGTTAGAACAAATGATTGTTTTTTGTTTCTGTAACAAACTTAGACAAAGAACCAAGCGCACACACTATTTTTAGGGGTTTCGCATCATTTTAAAATAAAATGAATATATATACATCAAAATAAGTGTAGTAGGTAATGAGAAATAGAATGATAGGTTGTGGAGATGCTATAATTTATCCTATTCTACCAGCCCCAAGCATAAACATCATACGTTGCTAAAAATGTATCTTTCTATTGAGTGCAATATTTATCATAATATGTGGTATGAAGTGAAAAGGAAAAGTCTCTATTCGTGGACCATTATTCATGACCTAATGCTTAAAATAGAACAAAGATACATACATGAAAACTAAGATCGTACCTAATGAGGGGCAAAATAAAAGGATTTACTGCAGCATTTATTTCGGCCAACCTAAGGGGACCCAAAATTCTACAAATTACTTGTTGAAACTGTAATTTAGTACTAACAATGATATGCATCATTTTCCTTGCAATGGGAACAAATTGATCATACAAGTTTTTGTAATTAATGCAGCCTATACTTGATTATGCTAAGCATCCATGCAATATTGAAACAATAATAGACACCAAGACATCCTCATTGAGGGCACCAAAGTTGATGCGGTCGGAGGAGGGTAACAAGGAGAGTGGACCCTAAGTACCCTTCTATGCTTCTGTGAAGCTCAATTGAGTTGGGGGTTGCAAAAAACAACAAGCAAACACACCCAAACACACAACCAAACCCTATACAAATTTGGAGCACTACCTAGTTTTGGATGCAAACTAGGACGTAGAGATAGATAGATAGAGAGAGAGAGAGAGAGAGAGAGAGAGAGAGAGAGAGAGAGAGAGAGAGAGAGAGAGAGAGCTCAAACTACTTTGAAACATAACGACTATAATCAAGCAAACCAAGTATGCATACAAAGAGGAGAGAGAGAGAGAGAGAGAGAGAGAGAGAGAGAGAGAGAGAGAGAGAGCTCAAACTGCTTTGAAACATAACGACTATAATCAAGCAAACCAAGTATACATACAAAGAGGAGAGAGAGAGAGAGAGAGAGAGAGAGAGAGAGAGAGAGAGAGAGAGAGAGAAAGGGAGAGGGAATACTTGTTGCATTAATACCTGTTCACAAAGAATAGAAGACAAAACAAGGTGAGGTTAGCATTTTGTTCAACATAGCTTGAGTAAATTAAATCATAAGACAAGCTACCCCCATAACTGTCTTTCGGACAGAGCAGTCCTCTCCACCCTGTCACCCTCTTAGAAAATTTGGGATTTATGGCCAAATCAACAATAGCACACCACAAAAAATCTATCAAGAACTTAAGTTAAAAGAAGACCAAGAGACTTACTTCATGTTGAAAGAGAGATAAGGTAGCCATGCTTAGTCCAAATCCACCTATTTGATTCAACAAAATGTTGTGATTGCAATTGGTAGGATAAATGAAGGCTTCCTATTGTCTATTGAATGATCACTCTCTCTTATAATGGAATAAAACTCCCTTGCTAATCACATCCCTAAGTGAAACACATGCATGTACATAAGCTAATGAAATTTCACTTAAGAGCTCCTACTCAAGAGATTGAGCTTGGCTTCTAAAGCTACAATATGGTGCTCTTGATTATGGGTTATATCCCTTTGTGCTAGCTACACCCTCCTTTTATAGCATTTTTTATGACTAGGGTTACTCCTCTAGCAGTAGTTGGGTTATATTTTTGGCATTTTATCTATTTTATTGCTTAGAATTATCAAGAAGGTGGTGGACATAGAGAGATAAAAGAGAGAGGAGAGAACTGGAGGTGAGAGGACTTTACATACGAGGGTTAGTGTTAGTAGATTAGTAGAGTTAGGATACATTTTATTGATTTACATATGGATTTGGTATTTTACAATGAGAGTGTCCATGTAGGATACAAGTAAGAAAGATAGATTCTTGATACATAAGAAAGGATGGAGTTCTTACAATGTTGATGCTCCAAAAAGCTTGAGTAGGCCAATTTTTGAAACTTGTTGATGGCCTAAAAACTTTGATAGCACGGTTGCTCTCCATTCTTGACCTTTCTTGGGAGCCAAGGTGATTGAAGATGAATAAGCCATCACCACAATGCTATTATTTAAAAGAAGAAGTTAAATTTTATAGAAGTTGATCATTTGGAGGAGAAAAAATGAGACTAGGAGGTCAATTTTGAAATAGAAGTGTCTATAAGAGGCATGAGTTCACCATGGTTTCTCTTATTCTTAAAGGTCAAGGAGAAGGTAAGTATGGTGTAAAGAGGAGAGGTGAAAGAGATGGATCGGATGAGTGGAGAAGTGTGTGTGTAAGAGAAAAATGATAAAGTGGAAGTGGGAGTGTGGTTGCATGGCATATATAGAGTGGGATCCATAACTTAAATCATATCTCACAACTTGTATCTCAAAACATTATGAAACAATTTAACCATACAAGCTATAATTATCGTCCTTATCACTTTTTCATGTTTGGAGAGAAAGTGGACGCTAAATATTATTCAAAATCAATTGTTGTCTTTAACTGCACAAAGTCTTTGTGGGGTCCCTCTTTGGATGATTCTTTTGAATGCCTCCAAGAGTGAGCCCCCACATAATGCATGCATGCATGTCACGTATCCTTAACCTTATTTTTTGGTTGTATAAGTGAAGATACTAATGAGCTCATGATATAAGTGAATAATACGACTTAGGAAATCAAATATTGAGGGTTCTCAAAATGTGTACATGTGAGAATTAAATTAAAAAAATATAGGTAAAAATATATAGAAAGAGTTCAACTTAAAAAATATATATCTCTCATTATGAGGCTACCATAAAAAGATGAATATCTCTGGTGTTTTAACTTATGAAAGTAAAAAGGAGAATAATTGTAGAAAAAGAAAAATCACAATAGTGAAAATATACTCACACAAATAAAATTAGTTTTTATGATTTGTGTTGGGGTGGAGTTACACCAAGGCTAAGTTATAGCTATTTTGATATTTAAATATGAAATCTTTCCATACAAGTATACACATGTATATACAAGGAAAAATAGAAAATTACTATGTAGGATAAAATGGTAAAAATTGATGTACGTACGCTCAATAAAAATCCACACTTTAATATAGATGTATACACACATTTGAATAATATTTACATAGACACACACTATATTTAGGCCAAAATTAGGGTGAAATATTATGTACAAACTTGGTTATAATACTCATTCATATATTTTGTGTTTCCCCTAACTAGATAACTAGATAGTTGAGGTTTCTTCCATGGAATAATATGCCGCATAACGCGCGCGCACACACACACACACACACACACACACACACACACACACACACACACACACACACATGTACATGTACATATGAACATGTGAGGATAGACATACTATTAAAGTGATTTTGCTTAGGTGAGGTGGCTCACTTTTTAAAATACAAAGAGCCAAATAAAAGGTTATCAACAGGTAGCAGCGGAGGTGCAGATCTTATGTGGTTTTTAAGGCTAGAAAGGGCTCCGAAAATGGTCTAAATGGGTTGGCAGGTCGAGAGGCTCCAAGTGTTCATTTTTTGCTTGGAGATGGTCTAGACGGATCCTCAAATGGAGCCAGGGGGTGGGATATATTGAAATTTAAAGTTGGATGTGGTTTCAAGTCCGAGACAAATGGGGCAGGTGGTCAAGGTTGGTTTCATGGATAGATGATTGGTTTTTTAGTTATGGAGCCTCTAGAGCTTTTCAAATTGACAATCAGAGTCGTGGATGTCAAGATGTTATGAGATGAAGTTTTATCGAGTGTCGATTCTGAGTCAGTTTGACTACATGGAAAAATCTGCCATCATGTGGTTTTTGGAGTTTGACAGGATTTGCAAGGGTAGTATGCACTGTATGGAGCTGACAAGAAGAAGCAGCATGTCCATTGGAGCTATAGATGCCAAGATACGACCTGCTGAATTTTGGATCATTTGCTCAGTAAGGGAGTCTTAGACTGGCAATTTTTTTCCTGTTTAAGGGCGCTCGGTTGGAGGGCATTAGACATGCAAAACGGGGAAGAGAAGGTGTAATTGAAGCCTAGGATATTAGCTTTGAGTTGGGCTTGAATGCTTGGTCACCAGCGCTTTTTGTACTAGTTAGAATTTTCAAGTTAGCACATTTTAAAAAAGTTGGGCATCCAGTAAATTTTTTACAACTTATATCAAAATTTGTCAGAGGTTGTACATTTGGATTCCTTGTTTCAAGAGCTTTCTACCGATATATCATATGTCATAGATCTTGCAGATGTAGCTCATGTTATTGTTCTAGTTAGCATATGTCAAAATTGTGCTAGTTAGCATTGTCCGGGACATGAAAAAGTGTGAAAGGTTAACATGCTTTCACCCTGGGATCACCAAGTGGAAAAGATATGAATTTTGTGGAAAAAAAGATACTTTTGAAGTTTATTTTTATGGCGAACTTGGAAGCTCTTGGGGTAAATTCACCCAAAACTTCCACATGGTGGTGCAATTTCCCCATAAGTGCTACCCACGTGAAGAGAAGCACAGTATATATGCCGGAATGTGTGACCCTCTTAAGCATTACAAAGGGAAGACCCTTTGGAGCTCTCACGAGCTCAATGATGGCGGATTTATCAAGGTGTTGGTGGTGCAAGTCATGGTGGAGCTTTTGGGCGTGAGTCGATGGTGACAACCATCGACCATCATAGTTGGCGTGAGTGGATGGTGACGACCATCATAGTTGGGGTGTCATCAGACAATGGTGTGTAGCAGTTGTTGCTGACATGGTGGGCTAGTTCGGGCTTGTCACATGGTGCATCAAAGGCCAACCATTTTATTGAGGGCAGGAGGGCGATCTCCCACCCCTTGTCACGTGGCCGTGACAACAAGGGAGGGCCCCAAGAGGTGGCTCCCTTGTGAAGCTGAGAGAGAGGGATAGAAAGTGGCCAACATAGTGGCTTAGTGGTTTTTCAACTGTAGTTATAAATGGAAGCTCACCAAGATGGCGGAGCCATAACACATAGTCTGAATGGAGAGTGCACACCTATATACAATGCAAACAAAATGCTAAAGTGGGCTCAAGTTGTTTGCACACGCCAAAGAAACCACATTTTTTTTCTTTTTAAGCTTTTGTAAGGTCCTATAAAGGGGAGTTCTAGGGATTTTGTAGAATATTTTTGCCGATTTGGGGCTTGAGCTAGTGTATGGAGCCAAGGTGTGGCAATGGAGCTATGGTGCTTGTAGCATTCTTCGGCTTGGAGCACTATGTAAATGGTCATGTTTTGCAAAGAGAATCCATCATTGTTGTGCAATTGAGTCATTTACCCCTTCTATTCTCTGCTTGTGTGTGTGTGTTTCTAGGCGTGTGTTAGCATGTGTCACCCCCTGAGGTTGGTTGTGCAAGGAGGGATTAAGATAGGTTGTGTGTGTGGTGGAGGCAGTGAATTGGATTATGCAAAATGGTTGGTCATGTTTCTGGTGTCGCAATGTGTGCATGCATATGTTGATTTTCCTATGAGTCATGTGAGTTTTGAAGGTGAACTCTAGTGGATTGGGTGAAATGTATCTTCTTCGGCTATAGAGAGGCATGTTGATTGTGCAACAGGTGTATTCCCTTTGAGCCTCCTTTGCATCTTTGGGTGCCCCCACAAAGGAGCACACTACTGGTTTATGAAACTGAGAGATCGTTGGTATATGGTTGAAAAGTGTTCATTGGTCAAGTTTGAAGTTAATAGAGATGGCGGAACCCAATTTTTGCCCCATATTTATTAGTGTTGAGGACCCTGTAGATTGCTTAGTAGATTTTGAATTATGGATGCTATTGATGCATATGTTGATGGATGCAGAAAAATTGGATACAGTTTCGTTGATGATGCACGGACGTGCCAAGGTTTGGTTTGATGGTTTGAAGAGCGGTGATCAAGGATCATGCTAGGAACTACAAAGTCAATTTTTAAAGCATTTTTGGAAGCTGACTACTTTCGGCAAAGACTGGTGCAAAGCTAAAGGCGGTACGCCAAGATGTAAGTAAGGTTTTTGGTTTTTTTCTTGACCAGTATTAGAGGCATTTGGAAATTGCTACTAGGCTGAAATGCAATGAGTATTTGAATTTTTCAAAGTTTGTTTAGTGCTTGCATCCAAAGATCAAAGACAAGGTGGGGTGCGGTGTGGATATTAATGAGGACATAGTCTATCTTGCCAAAATGAAGAGCCAGAAATTGAAGCAAAAATTGAGATGGGCTTGCTGAGGCCTGTAGATGATGTGCCAGTTGGGGTGGTAGCAGTGTGTTGTATGGTTCAATCAAAGGCAGTGCCGATTGTTTAGAGTGCAGATTGTTGAGGTAAGGCCTATGGTTGGTTATGTTTCTTGGAGGTTTCTAGTTTACGACGTGCATATGCCAATGGTAGATGATCTTGCCAAGAAGGATAAGCCCCTTTCCAAAGAGAACCGATGTGTAAAAGAGCTAGAAAGTTTCAGGTTTCCATAGCAACTTAAAGAGGTAAAGCCAGTTCTTGTGAAGTGTTTGTATGAAAAGGTGGTAGAGTGCCATCAAGTTGTAGATACCAAGGGTTTAGGAGTAGATGGAGAAAGTGTGCCAAGCCAAGAGGATGGTCAAGATTTTTGAGAGTAACAAGTAGATGAGGATGTTGATACAGAGATGACATGTGGTGTTGATGAAGATGAAGATACAAGCTCGACTTTCTGGGAGATAAGTGAGGAGGATATAACAAATGAGTCCACACCTATTGCAAAGGAGACAGATTTTGATGATGTGCTCGTAAAGGTAAAGCTGCCTTATTGTTTATCTAATAATGTGGTGGAAGCCAATGTGAAGGAAGCAGAGATTGAAGCTCCAAATCTTATGGAGGAAGATATGTGGTTGAAGATGCTATGCAGTACCATGTTGGTGACCATGCGGATGAAGGTAGTGGGGGAAAGCTCTATGGCAGTGAAAATGGTACAAAGCTTTGCAAGGAAGAATGAAGTTGAGTCTATGGATAGACAAGTGAGTCTAGCAAGTCGGCAAGAGGATGATGATGAATCATAAACCGAGGGGGTTGGAAATTTTTCTAATGCTCATGATGAATAAGATGATGACCAAAGGAAGGAGCAGCTATAGGTGCCTATGGACTGCACAGATGAGATGGTGAATACAGGTTATTTGGGCCAATTATGCCTAAGAAGTGAAGCTGATTTGGGAATAGATGATGCCGAGGTTTCTTTGGATGAAGAGATAGTGAGCACGATAGTGAGTACAGTGGTGCTCTATTTGAAGATGCATGGATATAGATGGATGCTTGGAGTGATAAGGATATGCCACAGGAAATTGATCAGCACGATGGGCTAGATGTTGGGGTGAAGAACAATGGGATGCGGTTACAGGTGGATGGAAAGAACCAGTGTCAGGTGTTTGATCCAAGTAGAAGTTATGATGTGATGTAGGGGGTGGGGCAACCCACTTTAGGTTTGTCAATAGTAGACAATAATAAAATTGTTTACATATAGATTAGGTTTTCTATTAGTGTTTGCCAGTATGTGCACTTGATAATAAAATAAAGTATGTTTGTGGTTGAACATAAATGTTCACATAGGGGGTGGGCAATGATGGCGCATCCAAAGTGTGTAAAAAATGGAAGATGGCAGATGCACATATGCATGGGCTTGCAGGTACAGATTGAAGGGATGAATCAAGTACCAAGGTCCTAGGCAGACACGTAGCAGCAGAGGTGTATGTCTAATGTGGTTTTTAAGGCCCAAAGGTCTCCAGCAAAGGGTCTAAATGGGATGGAAGGTCCCAAGGTGTGAAGTGTTCTTTTTTTTCTTAGAGATGTATAGCTTGAAGTGCTAAGATATTTGGTCCAAAAGGCTCCTCAAATGAAGCAGGGATGAAAGATATTGAAGTTTAAAGTTGGAGGTGGTTTCAAATCTGACACAAATGGGGCATATGATCACATGTGTTCAAGGTTGGTTTCGTGGATAAATATGTAGAGCTTGAGTTATGGAGCCTATTAGTCTTTTTAGATCAACAATCAAAGTCTTGGATGTTAAGATATCACCTGAGGAAGTTTTTTCGGGTGCCAGTTCACAGCCAATTTGAGTGCATGGGAAAATGTTCCATCATGTGGTTTTTGGAGTTTGACAGGGGTTGCAAGGGTAGTATGCACTGTAAGGCACTTTTGGGTGTGAGTCAGCGATGGCGACTATTCTTGATGATGTTGGTAGCAACCACTAGAGTCGGGGCGTTGTAGTTGGTGACATGGTGGGCTAGTTGGGGCTTGTCACACGTGGCCTCAAAGGCCAATATGTTTTTTGAGGGCAGGAGAGGGGTCTCACACCCCTTGTCACAATGCCATGACAAAAAGGGAGGGCCCCAAGAGGTGGTTCCCCTGCTAAGCTCAGAGAGAGGGATAGAAAGTGGCCAACATGGTGGCTAAGTGGTTGTTCACATGGGGCTAGAAATAGAAGCTCACCAAGCTGGCCGATCCATGCAACATAGGCTAAATGGAGAGTGCATATGTGTATACAATGCAAACAAAATGCTAAAGTGGGCTCAAGTTGTTTGTACAAGCTAGAGAAACCACATCTTTTTCTTTTTATGCTTTTGTAAGCTCCTATAAGAGAATGCTCTCACAGAATTTAGAGGGATTTTTGCCGATTTGGGGCTTTGACCCTGTGTATGGAGCCAATAGGAGGCTACGGAGTTATGGTGCTTCTACAGAATCAGAGGGCTAACAATTCTTGATTTTGAGCTTACTGAGGAGTGTTCCAACTTAGAGCTACATTGTAAATGGTTTTTTTTATGAGTCAAACCAATCATTTCTATGCAATTGTGTTGTCTTTCCCTTCCCACTTCTCTTCTTTGCTTGCGTGTATGTGTTTTCGGGCATGTGTCGGCAAGTATGTCCCCCCAAGGTCAACTATGCAAAGAGAGATTGCGAGAGGTTGTGTGTGTGGTGAAGGAAATAAATTGAGTTGTACAAAATGGTTGGTCATGTTTGTGGTGTCATAATGTGTGCGTGCATGTATGGTTGTGTGAAAACGGTGGTTTTCTTGTGAATCATGTGACTTTTTAAGGTGAGCTATAGTGGATTGGAGTGATGTCCATATCATCGGCTATAGAGAGGCATGTTTATTTTGAGCCAGATGTGTTTTCTTACCCCTTTTCAACAACATGGGAATAAAATCTACACGGTGGACTCTAGGGTGCATCAAACAAGGAGGTATGACAGCTTAGTTCTACAATGCAATTGTGAGCACGTGAGTGTTTACCAGATTTACCTTTATTTGTTTGTACCATAATATCGATGTCACTCACTTGGAACTTTTTTTCTACACGTCATCTATATCCCATCAATCTGCCGACCAAAATTTTGGTTTGTAATTCCTATAATGTTTCAAGAAAGAACCATTTTTGCCGCTAATGAAGGGGAGACAATCATCGACCCTCCCCACCTACTACTTTGGGTGAGGAGGGAACCAAAGAGAGAGAGATATCAATGAATCAAGTCCAGTCACCAATATTAGCAAGGAGGATGATTTTCATGATGATGAGCATAAGATTGAAGATGAAAAATCCAAAGATGATGAAGCCAACACATCTACAAATGATGATTCAGGTTTTCTCTTTGTTGATTTAGGAGCCATGGGTTTAGATCCAAATGATAACACTTGTAAAGATCTTTTTAAAGATGATCCATTAACATTTTGTATATTTTATTCTATGAGAAGTTTTTTTTCGTGTCTTCCGTTCCTCTCTCTCTCTGTCTATGTTTAATTTTATCAACAAACATTCTAACATATGTTAATCAAATGTGTGTGATTAATTTAATGATCAAACATCTAGCATTTTTTATTCAATTGTTTATAAAAATATCAAATGCTTTATAGTTTTTTTGGTAAAATAGAAAGAAGTACTTGAATTTGAATATTTTTGCTCCAAAGTGCTGCATGATGATGCTACACATCCACCTTCACACATTTTGTTTTGTAGTTTCTTGAAGAGTTATGGTTGGAAGTGGAGTCATTGTTTTGTGTTGTCCGCACTGTGAAAGTGCTTGTGCTATTGTAGAGTGATTAAATTGAACAAGAGCTCCTTTATTGTGCTCCTTGATCAATATCTCTTCACAACAAGAGAGTTCACCACCATCGCTATGTTAATCCTTTCAAAATATGCAATGAATGCAAGGATTTAGTTGCTCGGGTGTAATACATGCGATGTTCGGGAGAAGAGTACAAATCTCTTCTATTTCTTGCAGGGTTGCCCACATAGGGCCACAATGGGTGTCGTACTTGCGGTGCGGGCCATCAGTCATGACGTGGTGACTACATGCCTAACGCAAGCTAATCCATCAAAATTGCAATTGTTTAATAGTGGGGGCGATGAGGGCATTGAGCGTGATGAGCTCACAACAAGAGCATATGATGCAAATGCAGAAAGAAAATAGCAACATGAACAAAGCTAATTGTAGGGTAGGATGGGCGATGAGCTGAGATGTTGGGGCTAGAGGTACTAGATACTATAGCAAGAGGTTGGGTACAAGAAAAATTAGTGTGCTCCTAGCCTCTGATATGTCAATATTCATTATTTATCTACAGGTTCATAGGTAGAAAATATGTTTACGATGCTTGAGATCTTAGAATAACATGTGCGGCACCTTTTCTATTTCCATCTTTGAGAAACCCTAAACAACTCCCTAACATGCCTAGGTCTCTTTGTGTATGTGAGGGCCATGCCAAGGACCACCGGCTGCACAAATCTCCAGATGGATACACCAAGATTCATGACATCCCTCTGGCTTGAGATCGACACCAAGAGAGGACTCCTCCTACTCTTTGATGCCAACTCAAGGAGGTGATAACACTCACTTTTTCTCATATGGAACCCTTAACACTAGGTTGGTAACCTAGCAGGACATAAAAGTGTCCTTTCAGGGTTTTGAAAAAAACCTCCAAAACCATAGTAGATCCACTCATTTTGTAAAATCCTTTCATGAGGTTATAGTTCAAGGCCTACTACACATGGAAAAAATAAGAAACTTGTAAAATTTCTCATCTTTTGGTCACACCAAGCCTCCAAAGTTGATGGACCAATACATTTTCATCAAAACAGTCATTTCTTACGTTTTGTTTCATAAAAATAAGATTAGGGATTTTTGTAGGAGTTGAGATAAATTCCCTAGTTAACTTCAATGGGTTGGTGATCAGAACATATGATTGCTTCTCACTCACTATTTTTTGTTTTGCCAAAAGAAATAGGTACAAAAAAGTTGAATTTTTACCATTCTACAAACCTATCATCAAAGTTTCTATAGCCACGCTCAATACAAATAATATATGCATGTTTTGTTAGTTCCCTATTGTCCTTTAGGTTCATAAGGAGCCATGGAGCATGTCAAAAGAATAATACATCTCTTACCAAGGGGAATCTTGGGGACAAAGATGAAGTGCTAAATACAGCAAACATGAAAAAACTGGGCTCAACATTATGAGTTGTAGAATCCCATAGAAACTATTCAATATCTAGCCAAATTTGATCCTTATGACTAGATATGGTTACTACCTACAAAATGCATGTAGTTGTCACAAGAAACTAACAATATTGAAAAAGCTATACTTGATATACTAGAATGTTTTGTTTTCTTCTATAATTGAAAAAATCAACCATCGTTGTCTACTATGAAAAATAGGGTATTAGGTGCCCCAAAACTCAAGGACTATTAGCTTTATGTTACAATATGCGACATAGAGAATCAAAACTGCATTTGGATATCATGAAAGCCACCAAAAAAATCATAGAAGAGCTAAAATTGGCTAAAAAACAGGATTTGATAATTTTTGTAATTTGGTCATAACTTACAACTTTAACATTTATTTCTCCCTAGAAGCATCAGGACATGTTGATGACTACTAAAGATAGTTCTCTAGCATTATAGACCTCACAAACATGAATTCTAGAGTGGTATAGTTGCAAAAAGTTGAAAAAAGACAAAAACAGGACCCGTTTTTTCACACAGTTTAGGTTGTGAAATGTTGTGCAAAGACAAGGTTAAAGATGGAATTGATATTCCAAAAAAATTTCAAGTTTTTTTTAGGTCATGAGACAACTTTCTAGACAGATAGCACCTCCAAATCCATTTTGAAACTCTTGACATAACTCAAGGAAAATGGTCACTTCACAAGACATAAAAGTGTCCCGGGACATAAAAGTGTCCCATTACCAACCTAGTGTTAACCCCAAAATATATTTTCTTATTGATTTAAAACTTTACAAACAAATCCATCATACTAAATTTGAACTCTCCCTTTGAGGGTCAATCGGTGAGTTCTCTAATTCACCCTTGGTTCAAGGTTACTAATGCCTTTTCCTTGATTATGACCAAGCGTGGTTGTCTGTGCATTCCCCTAAGATGAGTGTATTTAATAACTCCATGAATCACTCCTTTCAAAGGTTGATCCCGACTCTAGAGATTGAAATCCCTTTTCTCATTCTTGAATTAATTTAATGGACAACATAAAATTGGGTTCGACTTTCGAGCCAACAAATTAACCGTCCAGAATACACTCTCCCACTAAACTTTTTTGTAAATGCGTCATCCTAAGGTAGTACTATGATACTAGAAAACAACATTGCAAACATGTCAAACCAAGAATACATTTCAAGCATTTGAAGCAGCTTGCAAATTGGTGTATATGCTTGTAAGTGCGCATTTATCAGGTCGCTCTCACCCTGAGGTATATCCCTATCCTCGTCCCAAGACTCAAGTATTCTGTCTCCTCCACCATGTGTAGAGGTGGTTCATTTACACAACTTCCAATTCTTATTTTTCTTTATATTATTTGGGACATCCTTACAATTAATCTAGCTTAAGTTCTTTTAAAATAAATATTCCACAAAGCAAACCAAAGGTCCAGCTGATGAAGACAATTGTGGGATAGCACATTTAGATTCCTAGACTTTCCAAGGTTAATTTTTACCAAAAAAATTAGAAGAGTTCCTTAATTAAATCACATCCTCCTCCCTTATCCGATCTCTTCTTGGAATCCCTTTTTCCTTCCTCTTTCTCTCATTGGTATTAGGCCTACCTAGAGTAGGCCGATTTCGAAACGCTCATGTGGGTCTCACCACCTGCCGATCATGACACAATCCCATCCAATCCCAATTCCAGGGCCTTGAATGAAGATGAGCTCAATGGTTATCAATCCTAGCTAAAAAGGATCATCTCTCATTACATCCCATAGGTAAACACCTGCATCGGCCATTTCCAAACATGTAAAACAAGTTTCACATTTAAAACTTCTATGTTATGCTAGGGCTATCCACTTCAAATATTCTCAATAAAGATTTTAATCCTAGTTGAAATTTAGAGTGAGTTTGTGGAGTTAAAATCCCTTATTTCCTATTTCGTTTTAGCACTAGTTCTGTAATTGGACACTTAAGTGTCCTAAGACACTATAGTGTCTTGCTTTTCTACCAAGTTTTAGCAATTTGTTTGTCAAGCTAGAAAGAAGTTTTTTACACCTTGCTTCTACCATATATTGGTTATGAGGGAAAGAAAACACTGGATGTTTATCCATATGAAAATACAATCTGTATGGAGAAAATTTTGGTAAGTTCTAAGACATAAATTTTAGTAAAATTTCAAGCTGTTTTGCCAAAAAAATCATAAAATTATTATTTCTTTTTGTAGAGATGGCCTTTTTTATGTTTATAAAAGCCAAGTGTTAGCACTTAATGTTACAAAACAATGGAATGCACTTCAAAGATAAGTTTTCAAGTCACATGCAAGCTATAGACATAATTTCGTACTTGAGCACGTGATGAATAAGAGCATAATTTTGGTCTTCCAAAGGTCCCCTTATGAAATTGGTACAATTCTAGTGCAAATTGACAACTACAAATGACTTTATATGTTTAAACCAAGAAACTACGTATTTTTTGGGCTCCCTAGCTCAATTAAACCTCGTTGCTTGAACTCTATCTTGAACTCTTTATCGTGCAAAAACTCTTGAAAATCTTGAGTTCTCCATAATAACATTGAAACCAAGGTTTTAAGGACCCCAATTGTGTATGTACCAAGTACTTTGATACATTTAGTTGATCTACATGGAAAGTTTGATATTATTTGAGGTTTTGAATGCTTATGTCTCAAGAATGAAAATATGAAAGTTTTCTCTTATGCAGTTTTGAATATTTAAAGTGATCCAATAATTGCTGCATAAAAAAGCCCTTCTACTGGTCACCTTGAGTGCTCAATGGAAAGGGCAAGCAATGTATCACTTTCTAAACCTTGCAAATACATCAGAAACATATTCTTATTTGTATACAATGATATGCTTGGAATGACCATATCAAACACATGGATCTTTCCATTATTTTATATACTCCAAAGTATTTTTTTGCACATGAAAATTTCAATTATCTATAGAAAAATTGTGGAAGAGTCACCTAGAATTTTCTACAAGGTCGCTTCATTTTTCCTTGAGCTTATAAAGTTAATTTCTTCAAAGCGTCAATCGCAGTCTTACGAGGGTCAACTTGATAAGTATAGTTCTTGATCATGATAGATTCTAAAATGCATGGTTATATTTTTAAAAGACCGTCTAGCTAACATATTTAAGCATATCAAGAGGATTTTCTTAAATAAACCCTGTAATGCAAGTAGCATTTAATTTAAATTTGTTAAAAAAAGACACTTAAAGTGTCCTATTTTGGTACCAAACTAGTGTTAATGTCTAGTCAAACAAGACCTTAAGAGACACAATAAGTCTCTTGGGAGTTTAAGGTTTTTTCTCAATATAAGTTTCAAGTTAATACCGTCTTGGCCAAATCCTATTTGTTTTTCTTACATTAGTTTCCATCCATGGGGCATCTCCATGGAAGAAATGGGAGTTTTATGTTCAAGCAACACGTTCATCACTTCCATGAAGCTATCCCCTTACTCTCCCACTTATTCATAATTGCAAAAAAAAAATGAAAGTACACAAACTTGAAATGAACAATAAATATACTATCTACAATGATCTTTGCCTTAGTGTGAACCATGAGTTGTAAACATAAAACTTTAGAATGCATCAACTTGTAACGTAATGGTAAATATCCTCAAAACTTCCTCTTCTCTAATTGATTATTCAAGAGTTATATGATTGATTATGCAAGAATAGAACCCTTCAATGAATGGTAGTTCAAGAGTAAAAAAGTGACATTTGTATGAGTGGACATGTGAGTGTAGTGAGAAATTCACATGCAAGTGAGAAATTCACATGCAATGAAGTATGAATGCTTGAAAATTTCTTCTTTGAGATGGGATTTAGTCTAACCTTGCTACCATTGAGAGGATTATTTTTGTTATCTAGGAGTGATTTAAGGATTTGGGATTTTCCAATTGACAAGAGGGGAGAAAGGTTAACCACACTTGGAAGGGAAGTCCTGTTTCAAAGAGAACTCCTTTGGTTATGATAAAATTACCCTTCATGTGTGTATGGTAGAGTATTCTCTTCACTTTGGGAATTATTGGAGAATCTTGGTGGCGTAGTTCTCTCTCTCTCTCTCTCTCCACCTTCACTTGAACACCCACCAATTGTGATACTTGGAATGAGGAAAAATGAAGGAGATAAGGGATATTCAATCTATGGAAATATTGATGGTTAGGAGAAAGGAGAGGAAGAGTGTAATGGCAAGCTTGATTATGATTTTGGTTATGGATTCTCTTGGAGAGAGGTATGTGTGTAGGAGGTGTGTGTAAAAGGTGTGTTTGAAAGAGCTTTAGCTATGGATTTCCCACCCTTACTCTTAAGTTTGCACTTTAAAAAATGAGGAGAGAAGTGATGAACGAGTAGAGAATGCCTCCTTTTACGCTTAATTTGATAAAGGTCTTTACTTATCTTGATAAGTTATTTCTATATATCTTGATAGCTTTTCTTCCTTTTCAAAATTTCTTCAACAAGCTACCAACTCACCTCATCCTTATCCTTATCTTCTCTTTCTTTTTCCTTTTGCTAATTTCCATAAGAGAAAAAGGTAATTTCTCATGCATTGGTTATGCCCATATACGCATGGCGTAAGCCGGAAGTGACTTGTGGATAAACTTTGGAGCTTGGTTTTAGCCCGAATTAATTCCAAAAAAAAAATTATTTATTTATTTTCTTTTTCTTTTTCTTCTTTTGAGTCGGTGGCGTAGATGTGTTGTCCATGCATAAGGGCTAGGACGAGGCCCTTACAAACTTTCCAACAAAAAGAAATTAGTGCTACTTAGAAGTTAAAGATGTAACTTGCGGCTGAAGATTTATTACCTTCCTTTATTGTTTCGAGCTGAGGACATCTATACAAGGCGCAAACTATCCTCACCTCTTAAAGTATTCTTACCTTCATCTTTCTCTTTTCTTCCGATCTTCTTAAGATTGTCTCTTTTAATACTTTTGGGTGGCTCTTTGCTCATTACCTTACTCTATGGATTGGTGGCAAGAGCTGGTTTTATATGTGGCCATTTCTCATCTTCATCAAACAAGTGAATCTATAAGGATAGATTTTGTGTAGCGATATGAGCATGTGATCCTCCCTCACTTGTTAGAACATCAATAGCACAAACCAAATAGTGGACATTTCATGGCATAACAAGGGTGACACTTTGGGGTCAAGGTCACTTTCACAACAATGTCCGCTTGGCTATGGTAGTTGATACTATGGGTTTGGGTCCTCGATATTTCTGCGTGATGAGGTCAATGCATCGGGGGTTTTTTGAACGAGTCTTTTTGCTTGCACAATTACTTCCTTATAAAAAGATATATCGTTACTCTCACTTTGGTTTACCTCTTAGAGGGACCTTTAATTTTTCACCTCATACTCAAGCAACAATTTCACAGCAAACTCATCCTATGGATGAAAGGCCTACTATGCGCTCTGCTTGTGATAGTTTCTTTTGTGATCATGTGATGGATGGGCTAATTGACTTGTAGAAAAAAAAAAAATCTTCGTTGTATCTCTTAACAATTTCATCATATATTAAGATCTTGGTTCTTGTCTTGGGTCCTTCTTTCTCTAATTTTCTTGACAAACATAGATAAATTCGTTCTTGGCTTCCTATGTATGCTATTTTGTAGAAGTCCCTAAGAGAATTTCAAACGTAACTTAATTTATTTATATATTTATTTTGAAATTCCATATAGAAACCCAAGGTACAAGATTTAAAGGATAACACTAATCTTGCTATTATTTACCAAACATAGTCATATTACAAAAGGTGGCATCACTTAAGTAACAAGATGGAGTTTGTATTCATCAATTTCATCGGATAGGAAAGATTAGAAGGATTACAAAAGGATAAAGTACATTAAAAAATGTGAGAAAAGTAAGAATTTAGACATTCCTAGTCCTCCTAGGAAGCATCTTTTGTGGGATGACCCATACAAGGGACGAAGACCTCTTGAACCATTTTGTGTAGCAGCTTCAATTCCTTCATGTCTAGAATTTTCTCTCACTCCATCCTCGTACTTTTCCTTAGTCTTGATAATGGGGAATTTTTGATCCCAATTACTAGCATCTAAGGCTACATATACATTGGCTTCTTCATCTATCTCATCCTATACTGAAACAAAGTTCACTATTGCTGACCTAAGTGGTTTGAGAGTTGGTCCTTGAGCATGAAAATGAGTTGTAGGGGGAGTTCTTGCTTGGGTTGGGTTTGTTCCTCTAGCTCTAATGTTATTGATGAGTTATTCCCCTTGAGGGGATGATTGTAAAAGTTAACATGGGGGCCCAAATTACTGGGTTCATTTCCTTGGGGGAATTTGGCCTTCTCATGACCAAATTACGTGCACTTTCAACACTGAATTTTCCTTCAACTTTGAATGATTGGAAGAGAATTCACATGAGCAAAATGCGGTGGCGGTTGGGGTTGCACAATTGGCTTCAGCACAAATGGCACTTTGGTTACCTCCCTTAAAGATAGTCTTATGCTTTGACTTGGACCAAATTAGAGCGTCCATCAGTGAGGCACCTTGAAGGGACTCTACTTTGGGAGCCATATCTATCCCAAGGATAAAACGGCTTAAATTTTGTTCCTCTATTATGAGAGGAGCATACCTTGAAAGTCGGACCAACTCTTCATAGTAGCTTCAATAGACCTCTTCCTTTAGCTTGCAAGAGATACACTCATTTATCTTAATTGTAGAGAAGTCTAGGGGGAAAATATCTCTCCTTGAGATGATGCTTTAATGCATCCCAGCTTTGGGTCATCTCTGCTACTTGGCAAGATTGGCAAATGAGCTTTTACCACGTTTTTGTTGGTCCCGCTATCGTGCTGTGACACATACATAGTGGGAACGCATGCTACAGAGTTATCTTGTAACTTCTTAGATACATACTTATATTTTTTGTAATGTACATATGCATATTTAAGTATAATAATATGCTTTCTATCTCATCCTATTATTTATCTCAAGGGTAATCTATTCTTACTCTACCATAAAAAAATACTATGGGAAAAGCGTCAATAGCTCCGTCTCTTTAACACTAGTTTTGTAATCGGACACTCAAATGTCCTCAGACACTAAAGTGTCCTGTTTTTATAGCAACTTGTCATAATTATTTGGTGAATCTACAAAAAAAATTAATAGGGCATGTTCATATCTTAGGTCATCTATGAGGTGAAGAACATAGCCAAATTTTACTTTTACCAAAATTAACAGTAAATTAAGATTATAATGATAAGTTTTAAAATGAAAAATCATAG
The DNA here is from genome assembly GCF_014529385.1 of Adiantum capillus-veneris. Taxonomy (NCBI): domain Eukaryota; kingdom Viridiplantae; phylum Streptophyta; class Polypodiopsida; order Polypodiales; family Pteridaceae; genus Adiantum; species Adiantum capillus-veneris. Next base: position 35,048,338 of record NC_140938.1, on the reverse strand, counting down.
AAATTTAGTGCAATTTTAACAAATTTTCATAAATTGAAACATAACTTCTCATCAAAATAAGATTTTTCATAGATTTCAAGGTGTATGGATAGGAAAAAACTTATTATAGCAAGAAATTGAGCTTCATAACCTGGTTATGGGACTAGATTTTTGTTATAATCAAAAGACCAAAATCTTGAAACTGCTGACAAAGAGGAAAATTTAGTTCTTTCAAGCCCTCTTTCATTAACATGATGAGGTTATGGGATATAGCCTAAGGTGTGTAATGTATCTATAGGTCAATACCCATCAACTAAGCATTTTTCAAGGGTTCAAATGCATAGGCATCTTGTAATTTAAGCTCATTTAAAAAAAATTATAGTGCATAATTTCTTGCAAAAACAACATTGCTATGAAAAAATAATATAAGTGTGTATATAAATCCCCCAATTGTGTCCATATGAGGTATTTGTATACAAATAAGTGAGATGAATGGAAAAATCCAAAAGTGGACTTTATTTTAAGGCTTATTTTTTATAAAAAAAAATATAATTGTAACATGCGCAGTTTTTTGGATATGCCATAAATCACCAAATGTGGCCTGCATAACCATTGAAAATTATCACCTTATGTAATGGAGTCATAAATCTAGTATATATGCGTCATAAGACATTGTAAATTTAGATGAACTAAATGTTTTTTGTGATCCTTAATTGAATTTGTGAATGTTGCATATTTGACCCAGAGGACTTTTTGTATTTAATTCTAGTCACAAAAGATTTTTTTCTCACATGACAATTGCAAAAATATCAAATACATGTATAAGTAAATACCAGGATTATTGCATGCACACTACTCATTTATCAAAAGTGAGAGATTATAATTTCTATGACTACTTTGAAAAACATTTTATAAGTTTGCAAAAGAATTTCTTGAGATGTGCTCTAGATTTCACGTACCAATTTACTTAAATTCGCAAAAAAAGGACACTAAAGTGTCCTTTTTGGTACCAAACTAGTGTTAACTTGGGGCAAAAAAGCATTGATTCTTTATTTCTACTATCTCATTATCATCTCACACCATAGCTAGATCCTATATCTAGGGTAAACTCCAATATATATATATATTCTATGTATTTTTCTTATATTTCTTTTTAAATAGCTACTAGGAGGGAATCAAATTCTAGTGGGACACTAGGTGGCATTATTTCAAAACACTTATTTTAATGTATTATTGCAAGAATGATTACAAAAATTTGTCAAGGAGCAATGTCATACTTTCATATGGCATGAGGTGTCCTTTGTAATCAAATGAAACTCTAGGCTAAGGGGACCACAGGAAGACTTTTGCTGCCAGAAATGGACCCTGTTTTGATGATTTTTTTACACAAGGTTCCAATTTGAATTGGAAAATGATTTTAAAACGAAAGTCGTAGATAATGAGCTCTATTTTCAGCCCATATGTTTACTTTTTAATTTAAAGCCACGGTTGAGGAGATATGATGAAAATACTAGACCCCAATCTGCCCACATCATGCAGGGACAACTCATTTCAAGCTTTTTCAGTTTTGGTTTACACTGGCTCTTCTCTTCTTGTGTAAACCCTTGGGGGTTCCTTTTACCTATAAAAGGGGACCTCTTATTCCTTAAAAACCTCTTAAGCATTCAAGCCATTGATGAGAGGAATTCATGAGGGAGTGAGTAGTAATGCCAAATTGTACTTAGCTATTAACATAAGCCTAAGCCTACACTTTCTCCTAGAGGAAGACTAGCCATTCTTGCATGCTATCCTTAGAAGATCAACTCTAATCAAATAAGGTCTTGTACTTGGCGTATCAATCAAAGTTAAATTCTCCCCTCTTCTTCTCTCTCCGGCCATCAATAATGGTGCCAAAGGGTTTGCCAAGTAAGACGTGTTCTACATTAATATTTTTTTGATTTCGTGTTGTTTTCTTTTTCATCTCTAATCCAACATATATATATATCTAATATCATCTCCTTAACCAAATGTATCTCTCTCACTCTTAGTAATTCATCCTCTCTACAAATTTTAGGTTCTCCTTGCTACAGGTACATCTCTCCCCGCAGTATCCTTATTGCATATGGGCAAGAATAGGGCTTGGGAGGGAAACTCTCTTCTCTTCTCTTCCCTTCTCTTCCGTTCTCTTCTCTCATATCTACATTTTTCACATACTATAGTTATCATAGATGAATAATTCACATGATGATAATTTCTATCACTTTCACTCTCTATGATCTATTAGAATTAACGTATGGATTAGCCGTAAAATACAATTTCAACAACGTATAGTGTTTCTCTTTGGCCTTGAAAGGGTCAATGAAATACTTCTATCACCAGATCCCATCATACTACCTCTTATAAACTATAACTTCTCTTTTGACGTAAGCATAGTTACCTTACTATGAACCAATATGATTTGTACACATAATTAAACCCAATTACTAGACAAAATATATATATTATCATAAGCACAAAATTACAATTCCAAAGAACAATTCGTAGCCTATTTGGTCAGCCAATATTGAATGCCATTAATGTTGAGATGTAGAGAGAGAGAGAGAGAGAGAGAGAGAGAGAGAGACAGAGAGAGAGAGAGACGAGACAAAAGACACACCATGTACGCTCCCAAAGACTGATTCATATTGAGGACAAGATATAAATATATAGGTGAGACCAAGTTGAGTAGAGTGAGCCATATATAGCTCCAACACCCCCACTCAAACAAAGGTCTCTAGCTTTGGATGAAAAAACCCTTGGGGAGTTCAAGGGAAAAACCCAGCCCCTATACAATGTGAAAATATGAATCAGTGAGATGATGATGTGAAAGTGAATTGTGCATCTATCTACAAATATACAAGTGACTCAAAGATCACAATGTGTGGATGTGGAGTGTGCATAGTGCATGGTATCTATAGGATTACAATGTCATATGTACAAAGCTAATACAATAGCAAAGAAGCTAATCTAGAAAGAGTGGTCGAAGCAACTCCAAGCTCCGAGCACAAGAGGATGAAACGCGACTTGTTGAGGCCTTTGGTCAGAATGTCTGCAATCATCTGGTCACTTGGATAGTGTTCAACCATAATGGTTCCTTTGCGTACTTCATACCTGACATAATGATAATGGACAGCAATGTGCTTTGACTTATTATGTTAAGCATAGTCTTTTGCAAGACTAATAGCACTTTGGTTGTCACACTGCAAGGGTGTGTAGAAAGAGGAGAGTGACCAATATCAACCAGCATTTGTCCAAGCCATATCAACTCACGAGCTGCAAGTGATGCCGCAACATATTCTGACTTAGTCCTAGAAACTGCAACACAACGTTGTTTATTGCTGGACCCAGAAACAAGACAACCATTTATAAACAAGGAGTTTCCACTAGTAGATCGCATAGATAAATGTGAGCTTGCCTAGTTTACATAAGTGTAACCCAAAAGAGAAAGAGATTGTATAGAGTCCGATATGAGTTGTCGTCGATAGACCAAACCAAAATTTGTAGTGTCTTTCATGTATTTCAACACACGCTTTGTTGCAGACCAATTCTTAAGAGAAGGATGTGCAAGATGTTGTCCAAGATAATTAGCAGCAAACAAAATATCAGGATGAGTTTTCATGCCAACAAAATGAAGACATCCAATCAAGTTAGCATAAGGTTGATTTGTGACAAGTTGACCGCCATTGTCAGAAGTGTTCTTCATAGAGCTCGCAAGACAAGGTGTGTTGGTTGAATGTGCAAATTCAATACCAGACTTTTGAATAGTATTTACAATAAACTTTGACTATCGAAGGAATAAAATACCTTTTGTACGATTCCGTTGGATTTGAATGCCAAGACATGAGTGAATCTCTCTAAGATCCACCATATCAAATGCAGAAGACAATAACTTTTTCACTTGATGAAGAAATCCTAAATCATTGGAAACAACAATGATATCATCCACATAAAGAGCAAGAATCACAAAATTGCTACCTTGGTGTTTTATGTATAAGCTGGGGTCTGAAGAGCAAGAGATGAATCCTTTAGAGGTTAGAAAAAGATCAAATTTTGTATACTAGGCTCGCGAAGCTTGTTTGAGCCCATATAGTGCCTTATGAGCAACAAGGTCTTCTTTACCTGGAATAGAAAACCCTTCTGGTTGTTCTATATAAATTTCCTCTTCCAAGCCAGCGTTAACAAAAGAAGTTCGCACATCCATTCGATGAGCCTCTAAATCAAATTGAACAGCAAATGCCAATAAAACTTGAACACTTGTAATGCTAACAACTGGTGAAAAGGTCTCTTGATAATCAACACCAGCTACTTGGGAGTAACCTTTTGCAACTAAACGTGCCTTGAACTTGTCAAAAGATCCATCTGATTTTACTTTTGTCTTATACACCCACTTACACTTAATAGCTGTACGACAAGGAGGTAATTCAGTTAGTTTCCATCTACCTTTAGAGATAAGAGAATCGTACTCTGCTTCCATTGATCCTTTTGTGGTGAAGAGATAGCTTCATCATAAGTAATGGGATCTTCAGAAGTAGAAAAAGCATTATCAACAATATCATCATCATAAACATGACATGAGCCATGTTCAAAATAAATAGGCAGATCAACAAAAATATCAATATCATCATTGGCAGCATTCAGAATGGATGGTTGTGAAGAGGAAAGTTTCTCTATATGAAGAGTTTCATCATCTGAAAGAAACTGCAGCAATGATTTAGTATCATCAGAATCATCCATGGACCATGAGCCTCCCATAAGCTGTTCGTTAAAAGTAGCATCACAATTCACAATTACTTTCTTGGAGGAAGGGTCATAGAATTTGTAGCCTTTGGAAGTGTCTGAATATCCAATAAAAATAACTTTAAGACCAGGAGCATCAAGCTTTGTTCGTGTTTCTTTGGGAACATGAATATAAGCAATACATCCAAAGGTTTTGAAATGAGATACAAAAGGAATGTCACCTGTCCATGTTGTGATGGGTATCTTACGAGTAGTAGGAAGATGATTCTGAATAAATATTGCTATCAAAGTAGCTTCAGCATTGAGAATAGTGCGATACTTTCGTTTAGCAACTCTGTTCTGTTGAGGTGAATATGAAATAGTGTGTTCATGATGAATTCCATTGTCAACAGAGTAATTCAGAAACTCTTGAGAAACATATTCGCCTCCATTGTCACTACAAAGCTTCTTAAGGCGACGAAACCAGTTTGAAGTTCCACAGCCTTGTGGAATTGTTTGAAAACAGATAAGGCCTCAGATTTTTGTCTAAGTAAAAATACAGTCGTATACCGTGAGAAATCATCAATGAAAGTAATGAAATAGCGATATTGTGATCTCGAAGAAGGTAGAGGTCCAAATACATCAGTATGAACAAGATCCAATATGTCATGAGAATGAGTTGTATTTGAAAGAGGAAAGGGTTTACAATTATTTCCCAAGATCACAAAACTCACAAATTCCCATATGGGGATGAGCTTTAAGATCCATGCCATAAACAAGATCACGACGCTAAAGATCAAGGAGTTTTGAGAAATCAGCATGAACAAAACGATGATGCCATACTTTGCAATCACGATCACCTGGAGCAGTAACAACATTTGCTACAACATCATTGAGAGAGAGTTCAAACAAATTACCATTTTGAGGAGCAGTGGCTATAGTCTGTCCATATTTCTCAATTTGGCATTTGGTATGATCAAATCCAACAAAGAGACCAAGATCAACAAGTCTAGCAACTGAAAGAAGATAACGTTGAAGATCTGGTACATGTAATAATCCTCGCAAAATTCTAGTGGAAGAAGATAAGGTACCAAGATGTAAATCTCCAATACCCTTTACTTGACAAGTCGTATCATCAGTAAGATAAACAACACGTTGAACTGGTAGTGGATGATAGGTATGGAGCCACTTAGACTGATATGTCATGTTTCTTGTAGCACGTAGCACCAGAATCAACAATAAAAAGTGAACCATCACGTACATGAAGTATTGTGTCTGGAGAAACTGAACATAGGATGCATATTCTTTCTGGTACAATGTTGTTTCGATGTTCAGTAGCATATGCTCTATTACGATCTGTGTCAAATCGACGCTTATAGCACATGTGAGTGGGATGAACAGATCGTCCACAGTATTCACAAGAAGAGGAAGAAGAGTCTCTAGATAAACGTGGTTGTTTCGTGGTAATATTGTGTTCTTCATCCTATTGACGTGCCCAACAATCATCTTCAGTATGTCCATTTCTGTTTTGCAGTAAGAACATTGCTTACTAGGAAATTTGAGACGAGTGAAAATATTACCACGACGGCGACCTCTGCGGTTTCCTCTTTGAAACGGACGCCTTCGAGCATAAAAAACATGTTCCATCTGTTGTGACTCAGTCTTCTCTTGTGAAATCATAGGTGTATCATGACCAGCATTACGTCGTTCTTGAAATTGAGAGTATTCAATTAAAGACATGCAGGCTTGGTTGAAATCAAGACCATCTTTATTAGAGAGAATAATAACAATGTTATCATAAGAGGAGTCCTTCACCGTATCAAGGAGAAGTGTAATCAGTTTCTTGTGTGGAACAGGATCACCGAGAGCAACAAGTTGATTAATAATAGGTTTGTGTTGACAGGCACATCAGTATGACAATTAAGTGGTGTGTCAGATCTGTTTTGCTAGTCAGTCGGATTCTGGTCAGTTAGATGTTGGTCAATCGGATTCTCGTCAGTCAAATGTTGCTGCGTCGGATTCTGGATTATTGTTGAATCAGATATTGTTGAGTCTGATATTATCTGAAGTCGGATTTATAATGAGTCGGATTTCTTCTGAGTCGGATTTCTGCTTAGTTAGATATTTGGCCAAGAACTTCTTTTGGGCAGTTACAACTGTTTCGTGTTGGATAATTCATGGGCTTAGAGGACGACTTGGGGAGATGATCTCTGGAGCTGTAAGACTTTCTTAAAGATGAATACGAGTTTTGAGTTTGCCCTAATCTATCCTCTTTGCTTTGTCTGATCTTGTCTCTGTGTTATTCTGTTGAGTCTGATTCTTGTATTAAGGCTTATGAGGACTATTTAGCTTGTTTTTCTTCATGTGTTGTCAAACCCCAACACATTTGGGGATCCTGCTGAGTCTGTCTCTCTGCTGCGTCTATTTCTCTGCTGATTTTGTTTCGCTGTTGTGCCTGATGTATTACTGTGTCGGCATTGCGTGAGTTGGGTTGTGTGCTCCATTGGGAGATTCTGCATGTTAGAGAGACCGTTTGATGTTGCCTTGGGGGGCATCATCCATCCCCAACATTCATCTATAGATTCAGATTTTCAGCAATTCAGAGAATCGGGGGACTGTACCTGAATCGTACCATTCACTCTAATGGAGGCTTGAGAGTGGGTCGAGTGCTGTGGCGTGTTGACATTTTGGGCCATGAGCAGCATGAGCGATTGCGATTGTCGAGCCGATGGTGGACAATGTGGTTTCTTGGAAGCGCAAATAGATGAAGCAAAGTACCAAGTGAGAGAGGCAATAGGGGTTGCCTCGTGAAGGGATGTAAGATAGAGGATCCAATTTGCTGAATCTGAACCTGCATATTCAACCTGACGCTATTGAATCAAAATGTGAAGTTGCTGAATTCAACTCTATTTGTGCTGCTGAATCAGAACTGTAGCTATGGAAGTACCTTATTGCAAACTTTCAGAAGAAATCCACAAGAAAATGTAATCAATGATTTATTATATCGATTAGCAATAAACACCACAGAAAACACTAATCATATTTGTTTTATCACCATGAATTGAATCGCTGCGTGATCGTTACCGCTCTGATACCATGTTGAGATGTAGAGAGAGAGAGAGAGAGAGAGAGAGAGAGAGAGAGACGAGACGAGACGAGAGACACACCATGTACGCTCCCAAAGACTGATTCATATTGAGGACAAGATACAAATATATAGGTGAGACTAAGTTGAGTAGAGTGAGCCATATATAGCTCCAACAATTAACTCATTTATTAACCCATGATACGATATGACCATAGCCTTGATGTTTTCATCTTTGTGCTATTTTGAAATTCTCTTTTGTGTTCTTTATTTGTGTGTGTGAGTGCAAGAGAGAATGTGTGGGGCTTCTTTGATTGCATTTCCTTCCAAACCCTAGTCTTCATGGCATCTATGGTTTAACTCCTTCATATAGTTTTTTTTGAGTTCTCTCACAAACTCTCACAGCCATAAGCCCGATGCTTTCCTGGCAAGACCGCAAATTTCTCAACATATTTTTGGTGAACCCGACGTGAAACTGCCAGGGTGAGAGTTTGTGGGTAACCATGGGTGATCATGTTGAGCAACATGATATGCATTTTGGCCCAACAACAATGAAAATGTTTCAAGCATTTGCAATGTTCATGCAACAACAACATGCCACTGGAAGAAGGGAGATTTCAACAACGAAGGTCATACAAGCAGTCATCAATAGAATGGAGAAGTTCAATGGAAAAGATGTAACCAAGTACTTACGCGAGTATGTGAAGGAGATGGAGCTGCATCACATGTCAGAAGGTGAGATGATTCAAAGTTTTGAGCTAGTTGTTGCTCCAAAAATTAGAGAACATGTTAGGGGAATTAAAGATGGGCATGGGAGAAATTGGGAAGAACTCAAGGTAGCTTTAAAGGAGGAATATTTCATGGAGGACTCTGAGAGAGTAACCAAAAGGACATTCTTAGAATGGGTAGTCAAGCCAAAGAAAGGACTATCAATAACATAGCTACTTAGTGAATTAAAGCGATGCTATGCACAACTCACCAGGATAGAAAGGGCCACATTAGATGCAGAGAAGACAGATCTTTTCTTACAAGCTGCAGGTAAAGAGTTTCAAGAAAATTTGGAGCTTCTTCTTGAAGATAAAGATGCTGAGCAAGGACTAAAGACCGACTGGAATGAGGTTGAAGGTGCTTTCTCACTCCTTGCCAAACGACAAAGGAGAAGGGACAAAATGGTAGTAAACACTACAAGTCCTTTCACCTCAACTCCTGTCAAAATGGTAAAGCCTACTTTTATCGCTCCAAGTTTGATGACTCCATGCTAGATGAGCTTGTGAAGGGAATGCGTGACTTGAAGGTGAAGCTTGCAAAGCATGAAGAAAAATGCCAACGTCAAGGTCATTTTTTAGGCAAAGACAACAGCCCAAAGAAGGGTTTGTTAATAGATGTATTTGGTGTGATAGTACAAACCATGTAAGAAGGGATTGTGATGATTTTAGTGATGCTTTGTCAAAAGATGTTGTCTTTTTTAAGGATGGTAAAATCCACTTAAGAGAGAGAGGTCTACCCTTGAGAACTAACTTTGGGAAGGGGGGAATGCAAACCCTAGTTGAAGATATGGAAACTAAGCATGCCACCTCTTCAGTTGAGGTAGCTACTTATGGAGTAAAAATTGAGCATCTTAGTGATGAAGAGGTGAGTGACCATCATGGTCAAATTTGGCCAAATGTCATGCAATTAGCTAAAAAGGGAAAGCTTACAGAAGAGATTCTACATGAAGCAGGTGATTGCATACGTCTAGAAACAGGATGGAATGATCCAGTGGACTCATTGTCAGTGCATGCCTACATTACAAAATGCCAACAAAATGAGGCGATTATAGAAGAGAAGCGCAGACGTGAGAATGTTGATGAAGGACCATCAATAAGAGCTTCTAGAAGTGGGGTAAGAAGTGACTTAATGTCTTCTCAAACACCCTCAACACAAGGAGCATCTCCACCTGAAGTACTCATGGAGGAGTCTACAAGAGGAAAGAAGAAAGATCCAACAAAAGGTAAGACAAAAGGCCCAACTTATAAACTACAGTTCGATATTGAGCTTTCTACAGATTTAAAGAAAGTATTGGAGGAAAGGATCTTGAATAACAAGACTGAGTTTACTTTGGAAGAAGTTCTTGGCAATGCAAAGCGTGAATTCCACGAGGAGATCATTGACATCATCAAGAGAAAGAGGAAAACTCTTGCTGAGGTTTCTCGTCCAGAGATTGACGGAGAAACCTTGAAGACGCAAGGGATGCAGTTGCAAAATAAGGAGGATGATGGAGCTGTGGTAGGATGCTACCAATCTAGTGGGAGAGTGAAGCAACTGCATTTCTCAAATGATGATGAAGAAATTGAAGTTATTCCTAGGAGCTACTTTTCAGGAAGTCACTGGGCAAGGGCTACTACAGAAACTTTGGTCAAGGTAGGTGATCTTGAAGAGCCATTTGTTGCCTTGATTGACCATGGTTCAGAAATAAACATAATGTCAAAGAGTCTCTACAACAAGTGCAAATGGCCGATGGACACAGATCATGGATGGATGGTAAAAGTGGCAAACAATTCATCCGGTCAATTGTATGCAACATGTCCAGGTGTGAAGGTGACAATAGGTGATGTAAAGATTTACCGAAACTTCTTTGTACAGGATACATCTTCATACCATCTCATGCTTGGACAGCCCTACATTGTGGGATTTTGAATGGAAACAAAGGTAATGGATGATGGTTCAGCATATGCTAGGATACGTTGCAAAGATGGTAAACGAGCTGTCCAATTTCTCACAGTTTGTGTAAACCATGAAAGAAATCCTGACAACCTCAGAGAACATCCTCTACCAAAGGTGAGCAAAGAGTTTCATGATCATAGAGAAATGATAGGTTTTGGCCAAGTACCATTGTAAACCGGGATTGCAGTGGTACAGAAAGAAAGAGGGTATCGCCTGATCCAAAAATAGGTGAGACTTTCTCAACAAGCTCCTTTGTAACAAGGAATGGATCAGTATGTTTTACAAAACTTGAAGATTTGAAGAAATGTGAGAGGCAATATGTGCATAATGTACAAATAGGCATGAAAAAGAGTGGGTTGCTAGAGCCTACTGAAAATGTTTTGGGTTTGTGTGAACAAGTTTCTTTTGCAGATACTATGGGTGAACTTGATGCTATAATGGGGTCTGGTTTGCATCTTGAAAATGAAGTTGTGGAAGTTTTCTCTATGGAAATGTATGAAGTAATAGAAGCATTTAAAGAAAACCAAACAGTTGGCCCAGAAGTCCATGTTGAAACTAAATACAAGAGTGTAGCAAAGAACGTGAAACCAGTAGCTTCACCCTTACCACCCAACAACAGGGAAACGATTGAGCAGGCTTCTTTACAACCAAGTTTGAGGAATCCTAAAAAGATTGGACATACCTGTACAAAGGAGTCTTTTCAAGAGTTGCAAATTGGTTGCGAGGAGTTTCTAACACAGAAGCAGACAAAGTGATTCAAAAAAATGATTTCAAAGCATGATAAGGGTTTTGCATTTGAGCCACATGAGATAGGATGTGTTGATCCTTCTATTGTAGCTCCTATGGTAATTTTCACAATACCTCATGTGCCTTGGAATCTGCGGCCTATTCCGGTTCCAAAGGCTCATTTGCCAAAGTTAGTAGAGCTACTGAATGAGAAAATCAAAATGGGAATCTTGGAGCCTTCTTGTGCTCCATACTCAAACAGGTGGTTCAAAGTTCCAAAGAAGAATGGTTCTCTACGCTTCATCCAAGATATGCAACCACTAAACAAGGTAACCATTAGAAATGTAGGTACAGGTCCAACTGTGGATGAGTTTGCAGAGGCATTTGCAGGGAGGGCAATCTACTCAATCGGAGATCTCTACTCAGGGTATGATCACAGTCATGCGTAAGTTTTCGAAAAGATGGTTTGGACCGTATGTTGTAAAGCATGTGCTGAAAATGCTACTTACAGCTTGTCTGAACTAGATGGTACAGAAGTAAAGATTCCCATTGCAGGAAAAAGGATCAAAATGTTTAAGAGAAGAGGAGACAATGATCCAGAAGATGTTGGTGAGGAAGAAGAGAAAAACACAGGTGAAGATCAAAGTGAAGATGAAGCGTTGGAATTATCCAGTGAAGAAGAAAGCAAGGAAGATGTACAAGAGGGCTAATCTTACAAAGAGACAATGTGGCACGTACCGGACGATGTGCAGGTTTAGAGGGGGTGGATGTCATGCTGTGACACGTACATAGTGGGAATGCATGCTACAAGAGTTATCTTGTAACTTTTTAGATACATAGTTATATTTTTAATAATGTAAATATGGATATTAAAGTATACTAATATGCTTTCTATCTTATCCTATTATTTATCTCAAGGGTAACCTATTCTTACTTTACCATCAAAAAATACTATGCGAAAAGTGTCAATAGCTCCGCCTCTTTCACTTGGGGCCAAAAAGCATTGATTCTTTATTTCTACTATCTCATTATCATCTCACACCATAGCTAGATCCTATATCTAGGGTAAACTTCAATATATATATATTCTATGTATTTTTTATATTTTTCTTATATTTCTTTTAAAATACCTACTAGGAGGGAATCAAATCCTAGTGGGACACTAGGTGGCATGATTTCAAAGATACACTCATTTTAATGCATTATTGCAAGCATGATTACAAAACTTTGTCAAGTAGCAATGTCATGCTTTCATATGGCATGAGGTGTCCTTTGGAATCAAATGAAAGTCTAGGCTAAGGAGACCACAGGAAGACTTTTCCTGCCAGAAATGGACCCTATTTTGATTATTTTTTAACACAAGGTTCCAATCCGAATTGGAAAAGTATTTTAAAATGAAAGTCGTAGATAATGAGCTGAATTTTCTGCTTATATTTTTATGTTTTTATTTGAAGCCACGGTTGAGGAGATATGATTAAAATACTGGACCCTAATCTACCCACATCATGCAGGGACAACTCATTTCAAGCTTTTCCAGTTTCTGTTCACACTAGCTCTTCTCTTCTTGTGTAAACCCTTGGGGGTTCCCTTCACCTATAAAAGGGAACCTCTTATTCCTTGAAAACCACTTAAGCATTCAAGCCATTGATGAGACAAATTCATGAGGGAGTGAGTAGTAATGCCAAATTGTACTTAGCCATTAACATAAGCCTAAGCCTACACTTTCTCCTAGAGGAAGACTAGCCATTCTTGTATGCTATCCTTGGAAGATCAACTCTAATCAAATAAGGTCTTGGACTTGGCGTATCAATCAAAGTTGAATTCTCCCCTCTTCTTCTCTCTCCATCAATAATGGTGCCGAAGGGTTTGTCAAGTAAGATGTGTTCTACATTGATGTTTTCTTGATTTCTTGTTGTTTTCTTTTTCATCTTTAATCCAACATATATATATATATATATTTATTTATTTATTTATTTATTTATTTAATCTCATCTCCTTAACCAAACCTATCTCTCTCACTCTTAGTAATTCATCCTCTCTACAAATTTTAGGTTCTCCTTGCTACAGGGACATCTCTCTCCGCAGTATCCTTATTGCCTACGGGCAAGAATAGGGCTTGGGAGCGAAACTCTCTTCTCTTATCTTCCCTTCTCTTCCCTTCTCTTCTCTCATATCTACATTTTGCACATACTAGAGTTATCCTAGATGAATAATCCACATGATGATAATTTTTATCGCTTTCTCTATGTACGATCTATTAGAATTAACGTATGGATTAGCCGTAAAATACACTTTCAACAACGTATAGTGTTTCTCTTTGGCCCTGAAAGGCTCAATTAAATAATTCTATCACCGGATCCCATCATACTACCTCTCATAGACTATAACTTTTCTTTTGACGTAAACGTAGTTATCTTTCTATGAACCAAGAGGATTTGTACACACAATTAATCCGAATCACTAGACAAAATATATATATTATGGTAAGCACAAAACTACAATTCCAAAGAACAATTTGTAGCCTATTTGGTCAGCCAAGATTGAATGCCATTAACTCATCTATTAACCCTTTCATATTACCCATGATACGATATGACCATAGCCTTGATGTTTTTATCTTTGTGCTGTTTTGACATTATCTTTTGTGTTCTTTTTTCGTGTGTGTGAGTGCAAGAGAGAAAGAGTAGGGCTTCTTTGATTGCACTTCCTTCCAAACCCTAGTCTTCATGGCATCTATGGTTTAACTCCTTCATATAGTTTTTTTTGAGTTCTCTCACAAACTCTCACAGCCATAAGCCCGGTGCTTTCCTGGCAAGACCACAAATTTCTCAACACCGCTATCTTAGCTCTCCCCATTATCCCCTAAGAAACTATATTGTTAGCTGGCAAGAGAAAAATAGTCATCCATTTGAATTATACATTCTTCTAGCTAGCCATGTAGTCACATCATCACTCGTGCCTAAAAATGAACGAGGTTGCACACATTTGAGAAAGTCCTTTGAATCCTTGTCATGTCCAGAATCCTCTACAACTATTGTAGCAAGCGGCATCTGATTTGATACAAGGACAAGTTGAAGTGTTGGTGGTGCTCGTGTATTAGGAAGCACCAAATTTGAAGTGTTAGCTATAGGAAAGTTCCAAGCAGCTCTATTTCTAGGGAGTTTACATGGCATATATTTATGGTTGTGGCACAAAAAAACACTTTCTCTCAGTGATAGGTTCATAAATCTCACAAATATGCAAAGGTGGATTTAAACCTCTTAAAAAGTCACACATTTCAAACAATGGTTTCTCTTTATCACGTCCAAAATTGTATTTGGGGGGATAATTAACGATCAAGAAAAACACTTCATTAACATTGTGTAGATGGTAAAGTCTTAAATTTCATGCTTTTGAGAGGAGTTCCCTTAAAACCCTAGGGCTAACAATGATGAAAACTACAATATTATAGAATTGAATAGAATTTACCAGGAGTTTTGTTTATTTCTTTTTTGGAAATATATCTTGACATATTGTTTGGATTCTAAGCTTGGTGATTCCCTCTTTGGTTTATTTAAGTTCTTGGAAAGACCTTTCTTAAGTCTTTTGGCAGATTGATTAACCTTAACTTCACTTAGAGGCACTTTGTTCATTCTGACTTGTACTTGTATCTTGTTCCCTTTAATTGTATGAAATTTTTACATTCCCTTGATTGCAATAACTTGGTTTTCTCTCAACCACTCCATCCTTAGAATTCCTTACATATATTTTTTCATCTTGCGTACACAAAATGGAATGAGAACTAGAATAACCTTTTAAGCTGAAAGGAAGATCTAGGCCCTCCTTGTCTATGAAAATAATGGACCTACTAGCCTAATGATGCTCTCAACTCCTTACCCATGGGCCGAGCCTCAAAGTACAGCCTCTTAATGAGGAAATTAGATTTGAACTTATCTTGAACAATCTTCGTTTCTTTTTGTGTTTCTTTGTTCCTCAAAAATCATAATTTCCAAAATGGTCTTATTAACTTTAATTTTGTAAAAAAAAAATATTATCAAATATCATTGGTTTAAGTACTTTCAAGGGAGCTTCTCTTACTCTACCTTGCACTAAAACTTGTTCACCATTTGTGTTTTTGAAAAGAAATAGTATCTTTTATAAGAAAGATGAGGTGCACAAAATGTTCTAGCATTGTCTCCTTTTCTCTTCTGAAGTTTCTACTTTAATTTCCTCTTGCACAATTCTGAGAACTCCTTCTGGAGAGTTCTTGGCCATTATTATTTTTTGTTTGCTCTTACACAATTTTTTTGAGAACTTGTCATTCTTGAGAGTTCCATGCCCTTTTCTGTATGTACCTCAATCTCTTACTACAAAAGATTTACTAAAATCTTTATCTGGCCAAGGATAGAAACTATGCTCTAATACCACTTGTGAGGGCCATGCCAATGACCACCGACTCCACCATCTCCAAATGGACACATGACCACCATTCATGACATCCCTCTTGCTTGAGACCAACACTAAGACAAGACTCCTTGTGCTCTTCAATGCCAACTCAATGGGGTTGATAACAATCACTTTTTATCATATGGAACCTTTAACCCCGAAATACCTTTCCTTATCGATTCAAAACTTTCCAAACAAAGCCATCAAATTAAATTTGAACTCTACCTTCCGGGGTCAACCAGTGAGAGTTCTCTAATTCACCCTTGGTTCAAGGTCACTAACGCTTTTTTCCTGGTTATAATTAGGAAAAATTGTGAGTGTGCTCCCCTAAGATGAGTGTATTTACTAACTCCATGAATCCCTTGTTTTCAAGTCTGGTCCCCACTCCGTAGATCCGGATCACTTTTCCCATTCTTGACTTAATTTAATGGACAACATAAAATTGGGTTCAACTTTTTGGCCAACAAATTAACCTTCCAAAATCCACCCTCCCATCAAACCATTTGGTAAATACACCTTTCCAAGGTACTACTATGATACTACAAAACAATATTCCAAACATTTCAAACCAAGAATAAATTTCAAGCATTTGAAAGCAACATATGCAAATTGTTGCATACCCTTGAGAGTATGCATTTATAAGGTTGTTACTAACTTTTCCATTTTAGAGTTTATTATTTCTTTTTTCCTTTAGTATTATTAAATTTCTCTAATTATCTTTCAAGGGTTAGCGAAGATCAAAATGCAGAAGAGGTAAATGCTTACCTCTCTCTCTCTCTCTCTCTCTCTCTCTCTCTCTCTCTCTCTCTCTCACACACACACACACACACACACACACACACACACACACACACACACACACACACACACAAGGAAAGGAGGGAGATCCAGGTATTCTCTCTCCCTCTCATCTGTCTCATGATCCCTTCCCTTTTCTTCTTTCTCCCTCTCACACACACATGCATGCACACACACATATGCATGCGCGCACGCGCGCACACACACACACATTGAGAGAGAGAGAGAGACACATAGAGAGAGAGAGAATTTACACACACACACATGCATAAGAAGCGATCTACACACACATGCATACATACATACATTGAGCGAGATAAAGAGAGAGACATATATAATTTGATATATATATATATATATATGTATGTGTGTGTGTGTGTGTGTGTGTGTGTGTGTGTGTGTATATATATATATATATATATATAGAGAGAGAGAGAGAGAGAGAGAGATGGAGAGATCAGAGATAAAACATTAGGATTAGGATTATGATTTATGATCTATGATCTATATAGCTTTTGGATTAAGGTTTAAATCTAGGGTTAGGATAGGATTTAGTTTTTTTTTTTAAAACTTAGCTTTTTGTCATCTCATATGCTCACCTTGGGGAGAACGAGTGTGAACATGGACCCAAGGGAGCTCGTCTCGCCACCACCATGTAAAACGTTTCAAAATAAGCAATAAATACGAGGATGGAGTCACTCAGGTGAAATGTGTGTGCTGCTCGATAAAAGAGTATGTGTTTGGAAATGTGTGCGGTTTATATATATGTATGTTTAGGGTTATATATGTGATGGCCACTACAAGGTATATGTATTATTAGCAGCCGGCTAACACATTTTACACCGATTATGCACCAAGTTGGAGATTTTCTATGGATGTGCACAATATTTCCTATCCATGTTGTATAAGGGTTTGGGCTCAGTGGGAGTTCCAAATTGTATATGCTATCTAGAGACCTCAAACTTAATCCCATAGTAGAAAGGATTGTGGTGCAAGCCTTTATAAGGAAGCCTTATGCAAGGAGGCTTCATTCTTGAGTAGTCATTCGTGAGGATCCATTCTTGAGCGCTCTCTCTCTCTTGAGTGTCCACTCTATCGATGGCCTAGCCTTCAGCTTAATGTCCATGCTTAAGAGGCTAGTGCTAATGCATTGTAATTAGAGAAGCATTTCTTAATCTAGTCTCTACTTTCTTCATTAGTCTTAATTCTTACATATTCCATTATGTCATGAAGTAGTTTCACCTTCTCATTATTCTAGATTTGAGTGTGTGTGATGACTTCTTGCTTATTGACCACTCTTATCCTTCTATGAGCACTCGATTTGTGATATTTAAAATCTCTAATTAGGTTGATGAATTTGGTTATTAATCTTGTGATTAGTGTTTGTTACCTATTGTTTGATTGTGTGTGGATGGATTTAATGGAACTCTAGAACCATTCTCCTTGTGTGTTTAGCTTTTGATGAAGTACCTTGCTTGGCATGTGGTGATTGGAGAGGCCAACACCAATGCAATTAGTGTGTACTTGTCAAGAGTGTGCTTTGAGATTCGAGTCAATGGCAAATTGGACTTTGGTGGGCTTAATGTGTGTAGGTGATTCTTGATTGATGATGTGATTAGAGTTAGTGATTCATGGCTAATCTCTATTTGCATTGGAAGAGCATTCTCTTGAATCCTCTCATTCGATACATCAGATGATGCTCGTGCTTCCATGCCCTAGCCAGGTTGCCGATCCCAGGATTCATAATTTTGTTGGTCTTGGGTTGATTAGTTTATGCTACGATTGCCGCCAACATTTGGCGACGTTGCCAAGGATCGATAACTTAATCTAGTGAGTATAGGATGTTTAGAATAGAGTAATTTCACTACTACTAATTTCATTGGTTTTGAGTGTGTGTAACTTCATTTTGGTTTCATTTAATGATGTTAATTGGAGCTAATTTTTTAATTATGAATACCTTAAACCCCCAATTTTAGTAGCTTCTCACTAACCATTACTAATTTTGCTTCATTTCTATGCTAATTGTACTAATTTCATGCTAATTTTTACTAATTTATGACTAACTTTGTTAACCTAACTCCGCTAACATTTGATGTGTAATAGATGTTTAATCCCCTTTTAAGAGGTCGAATCAACACTTATATCAAGTTTCTTTGTGCGAATCCATGCCTAATCTATTGATTTGAGTGTTTGACTTTAGGCCTACAATGGTCAATTTTTGGGCCAAAATTGGAAGAGCCACACATGTTTGTGCATGATGGAATCGTCAACTGGAGCAAGGATTAGCTTAGATGCAATCAATTGTAAGTGCACTGACCTACTCCATTCAGTTTTTGGGTGATTAATTTGTTTCCAATGTGTTGCTGATTTAGTGCTAAAATTAGGTGTGTAAATCAATTGACCTACTTTGAGAGACTAATTTGATTGTTATGGAATAAAATTGATGGTCAATTTTGACTAAATAATGATGTGTGTGTCAAGATTAAGCTTGATTTGCAACAATAATTCATGTGTGTGCATAAAAATCATTGTGTGTGTAGTGCACCAAAGAGGAAAAAATCTACCATAAAATTAAAGTGTGTGTGCACCTAATCCTGAGTATGTGTATGCATGTATTTTGATGCAATTGATGATATATGAGTGTGCAATCATGTAATTGATTTATATGCTAGGCTAATTCAATCATTGGAAAAGCCTAAATGCCAAAAAATGGACAAAATTTGAGTGTCTGTGCCCATCCAAGACCACTTGATTTTCAATGATTGATGGTCAGCTCGGACACCAAAATGCTTTTTTGATTGTGAAATTTTCACTAAAAGTGTGTGCAATCATTAGTTGTAAGCCCAATGCATTGCCAATTGAGCCAAATTTGCACTTTTGTGCCCAATTTTTGAGTGTGTGCATTGCTTGTTGGGTCAAAAAAGTGTTAATATTTTAAGAAATTGAGCATGCATGCGTTCATTTATGCTTGAGAGTGTGTGCAATTCTAGCATTGCAATGAGAAATTGATGGATTATTTCCATAAAATTGTGGCCTAAATTTAGGTGTGTGTGTCAATCAATGGCATGAGCAATTCAATATGTGAATGAATAATTGGTATTTTTTACCATTTATGATGATGAATTGGTCAAATACTTGATCACAAATCAGCTTTAAATATTGAGGAAGATCACTCAATTGATGCTCAATTGTGTAGAATTTTAGTGTATTGCCATGCTAATGATGGATCCATTTGATGAACATGGCAAAAATTCATTAATGTGTGTGCCTATGGAATGGCATTATCTATCCAATTTAGTGATGAATGATTGGTGTCCCGCCACTAATCATGATGATTGCAAGACCTAAAGGATGGGATGTGACTTGAGATGATTCAATTGGTACCCAATTGAAAATGATTTTATGAATTACCATTGCTATGTAGGCCAACTGGATATGATAATTGTTGGAGCTATATATAGATCACTCTACTCAACTTGGTCTCACCTATATATTTGTATCTTGTCCTCAATATGAATCAGTCTTTGGGAGCGTACATGGTGTGTCTTTTGTCTTGTCTCTTCTCTTTCTCTCTACATCTCAACATGGTATCAAAGCGGTAACTATCACGCACCGATTCAATTCATGGGTGACAAAATAGTATGTGTATGCGATTCGCATGTAAGATTCAAAAATGCTACAAATTTTATTTTTGAGCATTGATTCTTGTTGACTGTGGTTATTCTGTGTTAAGAAGAATATGATTAGTGTTTTCTGTGGTTATTATTGCTAATCAATCTAATGAATTCTTGATTACGTTTTCTTGTTGATGACACCCTGAACTTCATCTCAATTTTTGGGGGTCTTCTGCTCAAAATTTGGAGAAACGGGAAAAGATCCATGGAGTATAGTGTACATGGCACTTTTCATCCAAAACTTGTTCGTCTCCTCGAGCTCTTCAATTTGAGTTTCAGGTTTACGTCAATCGGAGTTCGCAGCAGAAAGTTATGTTGTTTTTACTGCAATTGAGCTTGATGCAATTTTCGTCCTCGTGTGTCTTCGTGAAGCGTCCGTGATCTTTTTTCTAATTTTGGTATCGACTTTTTTTAGCAAATTTAGTTTTTTTCTATTCATATTGTGGCCGTAAATCTTTGTCTCACGCCACTCTATTTTGAGGACTCTTTTATTATTAATAATGTCTCCTTCTCCTTGCTTTTTTGGGTGACATCTCTCACATCTTTGAACTTTCATTGAGAATCCTTCTTGCATTTACTGTTGATAGAACGTAGTTGTAAGATTTCTCTTGTTCTGAATTGCGGCCTTTACGATATATGGTATGCTGCGATCTTATCTTATACGTCTTCTCGCAACAAGATATGGCTATAACTATTCTCGTCAACGGCTTTTCTTTTGGCCAGTGTTTTGTTCCTCCTTTCCAACGGCTTTCCTTCTGGCCAGCATTCTGTTCCTTGATCCTTTCCAAGGCCAAGGATTTCCAGGCTGGAAATCAAAGATTTTGTTAATTCTTGAAGGCGATGAACTCTCTGATGTTGTCCTTGGAAATCGTGTTTGTCCGCCTCAGCCTATTGATACGGATCATGATAACGTGCTTATCAAGGACCTATATTTGAAGATTGGAATGTTGCCTATACGGATTGGCAACGACGTGATAAAGCAACTCGCCGGTATATTCTTTCTGCTCTTACTGATTCCCTTTTGCTTGATATGTATGAACTACCTACTTCCCATGACGTATGGAAATACCTTATTGCAAACTTTCGGGAGAAATCTGTTACAAAAATACTTTATTTGAGAGGGTTTCTTAACAAGTTACAATATGAAGTTGGTACTGCCATGATGGGACATATTGAATATTTCAAATCTATTATTAATCAACTTGCTACTACCGGTGATCCTGTTCCACAAAAACAGTTGATTACACTTCTTCTTGATACGATGAAGGACTCCTCTTATGATAACATTGTTACTATTCTCTCCAATAAAGATGATATGGATTTCAACCAAGCCTCCATGTCTTTAATTGAATACTCTAACCGTCAAGAACGTCGTAATGTTGGTCATGATACATCTATGATTTCACAAGAGGAGACTGAGTCACAACAAATGGAACGTGATTTTTATGCTTGAAGGCATCCATTTCAACGAGGAAACCGCAGAGGTGGCCATCGCAGTAATGTTTTCTCTCCTCTCGAATTTCCCAGTAAGCAATGTTCTTACTACAACAGAAATGGCCATATTGAAGATGATTGCTGGGCACGTCAATATGATGAAGAACACAATATTACCACGAAACAACCACATTTATCTAGAGACTTTTCTTCTTCTTCTTGTGAATATTATGGACAATTTGATCATCCCACTCATGTTGAGATGTAGAGAGAAAGAGAGAGAGACGAGACAAGAGACACACCATATACGCTCCCAAAGACTGATTCATATTGAGGACAAGATACAAATATATAGGTGAGACCAAGTTCAGTAGCGTGAGCCATATATAGCTCCAACACCCCCACTCAAACAAAGGTCTCTAGCTTTGGATGAAAAAAACCTTGGGGAGTTCAAGGGAAAAACCCAAGTCCCTATACAATGTGAAATATGAACCAGCGGTGATGATGTGAAAGTGAATTGTGCATCTATGTACAAATATTCAAGTGACTTAGATATCACAAGGTGCAAATGTGGAGTGTGCATAGTGCATGGTACCTAAAAGATTACAATGTCATATGTACAAAGCCATTACAATAGAAAAGAAGCTAATCTAGAAAGAGTGAGGCCGAAGCAACTCCAAGCTCCGAGCGCAAGAGGATGAAACGTGACTCATTGAGGCCTTTGGTCAAAATGTCTGCAATCATCTGGTCACTTGGACAGTGTTCAACCATAATGGTTCCCTTGAGTACTTCATACCTGACATAATGATAATGGACAGCAATGTGCTTTGACTTATTATGTTGAACATAGTCTTTTGCAAGACTAATAGCACTTTGGTTGTCACACCGCAAGGGTGTGCTAGAAAGAGGAGAGTGACCAATATGTGCTAGAAAGAGGAGAGTGACCAATATCAACCAGCATTTGTCGAAGCCAAATCAACTCACGAGCTGCGAGTGATGCCGCAACATATTGTGACTCAGTCGTAGAAACTGCAACACAACGTTGTTTCTTGCTGGTCCAAGAAACAAGACAACCATTTATAAAGAAGCAATTTCCACTAGTAGATCGCATAGATAAATGTGAGCTTGCCCAGTCTGCATCTGTGTAACCCAAAAGAGAAAGAGATTGCATAGAATCCGATGTGAGTTGTCGTTGATAGACTAAACCAAAATTTGTAGTGCCTTTCAAGTATTTCAATACACGCTTTGCAGCAGACCAATGCTTAAGAGAAGGACATGCAAGATGTTGTCCAAGATAGTTAGCAGCAAACAGAATATCAGGACGAGTGTTCATGCCAACAAACTGAAGACATCCAATCAAGTTAGCATAAGGTTGATTTGTGACAAGTTGACCGCCATTGTCAGAAGTATTCTTCGTAGAGCTCGCAAGACAAGGTGTGTTGGCTGAATGTGCAGATTCCATACCAAATTTTTGAATAGTATCTGCAATAAACTTTGACTGTCGAAGGAATAAAATACCTTTTGTACGGTTTCGTTGGATTTGAATGCCAAGACAAGAGTGAATCTCTCCAAGATCCACCATATCGAATGCAGAAGACAATAACTTTTTCACTTGCTGAAGAAATCCCAAATCATTGGAAACAAAGATGGTATCATCCACATAAAGAGCAAGAATCACAAAACTGCTACCTTGGCGTTTTATGTATAAGTTGGGGTCTGACGAGCAAGAGATGAATCCTTTAGAGGTGAGAAAAAGATCAAATTTTGTATACCAGGCTCGCGAAGCTTGTTTGAGACCATATAGTGCCTTATGGAGTTGAGCAACAAGGTCTTCTTTACCTGGAATAACAAACCCTTCTGGTTGTTCCATATAAATTTCCTCTTCCAACTCACCATTAAGAAAAGCAATTCGCACATCCATTTGATGAGCTTCTAAATCAAATTGAACAGCAAATGCCAATAAAACTCGAACACTTGTAATGCGAACAACTGGTGAAAAAGTCTCTTGATAATCAACACCAGCTACTTGGGAGTAACCTTTTGCAACTAAACGCGCCTTGAACTTGTCAAAAGATCCATCTGCTTTTACTTTTGTTTTATACACCCACTTACATTTAATAGCTGTACGACCAGGAGGTAATTCAGTTAGTATCCATGTACCTTTAGAGATAAGAGAATCGTACTCTGCTTCCATAGCCTCTTGCCATTGATCCTTTTGTGGTGAAGAGATAGCTTCATCATAAGTAACGGGATCTTCAGAAGTAGAAATAAAATTATCAGCAATATCGTCATCATAAACATGACATGAGCCATGTTCAAAATCAATAGGCAGATCAACAAAAATATCAATATCATCATTGGCAACATTTGGAATGGATGGTTGTGAGGAGGAAAGTTGCTCTATAGGAAGAGTTTCATCTTCTGAAAGAAATGGAAAAGCCTGAAGCAATGATTTAGTATCATCAGAATCATCCATGGACCATGAGCCTCCCATAAGCTGTTCATTAAAAGTAGCATCACGATTCACAATTACTTTCTTGGAGGAAGGGTCATAGAATTTGTAGCCTTTGGAAGTGTCAGAATATCCAATAAAAATAACTTTAAGACCAGGAGCATCAAGCTTTGTTCGTGTTTCTTTGGGAACATGAATATAAGCAATACATCCAAAGGTTCGAAAATGAGATACAGAAGGAATGTCACCTGTCCATGCTGTGATGGGTATCTTACCAGAGGGTGCAGTAGTAGGAAGATGATTCTGAATAAATGTTGCTGTCAAAGTAGCTTCAGCCCAGAAAACACGAGATAAGCCAGAATGAATCAGCATACATCTTACAGCATTGAGAATAGTGCGATTCTTTCGTTCAGCAACACCATTCTGTTGAGGCGAATATGGAATAGTGTGTTCATGATGAATTCCACTATCAGCACAGTAACTCACAAACTCTCGAGAAACATATTCGCCTCCATTGCCACTACGAAGCTTCTTAAGGCGACGACCAGTTTGAAGTTCCGCAGCCTTGTGGAATTGTTTGAAAACAGATAAGGCTTCAGATTTTTGTCTAAGTAGAAATACAGTCGTATACCTTGAGAAATCATCAATGAAAGTAATGAAGTAGCGATATTGTGATCTTGAAGAAGGTAGAGGTCCACATATATCAGTATGAACAAGATCCAAGATGTCATGAGAATGAGTTGTATTTGAAAGAGGAAAGGGTTTACGATTGTGTTTCCCAAGAGCACAAAATTCACAAATTCCCATATGGGGATGGGCTTTAAGATCCATGCCATGAACAAGGTCACGACGTTGAAGATCAAGGAGTTTTGAGAAATCAGCATGAACAAAACGGTGATGCCATACTTTGCAATCATGATCACCTGGAGCAGTGACAATATTTGCTACAGCATCGTTGAGAGAGAGTTCAAACAAATTACGGTTTCGAGGAGTAGTGGCTATAGTCTGTCCATCTTTCTCAATTCGGCATTTGGTATAATTAAATCCAACAAACAGACGAAGATCAACAAGTCTAGCAACTGAAAGAAGATTACGTTGAAGATCTGGTACATGTAATACTCCTCGCAAAATTCAAGTGGAAGAAGATAAGGTACCAAGATATAAGTCTCCAATACCCTTTACTTGACAAGTAGTATCATCAGCAAGATAAACAACACGTTGAACTGGCAGTGGATGATAGTTATGGAGCCACTTAGACTGATATGTCATATTTCCTGTAGCACCAGAATCGACAATAAAAAGTGATCCATCACGTACATGAAGTATTCTGTCTGGAGCAACTGAACATAGGACGCAGCTTGTTTCCGGTACAATGTTGTTTCGATGTTCAGTAGCATATGCTCTATTCCGATCTGTGTCGAATCGACGCTTATAGTACATATGAGTGGGATGATCAGATCGTCCACAATATTCACAAGAATAAGAAGAAGAGTCTCTAGATAAACGTGGTTGTTTTGTGGTAATATTGTGTTCTTCATCATATTGACGTGCCCAACAATCATCTTCAGTATGGCCATTTCTGTTGCAGTAAGAACATTGCTTATTAGGAAATTTGAGACGAGAGAAAATATTACCGCGATGGCCACCTCTGCGGTTTCCTCGTTGAAATGGACGCCTTCGAGCATAAAAAGCACGTTCCATCTGTTGTGACTCAGTCTCCTCTTGTGAAATCATAGCTGTATCGTGACCAGCATTCCGACGTTCTTGACGTTGAGAGTATTCAATTAAAGACATGCAAGCTTGGTCGAAATCAAGACCATCTTTATTAGAGAGAATAGTAACAATGTTATCATAAGAAGAGTCCTTCACCGTATCAAGGAGAAGTGTAATCAGTTGCTTTTGTGGAACAGGATCACTGGCAGCAGCAAGTTGATTAATAATAGATTTGAAAGACTCAATATGCCCCGTCATGGCAGTACCAACTTCATATTGTAACTTGTTAAGCAACCCTCTCAAATAAAGTATTTCTGTAACAGATTTCTTCTGAAAGTTTGCAATAAGGTACTTCCATACGTCATGGGAAGTAGGCAGTTCATACATATCAAGCAAAAGGGAATCAGTAAGAGCAGAAAGAATATACCGACGAGCTGCTTTATCACGTCGTTGCCAATCCGTATAGGCAACATTCCAATCTTCAAATATAGGTCCTTCAGTGATAAGCACGTTATCATTATCTGTATCAACAGGCTGAGGCAGACAAACACGATTTCCAAGAACAACATCGGAGAGTTCATCGCCTTCAAGAATTAACAACATCTTTGCTTTCCAGCCTGGAAATCCTTGACCTTGGAAAGGAGGAACAGAACGTTGGCCAGAAGGAAAACCGTTGACGAGAATATTCATAGCCATATCTTGTTGCGAGAAGACGTATAGGATAAGATCGCAGAATCTGCACACCATATATGGTGAAGGCCGCAATTGAGAATGAGAGAGATATGAGTACTGCGTTCTATCAACGATAAACATAAGAAGGATTCTCAAGGAACGTCCAAAGATGTGAGAGACGTCACCCAAAAAAGACAGGGTAAAGGAGACGTTAATAATAAACGAGTCCTCAAAATAGAGTGGCGTGAGACGCAAGATTGACGGCCACAATACGAATAGCAAAAAGATAAATCTTCTCGAAAAAGTTAACGCCAAAATAAGAAAAACGATCGCGGACACTTCACGAAGAAGTAGGACGAGGAAAGCTGCGTCAGGCTCTATTACAGTAAAAACAACATAACTTTCTGCTGCAAACTCCGATTGACGCAAACCTAGAACTCAAATCGAAGAGCTCGAGGAGACGAACAAGTTTTGGATGAAAAGTGCCATTGCGCCATGCTCCATGGCGCTTTTCACGTTTCTCCAAATTTTGAGCAGAACAGCAAGAAAAATTGAGATGAAGTTGAGGGTGTCATTAACAAGAAAACGTAATCAACGATTAGATTGATTATAAATAAACGCCACATAAAACACTAATCATATTCTTCTTAACACAAAACAACCACAGTTAACAAGAATCAACGCTCAAAAATAAAATTTGTAACAATTTTGAATCTTACATGCGAATCGCATACACATACTGTTGTCACCATGAATTGAATCGGCGCGTGATCGTTACCGCTCTGATACCATGTTGAGATGTAGAGAGAAAGAGAGAGAGACGAGACAAGAGACACACCATATACGCTCCCAAAGACTGATTCATATTGAGGACAAGATACAAATATATAGGTGAGACCAAGTTCAGTAGAGTGAGCCATATATAGCTCCAACAACTCATGTGTGCTATAAGCGTCAATTTGACACAGATCGTAATAGAGCATATGCTACTGAATATCAAAATAATATTGTACCAGAAACAAGGTGCATCCTATGTTCAGTTTCTCCAGACATAATACTTCATGTACGTGATGGATCACTTTTTATTTTTGATTCTAGTGCTACAAGAAATATGACATATCAGTCTAAGTAGCTCCATAACTATCATCCACTACCAGTTTAACGTGTTGTTTATCTTGCTAATGATACTACTTGCAAAGTAAAGGGTATTTGAAACTTATATCTTGGTACCTTATCTTCTTCCACTCAAATTTTGTGAGGAGTATTAGATGTACAAGATCTTCAATATAGTCTTCTTTCAGTTGCTAGCTAGACTTGTTGATCTTGGTTTGTTTGTTGGATTTGATCATACCAAATACCGAACTGAGAAAGATGGACAGACTATAGCCACTGCTCCTCAAAACAGTAATTTGTTTAAACTCTCTCTCAATGATGCTATAGCAAATGTTATCACTGCTCCAGGTGATCATGATTGCAAAGTATGACATCACTATATTTTTCATGCTGATTTCTCAAAACTCCTTGATCTTAAGCGTCATGATCTTGTTCATGGCATGGATCTTAAAGCCCATCCCATATGTTTCGTGCTCTTGGAAAACACAATCGTAAACCCTTTCCTCTTTCAAACACAACTCGTTCTCAGGACATATTGGATCTTTTTCATACTGATATATGTGGACTTCTACCTTCTTTGAGATCATAATATCTCTACTTCATTACTTTCATTGATGATTTCTCATGGTATACGACTGTATTTCTACTTAGACAGAAATCTGAGGCCTTATCTATTTTCAAACAATTCCACAAGGCTGTGGAACTTCAAACCGATCATCGCCTTAAGAAGCTTCGTAGTGACAATGGAGGCAAATATGTTTCTCAAGAGTTTGTGAGTTACTATGCTGATAATGGAATTCATCATGAACACACTATTCCATATTCACCTCAACACAAAGGCATTGCTGAACGAAAGATCGCACTATTTTCAATGCTGTAAGATATATGCTGATTCATTCTGATTTATCTCATGTTTTCTGGGCTGAAGCTACTTTCACAGCAATATTTATTCAGAATCATCTTCCTACTACTGCACCCTCTGATAAGATACCCATCACATCATGGACATGAGACATTCCTTCTGTATCTCATTTTCGAACCTTTGGATGCATTGCTTATATTCATATTCCAAAGAAACATGAATAAAGCTTGATGCTCTTGGTCTTAAAGTTATTTTTATTGGATATTCTCACACTTCCAAAGGCTACAAATTCTATGACCTTTTCTCCAAGAAAGTAATTGTGAATTGTGATGCAACTTTTAACGAGCAGGTTATGGGAGGCTCATGGTCCATGGATGATTCGGATTATACTAAATCATTGCTTCAGGCTTTTCCACTTCGTTTAGATGATGAAACTCTTCCTATAGAGCAGCTTTCCTCTTCACAACCATCCATTCCGAATGTTGCCAATGATGATATTGATAGTTTTGTTGATCTGCCTATTGATTTTGAACATGGCTCATGTCATGTTTATGATGACAATATTGTTGATAATGCTTTCTCTACTTCTGAAGATCCCGTTACTTATGATGAAGCTATCTCTTCACCACAAAAGGATCAATGGCAAGAGGCTATGGAAGCAGAGTACGATTCTCTTATCTCTAAAGGTACATGGATACTAACTGAACTACCTCCTGGTCGTAAGTGGGTGTATAAGACAAAAGAAAAAGCAGATGAATCTTTTGACAAGTTCAAGGCATGTCTAGTTGCAAAATCTTACTCCCAAGTAGCTGGTGTTGATTATCAAGAGACCTTTTCACGAGTTGTTTGCATTACAAGTGATCGAGTTTTATTGGCATTTGCTGTTCAATTTGATTTAGAATCTCATCAAATGGACGTGCGAACTGCTTTTCTTAATGGTGACTTGGAAGAGGAAATTTATATGGAACAACAAAAAGGGTTTGTTGTTCCAGGTAAAAAAGACCTTGTTGCTCAACTCCATAAGGCACTATATGGTCTCAAACAAGCTTCGTGAGCCTGATATACAAAATTCGATCTTTTTCTCCCCTCTAAAGGATTCATCTCTTGCTCTTCAAACCCCAACTTATACATAAAACACCAAGGTAGCAGCTTTGTGATTCTTGCTCTTTATGTGGATGATACCATCCTTGTTTCCAATGATTTGATATTTCTTCAGCAAGTGAAGAAGTTATTGTCTTCTGCATTTGATATGGTTGATCTTGGAGAGATTCACTCATGTCTTGGCATTCAAATCCAACAAAACCATACAAAAGGCATATTATTCCTTTGATAGTCAAAGTTTATTGCAAATACTATTCAAAAATTTGTTATGGAATCCGCACATTCGACCAACACACCTTGTCTTGTGAGCTCTACGAAGAACACTTCTGACAATGGCGGCCAACTTATCACAAATCAACCTTATGCTAACTTGATTGGATGTCTTCAGTTTGTTTGCATTAATACTCGTCCTTGGACAACATCTTGCAGGTCCTTCTCTTAACCATTCGTCTGCAGCAAAGCATGTACTGAAATACTTGAAAGGCACTACAGATTTTGGCTTGGTTTATCATCGACAACTCACATTGGATTCCATGCAATCTCTTTCTCTTTTGGGTTACACAGATGCAGACTGGGCAAGCTCACATTTATCTATGCGATCTACTAGTGGAAATTGCTTCTTTATAAATGGTTTCCTTGTTTCTTGGACGAGCATGAAACAACGCTGTACTAGAGTTTCTACAACTGAGTCAGAATATGTCGCGACATCACTTGCAGCTCGTGAGCTGATCTAACTTCGACAAATGCTGGTTGATATTGGTCACTCTCCTCTTTCTAGCACACCCTTGTGGTGTGACAACCAAAGTGCCATTAGTCTTGCAAAAGACTACGTTCAACATAATAAGTCAAAGCACATTGCTGTCCATTATCATTATGCCAGGTATGAAGTACGCAAAGGAACCATTATGGTTGAACACTGCCCAAGTGACCAGATGATTGCAAAAATTCTTACCAAAGGCCTCAACGAGTCACGGTAAATCCTCTTGTGCTCGAAGCTTGGAGTTGCTTTGGCCTCACTCTTTCTAGATTAGCTTCTCTGATATTGTGGTAGCTTTGTATATATGACATTGTAATCCTATAGGTACCATGCACCACATTTGCACATTGTGATATCTGAGTCACTTGTATATTTGTACATAGATACAAAATTCACCGTCACATTATCATCACTGGTTCATATTTTGACATTGTATATGGGCTTGGGTTTTTCCCTTGAACTCCCCAAGAGTTTTTTCATCCAAATCTAGAGACCTTTGTTTGAGTGGGGGTGTTGGAGATATACATGGATCACTCTACTCAACTTGGTCTCACCTATATATTTGTATCTTGTCCTCAATATGAATCAGTCTTTGGGAGCGTACATGGTGTGTCTCTTGTCTCGTCTCTCTCTTTCTCTCTGCATCTCAACAATAATTTGTGCATGCCATATAAATCAAAAGTGTGTAGCATTGTGATGAGAAATCAACTTATGTTTGTATTATTGCTACATGGGATATGAGAAATTCAAATTGCAATGATTGCTAATAAAATTGGAATGTTTTAATGAGAAAATAGGTGCATTAAGTTGCCCGACGAAGTGTAAGTTGTAACAAATTACAATGTCTAAATGAATTTTTCAATGCATGAATTCTAATCACTCACAAGTGCTAGACCAAGCACCGTAATGTGGAAATTGGATGCGAGATTCAATAGTCTTGTGCAAGATTGCTCGATCAAACTTTGTGTGTATGTCTTATTGGATGAGGCTGGTAATTATTGATTGGCTTTGGGATACGTCCATCTATGATTTTATTGAATGCCAAAATGAGAATGTGTGGCCATGCAATCTTAATTGACAAGCCTAATTAGGTTTGATGATTTTTCATGATGAAAATGAGTAAATTTTGTTGCAATGATTATGAAAGGGTAAATTTTGACTGGAAAATTGGGTCTTCTATGCACAAATTCCAATCCATTTCAATGTCCCTTTCAAGATTGTGCATTGATTTATTTTTCATTAAGAATGGCCTTTTTTTAAAGGTGCACAAACCATTGATTTTGGGAAAATTGATTACAATTGGTGTCCATCCAAGACCATGATTCAGAGCCCAACACACACGCCCAAAAATGTACCTTTGTTGTGACTCCTGCCCTTAATGGCGTGAATTTAATGCACATACATCCCATTTCTTAATGCCATTCCATGCCCACCATTTTTGGCTACACACACAAACACACCCACTATGCACACTTGCCTAAATTGGTGCATCACACACACACTCACAGATTGTTTTTGAAAAATGCCAAACTCGCACCCATTTCTACTGCACTGATCTTTCTGGATTAGTGCTCACCACACACTACTCACACACAATCTGCCCACCAAGCTCACTTTTGACACACACACACAATCTTTGTGGCTTACCAAGTTGGAGATGTTGGTGTTGCAAGCTACACAAACTGTCTGCCATTCTCACCCCCCCCCCCCCCCCCCCCCAATTTTGATAATTTGTGGTCCCGCCGTGGCCTTCAACCATCTGAGTCGTCTTGGTTCACACCCATACAAACACACACATGCACACATGCTGCCACAACATGCCAAACCTCCCCTCGATCTATTACTTTGTCCCTTTGTTCACCACAATCGAGCCCAAGCCAGCAAGATGATATATAAATTAAAAAACAAAAAAAACAAAAAGGGATTTCTTCAGAATTTCCTAAGAGGAGGGTCTCACCTCTTCCCCCAAGTCAAGCCAAAAACAATTTGTCATAGCTTCGTTAGGGGCCCCTGTAAGCTGTTGAAAGAAAAGATGATAAGCACTTAAGCCTGTGTGCCCACTAAGTTGTTTTGAAGGGGTATATCCAATCACACAAAATTGGGAGTTTATTGGAGCTGAACATTAACTTCATCATCATGCTTTCTCTCTTTGTTATGTATGTCATATTCGCTACATGGGAACAAGCATGCAATTGATTGTGTATGCATGATGATTATGTGAAACGCTTCCATACATCAATGAACTTCATTGCATGAAAGAGAAAAATCATGGCTTAAGCATAGAGTGTGACCTTATTTGAAAGATTTTTTCTTGGCACTAAAAATTTGGACTTGGTATTGCTTAAAATATTATAAGTGCTTGAATTGAATACAAAAAACCTTGCATAGCACTAAGATCGAGCTTTTTTGAATAACCATGGGAGAGCAGTATCATTTTGAGTTTGTGATGGAGCATGAAATATTTAGTGATTGATGTGCATGTATAGATTCTTTGGCACTAACAATTGTGCTTTGTTTTGAAGGGTTGTGAGAACATGTAAAATTTTATTAATCCAATGGGAGTCGGCATTGCAACATAGTGCATTATTTGGCTATTTAGAGCCATTCCAATTCTTTTGATTAAAGTTGCATGGTTCTTAGATTGGTTTTAAACGCAAATTTTTCCATTCCAGCAAGTGTAGACAAATTTTTAAGAGCTTTCAAGTACAAATCTGGGTATTGAGGACCATTCACTTTCATTCTATCAAAAGTTGCAGTTATCTCTAGCTCATATCTTGGTCTAAAGTGAAAATTTCATTTGAGCTAGTTGGTAGTCAACTTTTTGGAGCTTTAAAGTGTAAAATTTGGCTTTCAAGAGCCAATTCATTTAATCAAAGTTGCATTATTTCTAGCTCTTTGCTTGTTTTAAATTCCATATCTCAATTGAGCTAGCAATGTATCAACTTTGAATTATGCATGAGAGACTTCCCAATTGCAAAATTTGCTTATTTAGAAGCTCATTCTCTCTCATTTTGTTGTGTATGCATAGTCAATAAACCAGTCAAGACCAGCTTAAGATAGCTTACTTTTATATGTATCAATCATTGGCAAGGATCCTCACAAAGTCAAATAGTTAATCTCAGTCAAACCCCTGATTACACACAACATTACCTGATATTGCTAAGAGTTAAGGTATACCAAGACCAACCCCTCAAAATGAGAGAGAAGAGCAATCTAACAGCCTGAGACCACCATACAGTGCCAAGAGTCAAGGTATATCAATCCCAAAAAGTCGGTTAGCACTGAATATACAGCAATCCAGTCGGTAAAAAAAAACCCCGTCTAGACCAGCATAGGATATCTCCCCCTCTCATATATCAAAACATCAGCAAGGATCCTCACACAGTCGAACAATCAAACTTAGTCCAACCACTGATTAGACACCCCACTACCAGTTATTGGCAAAAGTCAAGGTAAGTCAAGCCCCACTCCTCAATCACACATAACAGAGCAGTCCAACAACCCACAATCAAACTTAGTCCAACCACTGATTAGACACCCCACTACCAGATATTGGCAAGATTCAAGGTAAGTCAAGCCCCACTCCTCAATATCACATAAAAGAGCAGTCCAACAGCCCGCAACTACTCTTTGTCTCAAATATTACTCCATATATTGTGGATACAATGATCCGTGCATCAGTCCGAAACTACTGATTAGACTTATCATTACCAGATATTTCCAAAAGCTTCTAAGTTCCTTATTAGAAATTGCAAGAGCATATAAATTATTTTGCATAGTTCAAACCAAAAATGGTGTAATCAATAGCAGTGAAATACCCAGCAGAAAAACCATTATTTCAGTCCGTTATATCAAAGCAAACCATACCCAAAGTGCCATTTAGTATTAAAATCACACAAGGTACCTCTGTAGATTTGGCCAGTGATTTTTTGTTGGGAGCCATCACCAAAAGACTTGCAGAGATGAATCCTCTCACCCACGGTATAGTGTGTGCAACAATATTGAAAAAGACAAGGTGAAACCTCTCACACCCTTACCCACTCAATGTATGCAAAAACATGAAAGAATAGAATATCCTTTGCTTAATGGCAGCTAAGTGAGCGCTATGCTCACCTTTATAAGGTAGTGTCAAGCCTTGCAGTCTCCGGCCTCCAGTCGTGGAGCCCGCTCACGAGCACATGGAGTCTGGCCTCGCATTCAAATGCCCACCCGCCCGCGTAGGGGCAGTGCTAGCTGCATGCACCTCGAAGATAGCAAGCGGCGCCTGCAACATCCCACAGAGAAGTTCTGATTTCTTGTCACACCGCGTTGCGCCTTCAAGTGATGATTATTGACCTTTCCCCAATAGTACACGACCCAAATATAGATGGTGCCCAAAGATCATGGGTTTCATACACCTTATGGCCAAACCATGTTCCCACGATAAAGAGTTACCACATGGTAGCATACAAATACTTACATGACCTTAATCCTCATGAGGATATTATAGTTATTCCCAAGCTTTGAAAGAGGGAGAGGGAAGCCCAGTCCGGCCATAGGGTCATTACCTGGTAGTTTTAAAAGCATAGTTTTATAAAATATAAAAAAAGAGAAGGAAAGAGAGATATACATAGAGAGATGAAGAGATACAGCCATCCATTCTCTAGATGTAACATATAATGAATCAGTTCAGAGGTTAAGCTAGTGTTAGACCAAGCCTGAGGTAGGATGTGGTAGATCAAATACTGTTGATACCAAGTATGTATATATATATATATATATATATATATATATATATATATATATAGAGAGAGAGAGAGAGAGAGAGAGAGAGAGAGAGAGAGAGACCCACACTTACCCAGGGGAAGATCTCCACTTGGTGAGGTGGGTCATCACCAAGTGGTGAGACCTCCCCTAC
The DNA here is from genome assembly GCF_014529385.1 of Adiantum capillus-veneris. Taxonomy (NCBI): domain Eukaryota; kingdom Viridiplantae; phylum Streptophyta; class Polypodiopsida; order Polypodiales; family Pteridaceae; genus Adiantum; species Adiantum capillus-veneris. The sequence goes on along the minus strand of NC_140938.1, from coordinate 35,013,213 downwards.
AACCAATGTATCAGTTTATGAGTGTTAGAAGTTCAATAATAGTCTCCTTGTGAGCCAAACATAGGGGCCAAGAGTTTTTAGCGAGAAAATTCCTAACCGTGCCTTGTAGTTCTATCATGTCAAAACCATTTACCTTATATTTCCTCATAAGGTGACAAATTGCCTGAAAGGCAAAGAATGAGTTCGAGGATGAGTACATAATCAAATATACCATGTCGAGACAGGTTTTTGCAGCTATCTTATGTGGACGATTACTCTTCCTCTTGATGTATTCGATCAAGTTTAGGTGCAGATTGTCTCTTTTCCAAGAGAATTTTGTGACAAACCTTCCAATTAATGGAGAAAGAAGTGATAACTCTATATTCAGAAATATTGTTTTAGTAATGTTATTCAACCCAGTATCGTTCAAGCACTCCAATGAGGTAGGTTAAATTTGAAGTGTGTCGGGATATATTAGTGGTAAGTGTTTTGCAAAATTGGGATTGTTTAAACTCAATAAATCATCCATATATATGTAGGTATGCCAAAAGAGTGTTAGGTCAATAGTGGTGACCGTTGTCTCCAGTTGTTTCAGTATCCATCTGTACTAAAGAAAAGCAAGGTAGAGATTGCACATAACAATTGAACATGAGAATCCCATAGGGATACCATGGATCTGCCAAAAGCATTGATTCCTTAACAAAACAAAGAAATTTTAAAATAACCATTCAATAATCAAAATCATACCACACTGATTATAGTGAGTGGGTGGTCCCTTATGTGCGTTTTTTACCCATCTGGGACTCCGGGTAAGTGAAATTGCATGATAACCTATCAAACTTCTTTTTTCAAAAACCCATTTAATAATCTGTTGTAGGACAGAATACAGCCCCAAAGGTTCAAATAGTGATATGTTTTCATAGCATTGCGTGATATCTGCTGAAAACATGAAGAAGATGCACTGTGGTAGATTAATGAACACCTCAGTTGCATTTTTTACTAGCCAAAAGTTATTCACTTGAAGCCCCGTGAAGGTGTTAGGCTACTATAATTTTTTCTTTGCAGATGTTGGTAAAGTCAGTGAGAATGAGATTGAGACACACAATAATTACATTTGTGGCGTGTAACATAATGCAATTAGAGGCATCTGAAATCCACCTAAACTTGTGTTTGTGACTCTTATACGTGGGAAATAGTAAAGGTAGTTTAGAGCTGTGAGTGTCTAGTTTTAAGTTACTCAGTGAAATACCTAGGTATCGTGTGGTTTCTTTTGGACACATTTCAAATATCAGGAACTCTGGTCCTTTAAGTCTAGCCTCAGCTGCTACTTTGGCTAGGTGCTTGCAGATAAGAGTAGGTATATGAGGGTCTTTGTCAAGTCCTACCACAAACCAATCATGTTTTAGTTTATTTATCATATAAAGCAGTGAAGGAGATAGCCAAGTTGTTTCCTGGCTTAACCATGTAGGTGGGATTTCTCTAATACATGTTTGAAAGAATGAGAAAAGTCTAGCATGTTGTAGACTTTCTAAATTCAATATCTTGGCTATGTTAGCCAAGCAGGTACGTAGTGCGGCAAAGGCCAAGTGTGGGTTTAAAGGTTGTAAGGGGATATGATTTAGACCTTTAACACTAGAATGGTAACCTAACAGGACATAAAAGTGTCCTTTTAGGGTTTTGGGAAAAATTTCCAAAACCATAGTAGATCCACTCATTTTGAAAAATCCTTTCACGAGCTTATAGTTCAAGAACTACTACATATGGAAAAAATGAGAGACTTGTAATTTTTCTCATCACTTGGTCACTACAAGCCTCCAAAGTTGATGGACCAGTGCATTTTGCCCAAAACAAGAATTTCTTACGGTTGATTGCATATAAATAAAAGTGGGGATTTTTGTAGGACATGAGATAAAATGCCCCGTTGACTTCCGTGGGTTGGTGACCAAAACATATGCTTGATTTTACCTCACTAATTTCTTTTTGGGAAAAAAAAATAGGTACAAAAAAGTTGCATTTTTGCCATTCTGCGGACCTATCATCAAAGTTTCTATAGTCACACTCAATATAGATACTATATACATGTTTTCTTGGTTCCCTTTGGGCGTTTGGATTCAAAAGGAGCCATGGAGCATGTCAAAAGGATAATGGATCTCTTAGAATTGGAACCTTGGGGGCAACGATAAAGTGCTAAATACAGCAAACATGAAAAAACTGGGTTTAGCATTATGACCTCTAGAAACCCATAGAAACTACTCAATATCTAGCCAAGTTTGTAGTCTATGATTAGATATGGTTACTACCTACAAAATAGACACAATTGGCCTAAGAAACTAGCAATATTGAGAAAGTTGTACTTGCTACTCTAAAATGTATCGTATTCTTCAACAATCAAAAAACTCAACCATCATCATATCCTATGCTATATAGCATATTAGGTCCCCCAAAACTCAAGGAAGATTAGATTTATGTTATACATTACACTTACACAATCAAAATTGAATTTGGATATCGAGAAAGCCACCAAAAAATTCATAAAAGTGCTAATTTTGGCCAAAAAACAGGATTATGCAATTCTTGTAAATTGGTCATAACTTTCAATTTTAACACTTAGCTCTCCCTAAAAGCATCCAAACATGTTGAGAACTATGAAGTCCTAACCTCTAGCCATCTAAACCCCACAAACATGAAGTTTAGAGTGGTATAGTTGCCAAAAATTGAAAAAAGCCAAAAACCGGACCCGTTTTTTCACACAGTTTAGGTTCAAAAATGTTGTGCAAAAGTAAGGTTAATGGTGAGATCAATACTCCAAAAAAAATGCTAAGTTTTTTTCAGCTCACAAGGCAACTTTGTGGATATATAGCACCTAAAAATTCATTTTCATACTCTTCAAATAATTCAAGCAAAATGGTCACTTAACAAGACACAAAAGTGTCCAAGGACATAAAAGTGTCCTGTTACCATTCTAGTGTTAATTAATAGGTATTTGATCTCATTTGAACCAATTAAAGATAGATATAAAGTACAAACGTGTTGTCCAAACTCACCAAAATCCAAACAGTAGTCTCTAAAAGGAGGGCATGTACACCATGGTTGTTTGTCAGAAGTCAAAAATTCTGTAGAGTATACAAAATTCTTCAATGGTGGGTAAAAGGTCCAACCAAAAGTCAATTCATCTAACATATTAGTAGTTCCAAACGATTGTTGAAAGGAATTTTGCATCAAAGACTTTGGTGTATAAAGATCAAAAAACAGATTTGAAAAATGGCAGTGAATTAAACGCTTCTTCAGATAATCTTTTTTGCATAGAACGAGCTTCCCAGAAGTAGTCCGCTTGATCTGAAAAAACAATAAAATCAAGAGTTAAAATTTTTCTTGATAGAGATATTCTTTCCTCTTCCTTTCACTTAGCTTCTAGCTTTATTATGTCCTTCAGAAGACCTAGGTGTAGAAGAGGGGGATAGAAATGAGGTGATAGAGTAAGAAGCAGAACTAGTCAACAGAGGCCTTTTAAGAGTGGGGGACTCATCTGTATCTAGTGATGGTTTGAGAAGGGATAGAATATGTTTGATCCCTTTAGAAGCAATAATATTTGACAGTAAATGACTAGGTGCATCTAACTTTAGCTCCTTCAGAGCCTCATACATGAAATTCCTGAAGTGTAGATATGCAATCTTGGCTCGCACAATTTCCTTAGCTTGGTCACCAAGCCATGAATAGATCATAGGTAAAAAATGCTCCTCCGTGTGTGATGGGAAGAGGTCCTCCAGATGGTTGAGAAGAAACCAGATGGCATGACCAAACCAGAGGATGTTGCTTTCACAATCTGCTTTTGATCCAAAGATTTACAAGCACACTTGATGTAGGGACGATAGATGTTCCAAATAGACTCAGAGTAGAATTCACTGCTTTGTTTAGAAAAGGTCATCGTCCCCTTTGTTTTGACATAGATGCCTGATAAGACCGGGCATTTCCTAGAATCCAAGAAGTGCATACTGAAAGGTGCTTTTATTACATCACCTTTGTCCAAGAACTGAACTCCTTTGAGGGTCTCCAGTCGACAGTCTTCACTAGTAGTGGCCGGTAGCGCTGCTAAGAAGATCCAAGTCTCTATAGAGATGGGTGCAACAAAAGCTTTGTTCTGAAGTTCCCAAAGCTGATGGTCAAGCTCAATTCCTTCAATTGCAATCTCCCTAGGAGGGAGGAAAGGAAAACATTTACAGACTTTTGGAACCATATCAAATAAAGAAGTTTCACTTCACGAGGTAAGTCCTTGTTGAAAGCTTTTACTACTTCTAGAGCCGCGTCATCCCAACAAAAAAGGCCTTTAGGAGCCTTAGCAGGATCTAATGATTTAGTGGAAGCAAAACATGAAGTAAGGCCACATAAATTTTTGATAAAGTTAGATAGGTCAGCTCCCTTAGCTGAGAATTGTAGCAGATCATTTTTATGACTTATTTCAATAGCAGATAGATTGGAAGCCAATCTTTGCAGATGAAGTAACCCTTCCTTTGAATCAGCAAACCAGGTTGGGAAGGATCAAAACCCTGTCGTTGAAAGATAACAGATTCATGATCGAATCATGGGCTTCTGTTGCTTTTGAGTGTTGGTTCAGGAGGGAAATGGCGAAAGCACCTCGGGTCAGTTTAATCACGAGAAGGGATGCCGGTGAGAAGGGCAAAGTAGAAAGGTCAAGGGTAGCAGAGATAGGGATAATCTGAAGCCAGAAACAGGAAAATATTAGTAAGATCCATAAGAGGAGTTGGTAAGTATTCCATCTTAACGACAACCAAGACAGAAGGTCATAACGATTGTGTGGGATACTCCCTATCCCAGAAAATATGGTTGCAATCCATATCTTCTAAGGATATAAATCCTGTAGACTAGGTCTTGGTGCTCTAGGGAAATCCGAGGGCCGAAAAGCACCCATTTTCTTAAGGAGAGAGAGTTTTAACTATTAACAATATACATAACACATGAGATATTCTACAAAGACATTGGCCTACATATAAAGTACAAAGTCATGTCTTCTTTCAACAGTTTATCCAAAGAAAATACATCATAGTAATAGGCCATTAAAGGGTAGGATGGTACTGTTATAGTCCAATAGTTACAAGTACAACACTTCATCTTCTAAATCAATAGTCAAGGAGAGGACACCCTTACCTGCATCCACAGTATGAAAAAAAAGCATTCGTTAGCTTCCAAACAACATTGCAGGTAACTGGGGTGACCTAGTTGTCATCCATGTCACCAAGGTATCAAAAAAAGAAAAATCATGTTGCTAAGGTTTAAAGTGATTATAATATTTTATTTCCAGAATCTATAATAAAATTTCCAGTTTTAGTTCAAGTTTAGTTCTTTCCTTCCGTACTTTTAAGTGAAGTTTTTATAGCCCAGAGCAGTGTTCCCGCTATACCAATTGTTTCTTATGTTACTGTGAAGTCAGGGTTTAGTGTTTTTCAATCAGATTAAACAATCATTGGCGTGGCTGTCCTCCTCTACCACTATTTCCACCATCAAAAAGGTTTCAAAAAACCTATTTTAGTGAGTTATAGCAATCTTTGAGTCACAGCTTCTCTTCAAAAAAACCCATAGTAATGATCCGAGACCATAATCAACAGAAAGAAGAACCTTTTGCCACCAACCATTCAGTCTAGGCAGCAATTTAATTCACCATCAATCCAGTCAAAAAAGCCAATCATCTTATCCAATATACCACTACTAGATAGTGCCAAGAGTCGGCAAAAAAAGACTAGTCAGGACCAGCAAGGATATCTGACCTTTATATATATCAATCATTGGCACGGATCCTCACAAAGTCGAACATAAGGTCATTACCTGGTAGTTTTAAAAGCATAGTTTTATAAAATATAAAAAAAGAGAAGGAAAGAGAGATATACAGAGAGAGATTAAGAGATACGGCCATCCATTCTCTAGATGAAACATATAATGAATCAATTCAGAGGTTAAGCTAGTGTTAGACCAAGCCAAAGGTAGGATGTGGTAGATCAAATCTTGTTGATACCAAGTATAGAGAGAGAGAGAGAGATCAGAGGACTCATAAAGGGGGAGGGATTCTTGTGTAGAGAGAGATTCCTGTGAAGCGCTTGTGAATTTGTCTCCCGTGTGCATTCTAGGTATCTTGTAAAAGCACTATGCTCCGAGTGCGATGGAGATTGAGGCTGCGATCGCGAAGGAAGTGATCCGTCTCTGCTCATAGATGTTGCTCGCCCCTCCACTAGATCTAGTTGATCGGGTGAAAGAGACGCTAAGAAGCAGTAGTAGTGCTTCTTAGCGTCTCTTTCATCCGATCAACTAAATCTAGTGAAGGCACGAGTAGCATCTATGAGTAGAGATAGATCACCTCCTTTGCAATTGCAACCTTAGTCTCCATCGCACTCGGAGCATAGTGCTCGTCGGCATATCAGACTTTCACGACACACCGAGGAGTGTCCCTGCTTGTGAGAATATACCTGGAGCATACGTACCTGGAGTGGATGCAATGATGATTAAACACAATTGAAATTTCTCAAGTATAGCCATGTGAATACAATATATTATAAAACGGAGCAAAATTTTTCAATACAATGTTTATGGCTTTAAGAGGTCTCTCTCTCATCCTCGCATAGCTTAGCATAACTCCCTATATCTATATAAAGCTCTCCGTTTAGGCAAATGTCCTCCGTTTCATTTTTCATGGCTAATGGTGGATTATAAGGACAAAGGCATCTTGGATAAGGTGTGGCCATCCTTTTAAGTGTATATTTTTTTTAGAGCTTCATTATTTAAGTTCTCTATAAAGAGAACAAGCAATCTTGGATAAGGTGTGGTCATGATTTTAAGTGTTTTTTTTTTTTAGAGTTTCATTATTTAAGCTCTCTATAAAGAGAACAAACAATCTTTAATCCTATGTAGCTCTTTTATGGGACATCTCTCAATACATTTTTTGAAGCAAAGCAAGCTTCCTTCACCTTGTGCTTATCTTTTTTTTTTTTGCGTAGATTTGTGACACCATGATATGCTTGATTTCCCTTTTAGAGAAATCCTCTATAAACTTGCACAATAGTTGTTCTATGTGTGAGAAATAATCATTGTTTAGTGTTTGAAACCACATCAATGCTATCCTTTCCAGGATTAATCCAAACCCCTCGTACTATGTGTGAAAATCTACTACTTGTTCAGCTCTCAATTTTTTTTTAAAGAGTGAGACATGAGCCTATGGATCTCTCAATCCATTGTACTTTGTCTTGGCACATTTGGACCCTTGAGATGGTCGCATTTGTTGTGTGTGGTTCAGTCACTAATCCATCCACTTTATGGTCTCTTGCAAATACGTCTTTTGCTGTCGCGTCTTGACTTGGAATCCTCTTTGGTGTGTGCTCTATCATTGGTTTTGGATGAAAGTAAGAAGCGATAGGAGTACCCTTGGATGTGTATCTCTCTAGTCCAATTGGATCAACAAGTTTGTACTCTCACCCATACTTATCTACCATCAAAACTTGCACTTTGTGGACATCTATATCCGCGAATGCATAGAGGTTCTTGTGGTCTCTTGACTCTCTAGCATAGGGTTCTAAAAACTTGTAGAATATATTTCGATCCCCATTTGTAAATCCATACAAGCCCTCATGAGTGTAATCTATTAGAACTCGCATGGCTTTGTTGGTTATGATGAATCTCACATTCAATTCTTGATCAGTGGATGCCTCTCCTCTAGGCCTTCTCCCAATCCCGTTGTCCAAGGTATTGTAGCGTTTCTTGTAGTTTTTGTATCTCATAGCAGAGTAGAAAAACCTAGTGGCAGATGATTTAGCATGGCTAACAATCATTCAAAACTCTCAAGATAATCTTTGATGGGTCCACTTTGGCTTAATGCAACTTCTCCCTTTTGCCCCTGGTTAGGTCTCTCTAAAGTCAGGTCCTTGTCACCCTTTGGTCTCTAGAAATTGGTTTTGGGTATCCTAAAAGTTTGGAATTATTATGAAAATATGAATTTTCAGCTTTAACACTAGTTCTAGAATTAGAGACTTAAATGTCTTGGGATACTAAAGTGTCCTACTTTTCTACCAAATGTTTGCATTTATTTTGCCAATTTAGAAACAAGCTTTCTCCATTTAGTCTATACAAAATCTAGCTTATGAGGTAAAAATTATAGGGAAGTATTTTTATGTTGATAATATTCACTATTTTAAGAGATTATTGGAAAGTTTTGAGGTAAAAATTGCAACCAAATTTAGAGCTATTTGGTCAAAAATCTCATAAAATGCTTATATCTTCCTAAGTAAATTGTTTCTTTTATGCTTGTAAAGTGAAGATGGTAAAACATACCATAGAAAATTAAAGATCCAAGGCTCAAGGTTGAGATTGCACGTCCAATTGGAGTTACAAGAAAAGTTTCATTACTTTGAAATGCTGAAATAGAGGCAAATTTTGACCTTTCAAAGCTCTTTCCAAGTAGATTTTGTGAGGTTTTATGATCAATTATTTGGGTGAAAATCAAAATACCACATATTTTTTGGGGCTTTAAGACCGCACAAATAATGGAGATTAGACTCAAGTTTGAGATTAGTGTCCTGTAGAATTTCTTATAAATCTTGAGTCCCTCATGAATGAGCCAAGAAAGGAGGATTATTGACTCCTTAATTGTGTCCATATCAAAAGATTAGGTTTAGGTTGACAATATCTACAAGAAATTATTAATTTCAATCCCATTTTATAACTAAATTCTCAAGAATAAGAAAATTGAATTTGTAATGTGCACAATCTTGAAATTATAAGACAATATGCTTTGTTAAGTAACTACCAACTGGATACATTTAGTGCATATCTATCTTTATACATCTTGAAATTTCATAGAAAATATATCTTATTTTGCCTACAATTGAATTGATGAAATTTCTATATCAGACCTGCACAACTGCACATAATTTAGTATACACCAAAAAGAATTTTCTATCATGTGAGACTTACAAATATGTGAAAAACAAGTTAGCATAAATAGATTGAAATCTTCTTGAATGCCCATTTAAGTTTTTTAAAGCTTATGAAACCAATTTTCTAAAAATGTCAATTGAAATTTTGCATGCATACTTTCAAGGGATAAAATATAGATAATTTTAGGGTCCAACATTGATGAACACATTTTTGGCAAACATATTCAACATCCTCAAAAGTATTTTTTAAGATACCTTGCAAATTGTGCATATTAAAAACCGGCATAAAAGGACACTAAAGTGTCATTTTCTGTACCAAACTAGTACTAAAACCAAAACAAATTCTCATGTGTCCTATTGCTTGAAAGATTTCTTCTTTGCTTTACTTGACTCAATTTGGAGTTGTGTATCAAAAGTTAGAGCAATTTTGGTTAACTACACTTGAAACAACACTTAAAATAGTCAAGATCAAGACATAGGATCTTTGGCTTGTATCTTGGTTTCCAAAAGGTATTTTTAGCTCAAACTTGAGATTTGAGATGTACTCAAATATTTCTACAAGCTCATCAATTAGATATTCCCACTGTGGAGAGGTACATGGATCGTGATCCATGTTCAACCAAATCTTGTGGACTTGATCTTTGGCGAGTTTATTGCACTCTATGTCCCCGAGCTATATCTCAAATCTTTTTGACTTTGGATTTGTTTTGATAGGTCAAATACCCAACACTAGTTTTAGAATGTGGTTTTCAATTTATTACCTGTTTTACTGCCTTTTGATCCAAAATTATTGACTTTTCTCCATAATTGGACTTGGAGATATGTTTCCTTTGCACTAAAGATATGAAAAATTGCAAGTCAAGCTATCGTCATAAGAACATGGATCACGATCCATGTTTGGAGGCTAAATAGAGTTTTATTGGTACCATTAGGGTCAACATGAAGAGCAGTTGCTATGGTATCAAAATTTTTAGGTTTGGACCTTTGGATAGAAAATAAGGTCAATTTTACACTTGCTGAGAGTACTTGGCAATTCTTGGATTTTGATAAAGGTTTTGATGTCCAAATTAGATGAAACCTTGGGAGTAGGCTAGAAATAGCATGTTTTTGAACATATTGTCTAGATTTTGGTTCAAAATTTTGGAAAAGGTACATGGATCACGATGGATGTTTGGAGAACTTTTGATCCCAAATTTGAATCACTTATAGATGAAGGTATTTTGTAGGCTACACCCAAAATCTTTTTTAATTTGAACAAATTTTAAGTCAATCAAAAGTGAAATCCTACGTCTATTTTAGTAGTTTTTCACTTTGAATTGTTTTTGGCCATTTGATGAGTTTTTTGGAATTTTTTTGACAACCTCCTGTGGAAATTTTTGCTCACAATGGCCGCTCCTACATGCTAGTATAGTTTCTGTCCCAAAACTCACATGAGTTGCATGAATCGTGATCCATGTTTAAATACTTTTGTACTTGAAATTTGGTGAGTTGATATTGAGGCGGTCCGGGGCGGGCAACAAGAAGAGCGGCCTCTAAACACCCTTCGAGGCTCCCGTGCTACTCAATTGGGGATGGGGCAAGCACAATCAGAGACGACAACAACCCACAGTCAGAAACCAAACAAGAAAAGGGACACCACCTAGTTGTAGATGCAAACTAGGACGCACGTTATATCTCCTTGTACTCAAACGCACAAAGAGAGGGGAATGCAAGATAGCCACACACACCAAACACAAACATTCACCACGCCAGAGAGAGGTAAAGAGCACAAATCAACTTGAGCAACTCATTCTTAGCCTTAAATACTAGATGCACACAAAGCTTGATGAGAAATAGAGAGACAACACAAAACTTGACCTTGTTGCCAATACACAAATTGTCTTAGGGTCTCGGGAGCCCTCTCACAGAGCACCCTCTTACAATTTACCTTTTAGGCAAACAATTCAACAAGCCCTTAAACCACCAAGCATGAAATGGAACAACAAACTTCAAGGACAATATACCTTCAACCACCCGATGAGCCAACTTATCAAGTCAATTTGGAGAGAAGAGTCGTAGTTGCATCATACAATTACACCCAAAACTATAAATCTTATTTATGCACAAGAGTAGGCTACAAGTGTGGTGAAGAGTATGGCATACACTCCACTCCTCTAGATGGCATAACTAACTTCAAGCTTCTCCATGCACCTATGTGTAATGATGGAATAGAGTACACACGATGCACACACTCTACACAACTAGGCTGGACGAGTGGTGTATTATGTGTTGAGAATGGTGTGGTGTAGTGTGATCATGTGATAATTTACAAGGGAGAGAAGGGCTCTATTTATAGGTTTTAGAAGCCCCGATGAGGATTAGGCCTAATCAAGTTTATTTGAAGGAATAAAAGATTATGCATATTTTTATTTTTTTCATGTGGGTGGGTCTCTCTTGTCCTTTGAGTCACATGGATGTGGGCTCAAGGGAAGAGAATTATTGAGGATGAAAGGAGAGAGGATTGAGTGAATAATTTGGGAGTGCCTACTCTAGTAGAGGGTGCATTTTACAATAAGGTTAGTGGTTAGTAGTTAGTAATTATCACTAAAAAATATTTACAAAATCATTCACCAAATGGTGAGATATATGATGAGAAAAGTTAGAGAAGGGATGAACTTGTAAAGAGAGGTTGAAGCTTTGGAGAAGTTGACATTCACCTCTTTACAGCACCAGTAGAAGAAGCGGTCAGCATGGCGAAGTAGCGCGTGTCGATGAAGCTATGTTATCTTCAAACCTTGGAAAATTCATGATAAAAGCCTTCATTTGCAGAGGTTATCCTTGGATTTTTGCTGATTTTTTGAATTCTTTACAAAGCTGAAGAGAGTATGGTAATATGGACATATATGTAGAGAGAAAGGGGAACACATAGGGTGTAGAAATGGAGGATGAAGGCTATGGAGGTGTGAGAGATGTGGCAATGGTGAAGAGGGTGAATTAGGACATGGGAGTTGCAAGTTTGGGAGTGGGAAGGAGAGGGAGGAGTGTGTGTGAAAGAGGAAAATGTTAAAGTGGAAGAGGGAGTGTGGCTGCATAGCATGGGCAAACTGGGGTCCACCAATAAAATCATAGCTCACAACTCGTAGCTCAAAAAAATATGAAAAAACTTGAGGTGAAAGTTTAGTTGACGAGCTACAACTTTTGTTTGTATCACCTTTTCAAATTCGGGGAGCATGTGATCTTTAAAAATTCAGCAAAACCGACTGTTTTTTCCACTGCACAAAGTCCTTGTGAGGTCTTTCTTTGGATGATTCTTTTGAATACCTCCAAGAGTGAGCTGCCCATGTGCATGCATGCATTCCATATACCCTTGACCTTATTTGGTAGGTCTATAACTGAAGATATTGTTGAGATCATGAAATAAATGAATAGTACAACTAAGAAAATCAAATATTGAGGGGTCTAAAAAATATGTATATGTCAAATATAAATAATATAGGTGGAAAAAATATAAAAGGGTCAAAATAAATCTCTCTCATTATAAGTCTACCATAAAAAGATGAATGTTTTTTGTGGTCTAATTTATGAGAGTAATAGAGAATAGATGTAGGAAGGAAAAAATGACAATAGTGAAAAAATATACACATAAATAAAACTAGTTTTTTTGGATTTTTATTGGGATGGAGTTACACCAAAAATAAGAGAAGCTTGCATGAAATTATTTTTATATGGAATAAATAGTATGCAAAATGGTAAGAAAAAATATGGTAATGATGAGTCAATGTACATAGCATAAATAACACACACCTAAGTATAAATATTTAAATAAATACCAAAATAATGATGAAAAATCATTTTATTTAGGCCCTATATACAATAAAATATCTACACACAAATGGGCCATAATATACTTATATTTTTTATTTTATTTTTTATTTTTTTTGGCTCAACTAGCCCAGTGACTAGCTAATTGAGGATTTTTAAGAAGATATAGGAAAAGTCCCCTAACTCACAGACGCCTATGTACAGTGAAATGGTAGGCAAAGCCACAGTGTTTGAGTGATTTGATAGGGTGAGGTAGCTTACTATGGCAATTATGGAAAGGCAAAAAATGGCTATCATTAGCCCCCCCCTTAGATAATGGTACATTCATGTACCATTTATCCGACCATACAACATGTAGATTGTGTAACATCTGTCTTTGTCTCCTCTCATCTTTGAAGAACCTTTGCTGTATGATTAAAAAACCTTTTGTGATATGAAAGGTTCTTAGAGACAATAGCAGGATGTGATGAAGTGATTGAGTAAACCTCCTCCATTGAGAAAGTTTCCACAAGCACCCCCCAGGATCAAAGATCTTGAAATATCTTTCCCAATCCCCAATGAAAGGTATATGTGAAGAGAGGAGAAGTTGACTTTGAAGAGGTGAAACCCAATGTGAAGATGATTGGGGCTTCCAAAGTTTGGATTTTCTTGCTAAGAGATTGTCCCATGAATGAAGAGCCACCCACTAAAACACCATTGGAGAGAATGATACTCTTCTGACAGTTTCCTTTTATGATTTTATTTTTTACTACTCTCCCATGTTCTTCATCCCCTTCTAAGCCTCCCCTTTGGCAAGGTTGTAACTCCTCACATTGTACCACCTCAAAGGTTGATGGATTACTGTTTGATTTTGTGAAAACTTTGTCTTCTTGCATGATAGGTTTCTCCATGCTTAATATACATGGGTCATACCGATGCTTTTCAACATCCTCAAACACTTCTTGAAGATTATCCTCAGATGGATTCAACTCACACTCTTCTGCTTTGTTTTGGAGTTGGCATTCCATGTACACAATCATCTCTTTATGATCAATGTGGTCGATGATCTCCCCACCTATGATTTCATCTTCTTCTTCAATCTCTTCTTTTAGACAAGATACACTCTCAGAAAATTCCATAAGATCAAGGTTACCTTCAAGGTCTTCATTATCCATAGAGTCATGTTGCACAAAAGCTTCGTCTGCTCGGACTAGAAATTGATCCTCCGCCAAAAGGTTGGATGTATCCATTGTTGAATCATCAATGCCATTTGAGATATCTTGTGTCAAGTTTTGCATGCTTGTGATAAAGGTAGAAGAAAGAGATTCCACATTTGAATCTTGGCCACACACTTTAGCACTTGAATAATCAGTTGGCATGTAAGTAACTTCTTCAACATTTGTCGGAGTAGAAGGAGACAAGTATGGCAAAGGAGATGACTCCTTGATAGAAACATTTTCATGATGGTTGGTTCTTCCAGCATGATGGAAACCATTTTTGATGTAGAAGTACTTGTGAAACTTTCTTCGGGCAATAGTGACCGCTTCTTCAAAGGTAGAGGGTCCACTACAAGTAACCTTAGTCTTTAGGAAAGGAGACAAACCCGAAATAAATTGCTACATTTTTACATAGTATGGAAATGTAGAACTAAACCCACATCTTCCCCATTGACTAGAAAAAATATCCTCATAAGCATAGTAGTCTTCACCATGTTGTTGAAGTCTCCCTAATGAAGCCCATGCTGTCTCTGTTGTTGGAAATTTAGAGAATCTGGTGTTCAAAGCTTTGAAAATTTGGGTATATCCATCTTCAATCTGAGAAGACATACTCCAAAACCATTGCTCAGCGTTGCCTCTAAGGCATAGCACTAGAAAATCCCCTTTTTCAATGTCATCCCTTTTACCAAGGATACGACAAACCATTCTAAAATCAGCAAGAAAATCATCAACATCTTCTTCTAGATTTCCGAAGAAGATTGGGATATCATCAAAGGTATAGCGTGTCATAGTCTCTCAATGCTAGAACCACACAAAGATTAGTTCCAAACAATCATTTTCTCTCATGACATCAACTAGCTACACAAAGTTTTGAAAGGTCTTTTAGCATGAATTCTAGATTCTTATGTGAAAATATTTTTTTCCTTTCTTATGTTATGCTAGTCCAAACCATATTCTAGATCAATTTTTGTTGCCTTGAAATTAAACTCGGTCATACAAGTTTTCATGATTCATATAATCTACTTGATTATGCTGAAATTCAAGCATTCATGCAATACAACAACAATAAGAACAAAGTCATTCCTCCGTGGGGGCACCAATTTGAGGCGGTCCGGGGCGGGCAACAATAAGAGAGGCCTCTAAACATCCTTCGAGGCTCCCGTGCTGCTCAATTGGGGCTGGGGCAAGCACAATCGGAGACAACAACAACCCACAGCCAGAAACCAAACATGAAAAGGGGCACCACCTAGTTGTAGATGCGAACTAGGATGCACGTTATATCTCCTTGTACTCAAATGCACAAAGAGAGGGGAATGCAAGATAGCCACACACACCAAACACAAACATTCACCACACCAGATAGAGGTAAAGAGCACAAATCAACTTGAGCAACGCAGTCTTAGCCTTAAATACTAGATGCACACAAAGCTTGATGAGAAATAGAGAGACAACACAAAACTTGACCTTGTTGCCAATACACAAATTGTCTTAGGGTCACGGGAGCCCTCTCACCGAGCACCCTCTTACAATTTACCTTTTAGGCAAACAATTCAACAAGCCCTCAAACCACCAAGCATGAAATGGAACAACAAACTTCAAGGACAATATACCTTCAACCACCTGATGAGCCAACTTATCAAGTCAATTTGGAGAGAAGAGTCGTAGTTGCAGCATACAATTGCACCCAAAACTATAAATCTTATTTATGCACAAGAGTAGGCTACAAGTGTGGTGAAGAGTATGGCATACACTCCACTCCTCTAGATGGCATAACTAACTTCAAGCTTCTCCATGCACCTATGTGTAATGATGGAATAGAGTACTCACGATGCACACACTCTACACAACTAGGCTTGAAGAGTGGTGTGTTATGTGTTGAGAATGGTGTGGTGTAGTGTGATCATGTGATAATTTACAAGGGAGAGAAGGGCTCTATTTATAGGTTTTAGAAGCCCCGATCAGAATTAGGCCTAATCAAGTTTATTTGAAGGAATAAAAGATTATGCATATTTTTATTTTTTTCATGAGGGTGGGTCTCTCTTGTCCTTTGAGTCACATGGATGTGGGCTCAAGGGAAGAGAATTATTGAGGATAAAAGGAGAGAGGATTGAGTGAATAATTTGGGAGTGCCTACTCTAGTAGAGGGTGCATTTTAGAATAAGGTTAGTGGTTAGTAGTTAGTAATTATCACTAAAAAATATTTACAAAATCATTCACCAAATGGTGAGATATATGATGAGAAAAGTTAGAGAAGGGATGAGCTTGTGAAGAGAGGTTGAAGCTTTGGAGAAGTTGACATTCACCTCTTTACAGCACCGGTAGAAGAAGCGGTCAGCATGGCGAAGTAGCGCGTGTCGATGAAGCTATGTTATCTTCAAACCTTGGAAAATTCATGATAAAAGCTTTCATTTGCAGAGGTTATCCTTGGATTTTTGCTGATTTTTTGAATTCTTTACAAAGCTGAAGAGAGTATGGTAATATGGACATATATGTAGAGAGAAAGGGGGACACATAGGGTGTAGAAATGGAGGATGAAGGCTATGGAGGTGTGAGAGATGTGGAAATGGTGAAGAGGGTGAATTAGGACATGGGAGTTGCATGTTTGGGAGTGGGAAGGAGAGGGAGGAGTGTGTGTGAAAGAGGAAAATGATAAAGTGGAAGAGGGAGTGTGGCTGCATAGCATGGGCAAACTGGGGTCCACCAATAAAATCATAGCTCACAACTCGTAGCTCAAAAGAAATATGAAAGACTTGAGGTGAAAGTTCAGCTCACGAGCTACAACTTTTGTTTGTATCACGTTTTCAAATTCGGGGAGCATGTGATCTTTAGAAATTCAGCAAAACCGACTGTTTTTTCCACTGCACAAGGTCCTTGTGAGGTCTTTCTTTGGATGATTCTTTTGAATACCTCCAAGAGTGAGCTCCCAGTGGTGCATGCATGCATTCCATATACCCTTGACCTTATTTGGTAGGTCTATAATTGAAGATATTGTTGAGATCATGATATAAATGAATAGTACAACTAAGAAAATCAAATATTGAGGGGTCTAAAAAATATGTACATGTCAAATATAAATAATATAGGTGGAAAAAATATAAAGGGTTCAAAATAAATCTTTCTCATTATAAGTCTACCATAAAAAGATGAATATTTTTTGTGGTCTAATTTATGAGAGTAATAGAGAATAGATGTAGGAAGGAAAAAATGACAATAGTGAAAAAATATACACATAAATAAAACTAGTTTTTTTGGATTTTTATTGGGATGGAGTTACACCAAAAATAAGAGAAGCTTGCATGAAATTATTTTTATATGGAATAAATAGTATGCAAAATGGTAAGAAAAAATATGGTAATGATGAGTCAATGTACATAGCATAAATAACACACACCTAAGTATAAATATTTAAATAAATACCAAAATAATTATGAAAAATCATTTTATTTAGGCCCTATATACAATAAAATATTTACACACAAATGGGCCATAATATAGTTATATTTTTTATATTTTTTTTTATTTTTTTTGGCTCAACTAGCCCAATGACTAGCTAATTGAGGATTTTTAAGAAAATATGGGAAAAGTCCCCTAACTCACACACGCCTATGTACAGTGAAATGGTAGGCATAGCCACAGTGTTTGAGTGATTTGATAGGGTGAGGTAGCTTACTATGGCAATTATGGAAAGCCGAAAAACGGCTATCAATATCTTATGATGTTTATAACCTGCTCCCAAAAATCTTTTTGAATTTGGATCAGCTTTTGCCAACCAGAAGTGAAATCATAAGTGTGGTGTGCCAATGTTTTACAATATTTTGTTTTTGGCTCTTTTGACCACTTTTTTGAGCTTTTTTTTCTTATCAAAATAGGATTTTTAACTCAAATTTAGTTTCTAGTTGGACTTATTTTATGCATAAAAGGTTTGTTCTTTTAAGGGGCATGTGTGATGGCTTGTTTGGTTGAAGCATGTATGGTCAAAGCTCCAAGTGTGGGAGTTTGTTTAGTGAGGAATATGGTTTATGATCAATGTCGACTATGCTTCTATTCAAGAGAGGTATCTTCGGTCCATTGGCTTTTTGCTCAGGATCCACTTCTAGCACAATGTCTATTCAAGTTTCAAAGTAGATGAAGCACTAGCACCTTTGCATAATAGATTGCAGGTCTACTTGGTACTCAAGAGAACTCTACTACAACTCAACAACATTAATTTGGAATGCATAGAATTTACATTTAAACATTAATGAATAACTTTAGACAATAGATTTTGTAATTCATTGTAGGTGGTTGTAATGAATTCATTGCATTTTCATTGAATACATCGATGTATAAACATTAGGGCTTTGTATGCCATTCATTACATGTGGATACAAGGGACATACTATCCTTCAATTGTGTCTCTTGCGTCCATTTAGGGTGAAAGAATGTTAACCTGTCATGCTTTTTCATGTCTCGGACAATGCTAATTAGCACAACTTTGACATATGCTAACTAGTACAATAACTTGAGTTACATCTCCAAGATCTATGACATATGATATATAAATAGAAAGCACTTGAAACAAGGAATCCAAATGTACAACCTCCGATAAATTTTAATATTATTTGTAAAAAATTTAACGGACGCCCAACTTTTTGAAGATGTGCTAACTTGAAACTGCTAACTAGCACAAAAAGCGCGACAGGTTAACATGCTTTCACCCTTTAGCATGTTCAAAAGGGAAGTTTTAAATGTAATGGGATACTTATGTAGTACCTTAGCTTGCCTTCATGGTGGATGATATGCTCGAGTTGCAATATCTCTTCCGCCCCTTCAAATTCACTGGCTCTTGTGGTGGATTACTCTTGTAGACCTTCAATAGATTTACATGGAATGCATTATGGATTTGTCCAATGAGAGGGTAGCTTAAGTTGGTAAGGATTTTTGTTGATTGGTTGTAGAATTTGTAATGGTCCACAATACCTGCTTGCTAATTTTGCATAGTACTTTTGATGACTTGTGAGTTATCCATATCAACTTTCTCCTGTAGTGTGACTTGAGTGAGCTTCGAGAAAATTTAAGAGAACAGTCATTCTCTTTGAACTAAATGTTCTTCCATGCTTGTAGTCTTGTGCCTTTGATATGTGATAGAGATAGATTCTTTGATCTTAGCAAAAGAATCATGTAAGTCATGACTAAACAACAACAAATACCTTCACATGCATTTTCAAAATGGGGGAAATTTTTGACCTTCTTTTGATTACCTCAAAAGGTACCATAGAGGTTAGATCATTGTGAGAGGCTATTGACACATCATTGCATCGAGGTCTACTTGAGAGTGCATCAGCTACTTGATTGTGCTTGCGAGGAATGTGAGCAATGTGAAGATGAAATTGTGAGGCTAGATCATTGTGAGAGTATATTGACACATCGCTGCATTGAGGTTTACCTGAGAGTGCATCAGCTACTTGATTTATCTTGTAAGGAATGTGAGCAATGTGAAGATGAAATTGTGAAAGAAAATTTGCCCCTCATTTGTTTATCAAAAATCTTAGGCATGCAACATATATAGTAGCTCTTTTTCATAGATGCCAAGACTTATTTCATCAAAATGCAACTGGAAACTCTCATGTTCTATGGAATGCCCTTCTTGAAAGTAGTATTTACCCAAGCCAAGCACCAATATCATCACAATGGACCTCGAATGTCTTGGAGAGGTCTACTAGCACTAAAACAGGTTGAAATGTGAGTCTCTTTTTAGGCTTAGTGAAAGATTTTGTCTCCTTTTCAATTCATTCATACTTGACAGTCATCTTGGCCAATTCATGTAACGGCCTTGCTATGGACACCAAAAAGTTTTCAAAATGAATTTTCTATAGTATGAGCACGTTCCAATAAAACTTCATAGCTCACATAGATTCATTGGATCACACTGGTCATTTATCACATCAAGATTTTGCAAATCCAAACAAATACCATCCTTTGAGATAATATGACCTGAATATTAGATCGTTTCAAAGAATAATTCGCATATTTGTGATTAATGAATAAATTATTCTCTTGCAATCTTTGAAACATTGCCTTGAGATGCTCTTTGTGCTCCTCTAAGGACTTGGAGTAGGACTTTGGTATCATCAAAGAAAGTGTATGCCCTATGTACACAAAAAATTCTTTTCATCATTTGATTGAATGTGGCTGTATCATTTCTCAATCCAAAAGGCATGACAATATATTTGTACAAGCCAAAGGTAGTCCTAAAGGCTGTCTTGTGAATATCTTCTAGTGCAATTTGTATTTGATGATAGCCAAATTTAAGGTCTATTCTACTAAATTATATAGATCCTTGTAGCTTATCAAACAGATATCCAATCCTTGGGATCAGAAATATGTTCTTTCTTATCATTTTGTTTAATACACATTGTATATGTACCACCCTTTCACCCTTTTTGTGCACTGATAGGATAAGAGAATAGAATAGTGAGGATCTAGGTCTCACCATTCCTTTTTTCACAAACTCATTGAGTTGTGACATGAGCTTGTCTTATGAAGCTATTGAGACTCGATAAGAAGGATTTTTAGGGAAAGAGCTTCTTGGTATGATCTCAATCCTGTGATCTTCATCCCCCTTCTATCTCTTGGGATATCATCAATAAAAAGATCAAAATCTTCATTTAATGAATGGAAATTACTTTCTAATTTCAATGAACCATTAGAAGAGACAACATTATTTTTAGGAGCACATTTAGAAAATATTATACAATAAAAAATAGAACTCTTTATTGATTTGTCAAAGGAGGCAGGAGATACAATGGGGATGGTGTGTTCCTTCTCATTGACTTGCAAAATAATTTCTCTAGCCTTGTGCTAATTCTACCAACCTTTTTAGAAACGTGATGAAAGCATCCATAGAATCAAACCATGGTGATCTAAGCAACATATCTTCATTCTTGAGTAGCAAGATGAGAAAATCATCTTTATCCACATACCCTTGTACATCAAGCCTTAGCTTTCCAATGAAAAGTGTGACTAGAGTCTTTGAGTCTTCAAATGTTGCTTCAATAGCATATGTTTATCCCATCTCATGAGCGTATATCCCTAGCTTTAATGCTAATCCCATGAACATATTATTGTGTGTTGAACCAGAATCAAAGAGGATGAGTGCATCATGTTGTGGGATGCACATTGTCTAACCAAACCATCCTGTATTAGCGAGAACCATGATTAATTTGTCTATCCATGGGATGAAGATGACTCGACTAGTGCATAGAGGCTACAAGAGGGTGTCAATCTCTCGGAAAACAACTAACTACTCGCATCGAACTCATGTTGGGGTGTAAGCCAGGTGGCCGTGGGAAACCACCCTTGTACACTTGATTTCACCTAATCAATATAGGGAGAAAAAGAGAGAGGGTTGACTCTTCTCTTTCTTATCCACTAACCCAACATAGGCTGTCTGTGTATCATCCCCTTCCCCATTTTCTTATTCCCCTCTCTTGCACACACTCCGCACACGCGCTACACGTAAACTACAATTGGTATCAAAGCTCAGGGAGCTCGTTGGCATCCCCGTCTACGCTTCACGTGTGCAACAAACCCAAGTCGAGGAGGAAATCAAGAGAGCTTGGAAGCTCAGTAAGCAAAAAATCGGGCAGAGAGCTTTGCATAGATTGAGAGCTTGAAAAATCGTGGAACTTGGGAACTTGAGCAGGTACTGAGTCGAGCAAGGGGTGGGAGCAAGCGTTTGGTAAAGCTTGATGCAAGAAAATCAGAAAAGGAAAAATAGGAGGTCGGTACAGAGGGATTATAATCGGCAAGAGTGCGGCCATCCTCAAGCTGCTTACCTAGGCAACAGGGCCAAGTAAGGTAGAGCTCAAAAGGCATTCCATTGCAGGATAATGGAGCCAATGAAACCTTGGCTGCAATCAAATCGGGTGGACAGAGAGCCGTGAGCAATTCGACATTAAGGCAAGCAATTGAAGCCAAGAGCTCGGCCCGTGAGCAGAGCAGTGGGGGGGGGGGGGAGGCAATACACATACACGTGCTGGAAAATTGTTGCAAGGAGGTAGGAGCAACAGCGGCCCTGGCGATTGGGGGAGATCCCTTGAGACCGGCAGAGATTGCACACATACACTTAGTGGGGGATCCATTGAGCAGTAGCATGCTACAAAGCAAGGACAAGAAAGGTAGTGCTGGCAATTGGAGTGGGGCTGCAGCGAGCTAGTTTGAAGCAAGCAAACACACACTCGGGCTGGCTTGACATTGGGGCAGCCAGAGAACCAAATTGAGCTCGACCTTAGCCAGTTGAGGTAGTGATAGATTCGGGCTGCAATGAATTGAGGGGAATTGAAGGCTTGCACCGCGTAGCAGACAGAGCAAGCAGTCGGGCAATGAGAGCAGCAGGCAGCAAACCCAATCAATTGGGACCTTGCATCGTGAACAATCGGGTGTAGTAGGATGAGCTTTGCAAGGGGGAGCATCTTGACAGTGGGTGATGTAGCAAGGAGCAAACACATGCAACAGCAAGCAAGGTCGAATAAGCAGCAGCCATTGCCGAGCAGCAAACACACACACACACACACACTATTTGTGTGCTTGCTCGTCGGCGCTCGCACAAGCAGACTCAGCAGCAGTAAAAAAATAAAAAAATGAATTTTTCTTTGAGCCTTAATAACCTCTTTGTGTGTAAGGGCTCATTCCCACACAAAGCCCTCGACAAAACCCCATTTTTATGCTCAGACCCCGGACTCCTTGACCGTCTAACATACATGTCCCAAAAACAAGCGTGAGAGAGTAAGCTTGAGCGAGACAAACACATTGTGCTCGGCTGCAGGTGCGAGCGAGTAAGCCCTGCATTATTTTGCATCAATCCGATCTCGGCGTCCTTCTCCATTTCGAGCGTAGGCGTTGACGGCTACTCAGCTAGCCACTTCCGCCCCGCGGCGGAAGGCGACATCGCTCACGCGCATCGGCTCGACACTCCTCATTGCAACTGATCTCCGACATCCGACCCAGACACCGGGCGCTTCCGCACACGAGCGCGTTCCTGCGATCGACGACCGTGCTTGCGACATGCGCGGGTGAGGTACCTCTATCATAGAGGAGTGACACCCGGCATTGGCACGGAGTGCACCGATCTCCCTGCATGACACAGTTTATGGATATGACACCTTTGGCGGCTATTCAACTAGCATATTTCTGCCCGGCGGCAAAAATCGGCACATAGCGACACCGACACGTAGGTTAGAGGCTACAGGGGGGGCTTTTCAGCCCATTCACTCACAGATTCTCCAGGTTACCAGACACATCGCTTTTCACACGGGCAATTTGGCAGTCATTTCGACAGCAGATTCTCTGCGGACACATGCATTGACAGATGCATTTTGTTGTGAGCACACTTAATGCTACTTAGCTCTTTTGAGAGCAGATATCCATGCAAGGATCACTTTCACTGCATGCAGTAGTTCTTGGCGCCTGTTTTGAGCGCGGTTTTACTCATGTACGTTGAGTTGTGGACACTACCTACTGTACTACGTGTGGAGCCATCTTTGGCTATTTTGGCAGTTTTTCCCGGCCGTTTCAGAGACTCGGACCGGAAGAGCCCTTTCTAAGATTGTGGCTAGTCCTTTTGTGTCTGCATTATCCTTTGGAGGGTCGATAACGTGAGGTTTTCTTTGAGGTGGGGTGTTCTCGAATGTTGAGACACCTTTGGTGATACAGGTAGCTGGAGTTCCCCTTTATGGTACCCTCGCCATAGGATATGTATCTAGACGGTTATTTATGCTTTTGACGCCGAGTTGGCACTCACATAGCAGTGGTTTTGTGCAGCAAATGCCCAGTTAGTGCAGTTGGCACAAATTGCATTCTGAGTTGAATTTTGACTCCTCATACAAAGGAGACTCTGCCAAATTTCCTTCCCGCGAGTCGTGACTTTCATTGTTGGCACTTTTGAGTCTATTTCGGTTGAGATTTTACTCCCGATACAAAGGTTACTCTGCCCAAATTTCTACAGCTTCTCGCCATAGTTTGGCACCTCTCAAACCCTCTTATCATCGATGGCTTCTTCTTCAAAAAAGGAGGAGTATTTCATTCAGAAGTTCGAGAAAATCCTCAGATATTTGAAAGGTACAGCTAGCAAGTGTTTACGCTTTGGAAACAGTGATGCATATATTGTAGGTTACACGGATGAGGATTATGTGGGTTGCGTGGATCATAGAAGATCCACATCTGGCTATGTGTTCATGTTTGCTGGAGTAGCTATCTCTTGGAGATGGTGTCTCCAAGATTGCACGTCTTCATCTACCACTGAGGCAGAATATGTTGCTGCGCCTGACGCCAGCAAGGAAGCCATATGGTTGGCTCATCTAGTGGGAGATTTGGGCATTCACGAGGTTCCAGTACTACATTGTGATAGTCAGAGTGCCATTGCTTTGGCAAAGAATCCAGTGTTTTCACTCAAAGTCAAAACACATAGAGGTCAGATACCATGTCATACGAGATGCATTGGCTGGCAAGCGTATCGAGCTTGTCAAGGTTCACACTGACCACAACCCCGCAGATGCTCTCACAAAGAGCCTAGCCTCCGAGCGATTTACACATTGTATAGAACTTATGGGTGTAGGATGAAGCCTCAACAATGCTTCATCAACTTTGTATAGACTAACTATACTAATGCCACTATTAGCCACCATGACCTTCAAGTGGGAGGTTGTTGGGGTGTAGGCCAGGTGGCCGTGGGAAACCACCCTTGTACACTTGATTTCACCTAATCAATATAGGGAGAAAAAGAGAGAGGGTTGACTCTTCTCTTTATTCTCCACTAACCCAACACAGGCTGTCTGTGTATCATCCCCTTCCCCATTCTCTTCTTCCCCTCTCTTGCACACACTCCGCACACGCGCTACACGCGAACTACACTCAAGTGATTGAAATCACCAAAAGCCAATCGCTCATCGGTAAACAAATCACAGCCGTTACAACTTCAGATGACATCCAAACGTAACGAGACTTCTAGGACAAGTTTATAAGACCTAAGCACACATGCTTATGGTCTCAAACCCCACTTTGGGTCAAGTTCCAAAATCCCGATTATTAACAGCAATGGATTTTTGACCTAGTCATGTTCGACCCAGAATGCATCTAAATGCTTAGCAATGATGCCCCAATACCCCGCCTATGCTTAGTTTTATGATGAAATTATTTGAAAGTATAAATTCCTAGTTATGATGAAATTAGGCCGCGGGTCGAGAATACCAAAAGCTATGAATTACTATGAATTGCTTATGTCAATGCGTAGAGCTCTTACATGAGGTTGCAATGCAACAAACGCGACTGCAATGTGACAAATGGGTAGGACTAAGAAGCATGAGAAGGAGATGAGTGAGCGCCGTTAGCTCACGTACGCTGTGTATTTCTTATCCAAAAACTTACAAAAATTGGATTTTATACCTTAGCCAAAATTTTTGGGTGGTCAAAACTAATAATTTGGAGTTCTACCAAAGCTAGGTAATGTCATAATAATCAATATCTAATTCTCCTAAATGATTTTCGCATGGTAAACTGATCATTTAATATGGGGAAGTGCAAGGGGAGATAAAGCTAGAATATTGGTTAAGCTAGTAGACCGGCCACAATAGGGATCCAAAGGAGGGAAAATAGGGATCCAAAGGGGGGGCCATCTGCAAAAGAGCCATGTGCAACAATGGGCTTAACAGACCCTAAGGTTCAGCCCATTAAGACTTCCAAAATGCTAAGGTTCCAAAATTCAAAGGTTGTGTCCAAAGGTCAACCATAGGGGAATTGGATGCTTTGTGTGAGTCCCAAAAGTCTTTTCAAATCCCTACATAGGAGGGGGTGAGCCTAGCTTGTAGGGGATGAGAGAAAAAGTCACACACACACACACAAGCTCCCTTTACACAAAGGGAATGAGGGACACATGTTAGCTCCCTAGCTCAGATGTCCACAAGGTGTACCCAATTCCTATTGGATGGCCTTGGAGGTGGACCAATGAGAATTAGGCTAGAGTAAATCTAGTTTAATTAATTTAAAAACACTTAATTAAAGAACCAATGAGAATTAAGTCCTCTAGAAGACTATTGGATAGTCTCCCAAGGGGTCCAATGAGGATTCAGTAGCCCAATGGCTTGCCTGATTCCTATTGGCCAAGAGGGAAAGGAGTCCAATGAGAGTTTAGTTGAATTATTAAACTACCTAAACCTCTCACAAAAAAGGAAAGGGGGACACATGTTAGAAGGCTATCACTTATACTGCTTAATTACAATTGGCTAGGCCTAGGGAGGTCCAATGAGAATAGAGCATGAACAAATAGCAAGAGGGGTCAACCAAGAGAGAGAGGGGAATGATTTTTGCAAGGAATTATCACACACACACTCACGCAATCTCATGTGTGAAGTAAAGAAGACTCTCTCTCCTTCTCAAGCTTTAATGGAAAGCTTACCACCTACTCCAAGCTTGTGAGAAGGGAGGCCTACACCAACAACTCTTGTCTTTTTGACGCAAATCCAAGCTTCAATGCATGCGCATCTCCTATACCATGGTAATTACTAAGCTAAGCTATGCTAATATGAGTGATTATGTGAGGAGATGTACACCTTTCTCGTAAGAATACTCCTTCCTCTCAAACTACTCTCATACCCTGCTAGCTCTCACCATCTTTGAAGGTGTGTGAGGTCTTGGGTCTGAGACCGGGGATAATTGATGTTGTGTTTACTAAGTGTTTTGCTTAGTGCATGAAGCTTTCATCTTCATTGCACTAGCTAGTCTTGAAGGAACACAAAGAATTGTATTGTACAATGTCTTTCTTGATGGGAGAAACCATAATACAATGACTTTTGGAGGGGGGACCAGCTCCATGCAAATCCCGTCCTCAATTGTTGTCAATAGCGTAATTTCTCTCTCTTTTGAAGGTATTGTTCATGCTATCTAACTAGGTGTTATGCTTTTTGTTGCTCTCTCCACCCAAGCACTCTTGTAATTCTCATTAGGAATCTATTCTAATGAAATGCCCACTATGTTCATGCTAATTTCCGCTACACACAAGTTTTTAGGCCATTAAATGTTACATTGGTATCAGAGCACAAGGTTTCTCTTTTATTTCTTAAGAAGGGAGGTCCTCAAGCTAGCTATAAATGGTTGGTATTGTTAATTGCCTGTGAGTAAGTAGAATAGGGATTTTTCAGCCTTGCAGTGCACCTGCCTTCGTTTAGTTAATGGGGCATCACCGTCGAGATCTATGGTCTTAATAGTGGAGTCCTACCGGGCTTGCCTACGGCTTAACGACTATTGAGCTATTAGAAGCTTGACAGGAGCCGGTGTTGTTTTGGTGTTGAACGACCCTCTCTTCTATTCCTTGCAATTAATGGTATTCGAGCCACGGGTACAATAGCTTGAGTGCTTTTTCTGAAGGGGTAAAGAGGAGTAGCAACTAGGGCTTGAATTGCCAAAGTACACCTAAAAGTTGTTAGAATGGTTGACAATCGTAAAGAGAGTGAAATTAATGTTGATAACTTTGATTTTGCTAATGAGCAAGCTACTAATGATGCTCCGATGCTTGTTAAGTATCTTGTTTCTAGGCTTCAACAAGCCATGGGCAATCCATCTCTCCAAAGTGAAGTGCAACGGAAGCTCCGTGCTCATGGGATTCTCCAAGATCATCACCATGACGAGAGAAAACCTAGGAAGCCTTCTTGTGAGACTTCCAAAAGAGGTCTCTCTCCGATTCGGGAAGAAGAAGAGAATCCATACGAAGGGCTCAAGAATTTACTTCTTGATGATGCATCTCCTTCACAAAGGAGAACTCAAGAGCCTCCACAGAAGGAATGAGAAAGAAGTGAGTCTCCCGCCACCTCGGCGGAGATGGCTCCACCAAGACGGCGTGCTAAACGCTCTCCATCACCACCAAAGCGGAGAAGACCATCGCACCCTTCTCCACACCATAATTCAAAGAGGGATGATAAAAAGCAAGAGAAGAAAAAGGTGAGAAAGAGGACACCCTCTTCTCCATCTTCTTCATCCTCTTCCTCTTATGAAAGTGATGGTGAAGACGACGAAGATCAAGAAAAGAAAAAGGCGAGAAAGAGGCTACCCTCTTCTCCACCTTCTTCAAATTCTTCACCTTTTGAAGAAAGTGATGGTGCAACCTTTGAACCATCAAAAAGAAGAGGCCATAGAAAATCCTATGCTGCATGGAAGAGGTCTTCCAAGCTAAACAAGTTCAAAGAGGGAGGGAAGAGCATCTCTTTCCTTACCTATGATGGCAGCTTTGGTGCTACGGACAAAGTCTTGGCCTTTATCTTTATCCAACAGTTTGATGGGGCGTTTGGAGATGAGGGCTTCACGGAGTCCTCTAAGCTAAGCCATGTAGCTATGCACTTTCCAAAGTCCGCTAGGCAATGGTGGGCTAGCCTACGAGCCAACGGTAAAGCTCCACGAACATGGAAAGCTTTAAGAGTTTTTGGCCACCGATGCCAAAGACAAAGTACTCATCGAATGGCGAAGCTTAAAGCTCTCTCCCTATGAATCCATCCACAAATATGTAGACAAGTTTTGGGACCTACAACTCAAAGCCACTGTCTTCAAAAAGTTGGATTTTGGAGAGCAAAAGCAACAATTTTGTGTGGGCTTAACCAAAGAAATGGTGGAGTATGTCAACTCCCAAAGGCCACGTACCATATCGGCGGTAATACACCATACTATGGTGACCTCTCGAATCAATTTCCAAACGGGGGCTAAAGGAAATAATAAGCCCATGGAAAACAAGGGTTCCAACGAGCCTAAGGGGAAGGACAATGTCCAAAAGTCTCCTAAGGGAAACTCCAACAAAGATAACGAGAAGGGAGTTTACAAAGGTAAAAAAAAACTCTCTCCTGAAGAGCTTGAGCGTTATCGCAAGGATAACCGGTGTTTCAAGTGCAGCAAACAAGGGCATGCGTACAGCCCTTGTCCCCAAAAGAACAACCGCGCAAGATCCTCCTAGAGCTACCTTGGTTGAAATCCAAGAGGAGGAGACTCACCAGATTCACCACAAAGGATCTCCTCTATGCCATGCTTGGGGAAAGGTAAGAGAACATGATTCTTTTATTCTCTTTGACCCTGGTTGTACTCACAATTTTATATCTATAGAGTTGGCCACCAAGCTAGGCATACAAGCCTACAAGATGGGAGATGTCCTACCCGCAGACAATGCTTTCAAGGGGCAAGAATCTTTAGTCACTCCCTTAATCGGGAAATTGAGGCTTCATGTCCAAAGCTATGTGGACAAAGAGTACTTCTTTATCTCTCCTCTCAAGCATGAGGATGTAATCCTAGGGGCACCATGGTTTGATCGCTTGGCTCTACCAATGTTAAATTCCCTGAAAGGAGAATCTCCTTTAAGTTCAGGGAAAAATACATGTATATAGATGCTAAGGAAATGGGTAACACTATCCCCATTGTACATACACCAGCTTTCAACAAGTCAATAAAGAGCTCTATATCCCTGTACATGATTGTTGTTAAAGATTCTCAAAATGAACCTAATGCTTTAGCAAAAGAAAATAAAAGCAACCAAAAGGAATTGGAGTTATCCAACTTTCTCAAGGGGTTTCAAGATGTTTTTATTGACGACATCCCTTGTCAGCTACCTCCTAAACGAGGTAATGATGACCATGCAATTGAACTTCTTCCAGGAAGTTCACCGCCTAACAAACCTCCTTATAGAGTTTCTCAAGCTCAACAAGAGGAGATTATGTGGCAAGTGCATGAGTTAGTTGAGAAGGGCATGGTTAGGCCTAGCTCATCTCCATTTTGCTCACCTGTGCTATTAGTGCAAATAAAAGACGACACATATTGTATGTGTGTCGACTATAGAGCTCTAAATAGGATCACTATCAAGAATAGGTTTCCCGTTCCATGGGTAGAGGACCTATTTGATAAGCTACAAGGATCGACCTACTTCAGTAGGATTGACCTAAAAAGTGGCTATCATCAAATAAGTTGATCAAGACATTGTAAAGACCGCATTTCGCACCACATTTGGTCTTTATGAATACATTGTCATGCCTTTTGGCTTGACCAATGCACCAGCCACATTCAACTACTTGATGGAGAAGCTGTTCAGGCCTCATGGAACCTTCACTGGAGTGTTCTTTGATAATATTATCATCTACTCTAATTCATTAGACGAACACAAGCAACACCTCCAGGTAATATTTCAAGTTTTAAGAGAGAATAAACT
Organism: Adiantum capillus-veneris; assembly: GCF_014529385.1. NCBI lineage: Eukaryota > Viridiplantae > Streptophyta > Polypodiopsida > Polypodiales > Pteridaceae > Adiantum > Adiantum capillus-veneris. Next base: position 34,983,097 of record NC_140938.1, on the reverse strand, counting down.
TTATGTTAATCGAAAGAAAAGTGAATTTTTCTTGCAAGAGATTCAGTATTTAGGTCACATTATCTCTCAAGATGGCATCCAAATGGATCCATCAAAGTTAGAGGTAATAAAAGGATGGCCTAAACCAAGGAATCTTCATGAACTAAGAAGCTTTATAGGTATGTGTGCATACTATAGACGCTTCATAGAAAAGTTCTCACAAATTGTGGGACCATTACATGACCTAACAAAGAAAAGCGTTATGTATACAAGGTCTTCTAAGGAGAACAATACTTCCGGAAAGCTTAAAGAAAAGCTTATCTCTCAACCTGTGCTTACACTACTGGATCTCTCAAAACCATTTAAGGTCCAATGTGATGCTTGTGGTGATTTCCTTGGAGCTATTTTTCTCCAAGAAGGGCACGCCATAGGCTATGAAATTCAAAGGCTCGAACCTGTTGAGCAAGCTCTAGGCATATATGAAAAGGAACTCCTTGTAGTTCTACATGCCTTAGACTCATGGAAGCACTATTTATTGGGGACTCCTTTCATTCTGCGAACGGATCACCAAAGTCTTAAGTACTTCATGACACAGACCAAGCTCTCCGAAAAACAAATGAGGTGGGCAAATTTCCTTTTGCAATTTCATTTTCATATTGTTCACATTGCTGGCAAGCATAATCAAGTAGCTGATGCACTCTCAAGACGGCGGAGAGTGAATGCGGTTTCCATAGCAACTCACAATGATCTATCTTCAATGATAGATGAGTATGCTATTGATCCCTATTTTAGAGATGTGATTTCAGCCCTTGCATTAGGGAAGAAAGAAGAACCATTTACTTGACAAGATGCTTATCTTCTCTATGGAAATAGACTATGTGTTACTGACTCACTACGTGAGAAAGTAATGTATGAATCTCATGCTCCACCTTATGCGGGGCATAGAGGGATTTAGTCTACCTTAAAGGGAATTGAAACATATTTCTATTGGCCTACCATGAAAGTGAACATACAAGAGTATGTTTCTAAATGTGTGGTATGCCAAAAGACAAAAATTGATAGAGGGAAGCAACATGGGTTGCTTCAACCCTTGTCAATTCCTAATTCACCATGGGAGAGCATATCCATGGATTTTATCTTTGGATTGACTAAGTCTATCCATGGGAATACGGGAATATGGATGATAGTAGACAGGTTCAGTAAACAAGCTCATTTTATACCTGTCAAAAAGAATATCAAAGCCCATCAAATGGCAACACTCTTCATTTCACAAATTTTCAAGTACCATGGCTTGACAATGTCCATAGTGTCGGATAGAGATCCTAGAATGACCAGTAATTTCTGGAAGGGTGTCTTTGAGAATTTAGGGACAAGGCTAAACTTCTCTTCGGCCTATCATCCACAAACGGATGGCCAAAGTGAAATAGCTAGCCTAACAATTCTCGATCTACTAAAAGCCTATGTAACGGAAGTAGATCAAAGATCCCAATGGGAGAAGTACTTACCCTTAGTGGAGTATGCTTACAATAACACTGCACATAATTCCACGGGAAAAGCACCTTTCGAGGTAATTGAGGCAAGATCAAAAAGTCCCTTGCTACTTAAGGTACATGGGAAGATCTTCGCTACAGATGAGTATAGCCGAGACCTACAAGAATCTTTTCAAAAGATTAAGGATGCTATCTCTATCTCACAGCAAAGGAAAAAGGCTGCTGCTGACAAGCACAGAAGAGCCCAAGCCTTTAAAGAAAATGATTGGGTCTTATTAAAGTTTCCCAAGGCTCGATTAAGGCACACGACAGGCAAGAATCCTACGGGACACCAAAAGTAGTATGCTAAACTAGAAAAAAGATACTATGGTCCCTTCCAGATTCTTAGACCAATCAATGAGATGGCCTATCAACTCAAGTTTCCCAATCATTGGCTCATACACAATGCTTTCCATGTGAGCGTATTAACACTAGGTTGGTAATGGGACACTTTTATGTCCTTGGACACTTTTATGTCCTGTTAAGTGACCATTTTCCTTGAATTATGTCTAGAGTTTCAAAATGGATTTTGAGGTGCTATCTGTCTAGAAAGTTGTCTCATGAGCTGAAAAAAACTTGACATTTTTTTGGAATATCAATTCCATCTTTAACCTTGTCCTTGCACAACATTTCACAACCTAAACTGTGTGAAAAAACGAGTCCTGTTTTTGGCTTTTTTCAACTTTTTGCAACTATACCACTCTAGAATTCATGTTTGTGAGGTCTATAATGCTAGAGAACTATCTTTAGTAGTCCTCAACATGTCCTGATGCTTCTAGGGAGAAATAAATGTTAAAGTTGTGTGTTATGACCAAATTACAAAAATTGTCAAATCCTGTTTTTTAGCCAGTTTTAGCTCTTCTATGATTTTTTTGGTGGCTTTCATGACATTCAAATGCAGTTTTGATTTTCTATGTCGCATATTGTAACATAAAGCTAATATTCCTTGAGTTTTGGGGCACCTAATACCCTATTTTGCATAGTAGACAACAATGGTTGATTTTTTCAATTATAGAAGAAAACGAAACATTCTAGTATATCAAGTATAGCTTTTTCAATATTGTTAGTTTCTTGTGACAACTACATGCATTTTGTAGGTAGTAACCATATCTAGTCATATGGATCAAATTTGGCTAGACATTGAATAGTTTCTTTTGGATTCTACAACTCATAATGTTGAACCCAGTTTTTTCATGTTTGCTGTATTTAGCACTTCATCTTTGTCCCCAAGATTCCCCTTGGTAAGAGATGTATTATTCTTTTGACATGCTCCATGGCTCGTTATGAACCTAAAGGACAATAGGGAACTAAGAAAACATGCATATATTATTTGTATTGAGCGTGGCTATAGAAACTTTGATGATAGGTTTGTAGAATGGTAATTCAACTTTTTTGTACCTATTTCTTTTGGCAAAAAAAAAAAAAGTGAGTGAGAAGCAATCATATGTTCTGATCACCAACCCATTGAAGTTAACTAGGGAATTTATCTCAAGTCCTACAAAAATCCCTAATCTTATTTTTATGCAACAAAACGGAAGAAATGATTGTTTTGATGAAAATGTACTGGTCCATCAACTTTGGAGGCTTGGTGTGACCAAAAGATGAGAAATTTTACAAGTTTCTTATTTTTTCCATGTGTAGTAGGCCTTGAACTATAACCTCATGAAATGATTTTACAAAATGAGTGGATCTACTATGGTTTTGGAGGTTTTTTTCAAAACCCTGAAAGGACACTTTTATGTCTTGTTAGGTTACCAACCTGGTGTTAAAGCCTTACAAAAGAGAGCCACTTTAAGAACCAACTATTGAAGACCCACTGGAGATCAAGGACCAAGAGGAGGTGCTGCAGCCCGAGTCCATTCTCCGACATGAAGACAAGGTACTAAGAGGCGGTAAGACTATCTGACGATATCTTATTAAGTTTAAGAATTATCATTTTGAAGATGCTAGATGGATGCAAGGCATACAATTAAGGGATAACCTAAACCTTGTCAATGCTTCCCAAGAGTAAGAAAATGTTAAAAATGTTAAAAATGAACAAAGTTTTTGTCTTATAAGACTCTCTTTTTCTTTATTGTGCACAAAAATGAAGTAGTATGCATGCTTAGATCAAGTTTGCGGAGACGACGTCTCCCAAACACCAAGTAGATCTTGTCACTCTACTATGGAAGATTGATAGGAATAATGTGCAGACATGCTTGCGGCAACCTCAGGCTCTCAAGCACCAAATGGACTAGTCATCCATTGTGGAATGATGTCGTAGGGTCACATCGGGATCATCTACCCGCTAAGAAAAACACTCATGAATATGATTTATCTTCTCTACACCATAGTCGAGGACGACTATGATTTCAAGAGAGAGGTAATGTCATAATAATCAATATCTAATTCTCCTAAATGATTTTCTCATGTTAAACTGATCATTTAATATGGGGAAGTGCCAGGGGAGAAAAAACTAGAATATTGGTAAAGCTAGCAGACCGACCATAGTAGGGATCCAAAGGAGGGAAAATAGGGATCCAAAGGGGGGGCCATCTGCAAAAGAGACATGTGCAACAATGGGCTAAAAAGACCCTAAGGTTCAGCCCATTAAGACTTCCAAAATGCTAAGGTTCCAAATTTCAAAGGTTGTGTCCAAAGGTCAACCATAGGGGAATTGGATGCTTGTGTGTGTCCCAAAAGTATTTTCAAATCCCTACATAGGAGGGGGCGAGCCTAGCTTGTAGGGGATGAGAGAGAAAGTCACACACACACACACACAAGCTCCCTTTACACAAAGGGAATGAGGAACACATGTCAGCTCCCTAGCTCTGATGCCCACAAGGTGTACCCAATTCCTATTGGATGGCCTTGGAGGTGGACCAATGAGAATTAGGCTAAAGTAAATCTAGTTTAATTAATTTAAAAACACTTAATAAAAGAACCAATGAGAATTAAGTCCTCGAGAAGACTATTGGACAGTCTCCCAAGGGGTCCAATGAGGATTCAACAGCCCAATGGCTTGCCTGATTCCTATTGGCCAAGAGGCAAAGGGGTCCAATACAAGTTTAGTTGAATTATTAAATTACCTAAACCTCTCACAAAAGGGGAAAGGGGGACACATGCCAGAAGGCTATCACTTATACTGCTTAATTACAATTGGCTAGGCCTGGGGAGTTCTAATGAGAGTAGAGCATGAACAAATAGCAAGAGGGGTCAACCAAGAGAGAGAGGGGAATGATTTTTGCAAGGAATTATCACACACACACTCACGCAATCTCATGTGTGAAGTAAAGAAGACTGTCTCTCCTTCTCAAGCTTTAATGGAAAGCTTACCACCTACTCCAAGCTTGTGAGAAGGGAGGCCTACACCAACAACTCTTGTCTTTTTGACGCAAATCCAACCAAGATCCAAGCTTCAATGCATGCTCATCTCCTATACCATGGTAATTACTAAGCTAAGCTAAGCTAATATGAGTGATTATGTGAGGAGATGTACACCTTTCTCGTAAGAATACTCCTTCCTCTCAAACTACTCTCATACCCTGCTAGCTCTCACCATCTTTGAAGGTGTGTGAGGTCTTGGGTCTGAGACCGGGGATAATTGATGTTGTGTTTGCTAAGTGTTTTGCTTAGTGCATGAAGCTTTCATCTTCATTGCACTAGCTAGTCTTGAAGGAACACAAAGAATTGTATTGTACAATGTCTCTCTTGATGGGAGAAACCATAATACAAAGCCTTTTGGAGGGGGGACCGGCTCCATGCAAATCCGGTCCTCAACTGTTGTCAATAGCGTAATTTCTCTCTCTTTTGAAAGTATTGTTCATGCTATCTAACTAGGTGTTATGCTTTTTGTTGCTCTCTCCAACCAAGCACTCTTGTAATTCTCATTAGGAATCTATTCTAATCAAATGCCCACTATGCTCATGCTAATTTCCGCTACACACAAGTTTTTAGGCCATTAAATGTTACAAGTAATGACAGGTTGATACAATCGGGAAGCTTGTAGCCCCGGCTCATTAATTACAGAGTTTATCCGAGAAAATAGGAGTTACAATATTCTTGATTTATCAAAATAATAAGTGAAAAATGGTGTCCGTGTTAGCTTGCTGCTAACACATGTTCTCTCAAGTTTTCTCTTGCATAGTATAAGGGACTTCCAGGTGGAAGACCGCCCTCTTCTTGAGTAGATACCACTATAGCTCTTCGGGGTTCATTCTTACAAATTAATGTCCCATACCCATTGCATAATAATTTTTCACTACACTAACATGTCCACTCTCCATTTTTAGGAACTTTGCATATTACTCTTACATTAACATTCATTGAAGGATTCTACTCTTGTATAATAAAAAAAAGAAAGTTTTACAATTATTTGCCTTAAAAGTACAAGTTTGTACAGTCTAAAGTTTTGTATTTACAACTCATGGTTCTTACTAAAGCAAAATGTCATTGTCGAGGTCATTGTAGAGAGCATATGCAATGTTCATTTCAAGTTTTTCTACTTTCAAGTTTTTTTTGCAATTACAAAGGGGAGAGCGAGAGGATAGCTTCACGTATGCCATGACCGTGTTGCTTGATCATAAAACTCCCATCGCTTTCATGGAGATGTCCCATGAATGAAAATTGATACAAAGAAAACAAATGGGATTTGTCCAAAATGGGATTAATTTGAAACTTAGGTCAAGACAAAAACCTTTTCTCTCAAGAGACTCGTTTTTTTCTTAAGGACTTGTTTATGTAGACATTAAAAAGAAATAGGATCTAAGGGACTATAGCGCAATGAACCTAATCTAAATTTTCACTAGAATTAAAAACTTTACCAAGAAGATTTGATGTGGTTAGCTCTAGCATCACATAGAAGGTTTAATTGTGAATTTTTTCTTAAATGTCTAGAAGAAGACCAACGTAGGTGTTCACATGGGGGATTTAATGGATGGTGGTCCTTTTGGGCGAGGATTGATAACCATTGGTCTATATTTTGAGTTTGATTCATTCAATGTCCTAGAATTGCACCTGGATGGGAGTGAGGCCCAGTCTGATAGGAGGATCTGCGGATGTGTCTGACAATTAGCATAGTCTCGATAGGCTTGATGCAATAAGAATAGAGAGAAAAAAATGGCTCCAGAAAGGGATTGAATAAGGGAGGAAAATGTTATTTAATTAAAGATCTCTTCTAATTGTTTGGTTTAAAAGGAACCTTAGAAAGGCTAAGAATATAAATAGGCTATCCCACAATTGATCTCATCAACTGAACTCTTGTGTTGCTTCTCTAATTATTTATCTTAAAGAAACATAGAGTACATCAGTCTTGTAAGCCTTTCTCAAATAAGATAAAGAAAGATAAGAATTAAAAATTTTGCAAAGGTGTTGCTTGTACACATGGTGGAGGAGACAAGATACCCAAGTCTTGGGATGGGGATAGGGACATGCCTTGAGAAGTATATGTGACCACTTGAAAGATAACTAGATAGCTTTAATAATACTAAAGGAAAAAGGAATTCATTTTTTTAAACAAAAAAGGTGAAAATGATATGATAAATGCACATATTCAAGGATATGCAACAGTTTACATACTGCTTTCAAATGCTTGAAATGTATTCTTTGGTTAACTTGATTGAAAATTTGTTTTCCTAGTATCATAGTACTACCATGAAAATGTGTATTTACCAAACGGTTCGGTAGGAGGGTGGATTCTAGAGGACTATATTGTTGGCCAAAAAGTTGATCTACTCTTTTATGTTGTGTGTTAAGTTAAGAATGGGGAAAAGGATTTTGATCTGGGAAGTGGGGATCAAACTTGGGAACGAGAGATTGGTGTAGTTATTAATAATACTCATCTTAGGGGGATGCACCAACAGCTGTACTCCATCATAGCTGGAAAAAAAAGCACCGATGACCTTGAAAAAAAAGTGAATTAGAGGTATTGACAAAAAATGGCATCGAACTCTTTAGATTAGAAAGCTCTCAGACTTATACAAGAACAAAAGGAAAGTAACAATTGTAGAAAATAAAAGAAAGAGTCCATGATAAAGCACTTTGTCTACCTCATTTTTCCTACCAAAGAGAGAATTGAAAATATGTAAATATGAGAGACCCAACACAATATAGCTCAAATAATTCCTTGAGGGCCATTACTATGATTTGGATAATTTACTAGAAATATTGATAGAAAAAATTGAGATTAGGTATTAAGTGCTTTTGTATTGTTAGGTCTTATGATCCTACCTATGAAATAAAGCTTTAAATATCTATAAATGGTCTTCCCTATAAGGGACCACTAAACATTTCTCCATGAGCTAGACTCAAGACTATTTGTCTCTAGTCTTGTATCACTTTTTGGGATTGTGAAGGCATACTATGTGTAGCATTGATGATGTTTGACATCTGTCAACATTTTGCATAGCTTTGTATTTACCTTTCTGAAACATGACATACGTTCTGAGCGGGATGGAAACACATACAATGCCTCTATAATCACCCAACACACACTCTTGGGCTGACTAAGATAGGGAACACATCGATGGAGTGAGAAGAGAGAGACTATCCATTTGCCCACTATAAACAGACACACACACATACAAATGAGCTCAAAGGAGGAATATTTATCATGCCACATATAGAGAAGCCATATATTGAGTAGATTCACATATAAGCTCAACAATGTGTAGATACAATTGATCTTGGGCCAACACCAACGGGGAAAATAGCTCACACATATGGATGAATATGCCAGATATAATCACAAATTTGAGTAGAGGCTTCGCTCATAGGAGGGAAACTTACACAGCCAAAACATCAATAAAATAGTGAGTAATTTGAAAAAAGGGACAGCACCATTGCATTCGTAACGGCCAAAAACCCCACTCTTCAACATCAAAGTGCTCAAATCCGTACTTGGATGAGCAGTTTATGGCCAAAATAGGCTCCAAAAATAGCAAAATTTGAGTAGCGGCTCTTCATCCTCTTCTCTCCATGTTTTTTTGGTGTTTTTCTCATGTTTCAATGTCCACACTTCACTTTATCTCTTGGGAACCTTTGGCCTTTTGATTGATCTCAAACGGACCCCGCACGGCGAACATGCCAAAAAATGGCCTCGCAATGCGTTTTTATACCTTCTACATCCATCTGCACACCTAGCACGCAACTTTTCCCAATAGTGCATCCTTTTTTCTAAGCTTTGGACCCACAATCACGTGAAGTGGTCCCCAAATATAGTTCTCATGATGAACTTTCTGCATAATTCATCACAAGAAAACACCCTCGTTGTGTGACCCTCACTTACCCACGTGCAAGTCTTGATCCCATTTGACCTCTTGACACCACTGGATGCCATCTGACGCACCTGCTTACCTCATGGCTTGATATTTCTCATAGCTTCCTTGAGAATTTTTACGCTCCACCAAATCTCATAATTATAGAAAAAATTGATACTGGTGATAATGAAAATCAATGTACTATGTACAATGTCCTACCTATACACATGTGGGCCTCACGTAACCACCTAGCTCTGGACAAAGGGAAATTTTTTATTTGATACACCGTGCATGTGTATGTGCACATGTGCAATCACTTATTCCAAAAAACTCCCCTAGCCTGCTAGATCGTTCATGATTAGTAGTAGCAAAAAGTGATATGAGACTCACCGCGTCACAGGTCTCGTCATCCCTCACAGGCATTACTTGTTCTGCAAACATCTCATCTTGCTCCACCATCATTAATCTAGCATGATATAATCTAAGATGCAATCCATTTACCCTTGACTTATGTAGAATCCCATCCAGGCTAGCCAGTTGATATGTACCATTCGGAAAACACTCAACTACCTTGAAAGGGCCTTCCCACTTAACTTGAAACTTCTTTTGGAATGTCTTGTCTAGCTTATTGTTGTAGCACAAAACCAAGTCATGCTTCTTGATACCCTTAGTTTGGACCTTTTCATTTATCTTTGCAAAAGACTTATCTTGCATCTTTCCATAATGTTCCAATGCACTCATTCTATCCAGCTGAACCTCTTGTAATTGTAAGAGCCTCTCTTTGAATGCATGACTGGACTACCCAAGCAACCTTTCTAACATCTTGACCATAGGCAACTCTACTTCCACAGGCAGTAGTGGTTCCTTTCCATACACCAAATGAAATGGAGTAAACCCTGTACCTGTCTTCACGACAGTGCAGTAAAATTCCAAACTCCAATTGTTTCCTTGGTGCTCTGTTGCTTTCAAAATAATTTTTACCAACTCACGAGTGAATCTTTCATTTAATCCATTACATTTTGGATAATTAGGAGATTTGCTGGTGCCTAATCTTCATCTTATTTGAAAATTCTAATAGTTTAGCTCTAAATTCTGGCCCCTTATCTGAAAGTAGCTTCAATGGCACCCCAAACTTGCAACATATTTCATTGTACACAAATTTTTCTATATCCTTTGCAATGATTGGTTTTAATGTTTTAGCCTCTGCCCATCTAGAGAGATAGTCCAGTGCAGTCAAAATATAGCTTTTGCCCCTGCTTGTGATAGGTAACGGGCCTATTGCATCAATCCCCCACTTTTCAAACACATCAAATGCCATAATGGTTTTTCGTATCTCTAGCTTCAACACTCTCTTCCCAAATGCTTGACATCTACTGCAAGACCTACACCAATGGTGAACATCCTTGTGCAAACTAGGCCAGAGATACCCCTCTTGCAAGATATTATGCAAGGTGATCTTTAGAGCAAAATGTCCACCACATGCGCCTTCATGATTCTCTTCCAACACTCTATAAAGCTCCTCCCGCCAAGGTACACATCTCAACACGAGATCGGTCCCTTTCATGTACAAGACATCATCAATCAATTTGTGCTTGCATGCTCTACATACAAAACCATACTTCTTAGACTTCTTAATGTCTTTCGAAATGGTTCCTTCTAGCAAAAACTCCTCTTCCTGAACCAAACTTTCTTGGCCATGATAAAGAGGTAAATTGGTCCTTAACACAAATAGCTCCCCAATCATGCTTTGAGCTACTTCATATGCCTCTCCATTTAGAGAACATTCAATGTGTCTGATGTTCCATGCTTCAAACTTTTTAAACAGGCCTTTAATTTTGAACCACATTTTCTTCAATGAGGTGTTCTTGCTCTTCCACACACCCAACACTTGCTTCACAACTAACGAGGCATCACCTTTTATGCTCAACCTTTTATTCCCATGCTACAAACAAATGTGTAATCTGGATTCCATAGTAGCACATTCAGCCTCATTGCTCTTATGAGCATCCAATTTGAACCCTCTCTTGCATACTAGCTTCACCTCTAGATCATAAAGTGCTATACCCCTTGAAGCCTCATCATGGCTCTTTTGGTATGATCCATCAAAGAACAACACATGTGCACTTCTTCAACTACCCATCTCATGTCATAATAACTAATATCTAATTCTCCTAAATGATTTTCTCATGGTAAACTGATCATTTAATATGAGAAAGTACCATCGAAGAAAAAGCTAGAATATTGGTTAAGCTAGCAGACCGGTTAGAGTAGGGATCCAAACGAGGGAATATAGGGATCCAAAAGAGGGGATAGCTGAAAAAGATCAATGTGCAATAATGGGCTTCAAAGACCCTATGGTTCAGCCCATTAAGACTTCCAAAATGCTAAGGTTCCAAAATTCAAAGGTTATGTCCAATGGTCAAAACCTAGGGAAAATTAGATGCTTATGTGAAGACCCTAAAGTATTCACATATCCCTAGATAGGAGGGGGCGAGCCCAAATTGTAGGGAAGGAGAGAGAAGCACACACACACTCTAGGAGGCTCCCATTACACAAAGGGAATAGGAGACACATGTCATCTCCCTAGCCCAGTTGCCCCCAAGAAACATTCAATTCCTATTGGATGGCCATACAGGTGTACCAATGAGAATTAGGCTAGAGTAAATCTAGTTTAATTCATTTTAAAACACTTAATAAAATAACCAATAGAAAGTAAGCTCTCTAGAAGACTATTGGATAGTCTCCCAAGAAGGGGTCCAATGAGCATTGAGCAGCCCAATGGCTTGCTTGATTCCTATTGGCCAGACGACTAAGGGGTCTAGTGAGAGTTTAATTGCATTAGTTAATTACCTAAAGCTCTCACAAAAGGGGGAAAGGGAACACATGTCACAAGGCTATCACTTATGATTCTTAATTATCATTGGCTAAGCTTTGCAGGGTCCAATGGGATGCCAGCATGAGTAAAAATCATGAGGGGTCGACCAAGAGAGAGAGAGGGGGCTGATTTTGGCAAGTCATTAATGCACACACACTCACACAATCTCATGTGTGAAGCAAAGAAGACTCTCTCTCATTCTCAAGCTTTACTAGAAAGCTCATCATCTACTCCAAGCTTGTGAGAAGGGAGGCCTACACCAACAACTCTTGACTTTGTGATGCAAATCCAACCAAGAGCCAAGATCCAATTCATGCTCATCTCCTCTACTATGCTAGTTATTAATTATGCTAAGCTTTTATGAGTGATTATGTGAGGAGATATACTTCTTTCTCGAAAGAGGACTCCTTCCTCTCGGTCTACTCTCATACCTCAGTAGCTCTCACCATCTTCGAAGGTGTGTGAGTTCTTGGGTCTGAGACCGTGAGGGAGTTGATGTTGTGTTCTATAAGTGTGAGCATATTCTTGAAGCTTCCACCTTCATTGCACCAGCAAGTTATTGAAGGAACACAATGTGTTGTATTGTAAAATGTCTCCCTTGATGGGGGAAACCTATAACACAAAGCCTTTTGGAGGGGGGACCGGCTCCATGTAAATTCGGTCCTCAACTATTATCAATAGCTTAATTTCTCTCTCTTTTGAAGTATTGTTCATGCCTATCTAGCTAGGTGTTATGCTTTTTGTTGCTCTCTCCATTCAAGCACTCTTGCTATGCTCATAAGGAATCTATTCTAATAAAATGCTCATCGTGTTTATACTATTTTCCTCTATACACAAGTTACTAGGCCATTAAATGCTACATTGATATCAGAGCACAAAGTTTCTCTTTTCTTGCTCAATAAGGGAGGTCCTCAAGCTAACTATAATTCGTTGGTATTATGCAATTGAATAAGTAGAATAGGGATTTTTCAGCCTTGCAATGTGCCTGCTTCATGCAAATAACGGGGCATCACCATCGAGAGCTATGGTCTTAATAGTGGATTCCTACAAGGTTTGCCTATGGCTTAACACTAGAATGGTAACAGGACCTTTTTATGTCCTTGGACACTTTTGTGTCCTGTTAAGTGACCATTTTGCTTGAATTATTTGAAGAGTATGAAAATGAATTTCTAGGTGCTATATATCCACAAAGTTGCCCTATGAGCTGAAAAAAACTTAGCATTTTTTTTGAGTATCGATCTCACCATTAACCTTACTCTTGCACAACACTTTTGAACCTAAACTGTGTGAAAAAACGGGTCTTGTTTTTGGCTTTTTTCAATTTTTGGCAACTATACCACTCTAAACTTCATGTTTGTGAGGTTTAGATGTCTAGAGGTTAGGCCTTCATAGTTCTCAACATGTTTTGATGCTTGTAGGGAGAGCTAAGTGTTAAAATTGAAAGTTATGACCAATTTACAAGAATTGCATAATCCTGTTTTTTGGCCAAAATTAGCACTTTTATTATTTTTTTGGTGGATTTCTTGATATCCAAATTCAATTTTGATTGTGTAAGTGTAATGTATAACATAAAGCTAATCTTCCTTGAGTTCTGGGAGACCTAATATGCTATATAGCATAGTATATGATGATGGTTGAGTTTTTTGATTGCTGAAGAATACGATACATTTTAGAGTAGCAAGGATAACTTTCTCAATATTGCTAGTTTCTTAGGCCAATTGTGTGTATTTTGTAGGTAGTGACCATATCTAATCATAGACTACAAACTTGGCTAGATATTGAGTAGTTTCTATGGGTTTCTAGAGGTCATAATGCTAAACCCCAGTTTTTTCATGTTTGTTGTATTTAGCACTTTATCATTCCCCCCAAGGTTCCAATTGTAAGAGATCCATTATCCTTTTGACATGCTCCTTGGATCCTTTTGAATCCAGAGGCCCAAAGGGAACTAAGAAAACATGTATATAGTATCTGTACTGAGCGTGACTATAGAAACTTTGATGATAGGTCCGCAGAACGGCACAAATGCAACTTTTTTGTACCTTTTTTTTTTTGTCCAAAAAAACATTAGTGAGGTAAAAACAACCATATGTTTTGGTCACCAACCCATTGGAGTTAACGGGCAATTTTATCTCATGTCCTACAAAAATCTCCACTCTTATTTATATGCAATCAACTGTAAGAAATTGTTGTTTTGGGCAAAATGCATTGGTCCATCAACTTTGGAGGCTTGTAGTGACCAAGGGATGAGAAAAATTACAAGTTTCTCATTTTTTCCATATGTAGTAGTTATTGAACTATAAGCTCATGAAAGGATTTTTCAAAATGAGTGGATCTACTATGGTTTTGGAATTTTTTCCCAAAACCCTGAAAGGACACTTTTATGTCCTGTTAGGTTACCATTCTAGTGTTTACCACTATTGAGTGCAATTAGAAGCTTGACAGGAGCCGGTACTGTTTTGGTGTTGAAAGACCCTCTCTTCTATTCCTTGCAATTAATGATATTCGAGCCATGGGTACATGAGCTTGAGTGCTTTTCTAAGGGGTTAAGAGGAGTAGCAGCTAGGGCTTGAAGTGCCAAAGTACTCCTAAAAACTTTTACACCTAAAACTTGTTAGAATGGCTGACAATCGTAAAGAGAGTGAAATTTATGCTGATAGCTTTGATTTTGCTAATGAGTAAGCTACTAATGTTTCCCCTATGCTAACAAGAAATAAGTGAGTCTCTTGCCACCTCGGTGGAGATGGCTCCACAAAGACGGTGGGCAAAATGCTCTCCATCACCCCCTAAATGGAGAAGACCATCGGACACTTCTCCATAGCATAATTCAAAGAGGGATGATAAAAAACAAGAAAAGAAACAATCGAGCAAAAGGTCACCCTCTTCTTCATTTTCTTCATCCTCTTCCTTTTACGAAGAAAGTGATGGTGCAAACAAGGATAACCAAGGGAAGAAAAAGGCGAGAAAGAGAAATCCTATGCCACGTGGAAGAGGTCGTCCAAGCTCAAGAATTTCAAAGAGAGAGAAAATAACATCTCTTTTCTTACCTATGATGGCATCTTTGGTGCTACAGACAAAGTCTTGGCCTTCATCCAACAATTTGATGCGGCGTTTGGAGATGAGGGCTTCACAGAGTCCTCTAAGCTATACCATGTAGCTATGCATTTTCAAAAGTCCGCCAGACAATGGTGGTTTACCCTACGGGAAAATGGTGAAGCTCCAAAAACATGGAAATCTCTAAGAGATTCCATCATGAAGCAGTTTTTGGCTACCGATGCCAAAGACAAAGTACTCACCGAATGGCCAAGCTTGAAGCTCTCTCCCGATGAATCTATTCAAAAATATGTAGACAAGTTTTGGGAGTTACATCTCAAAGCCATTGTCTTCAAAAGATGGATTTTGGAGAGCAAAAACAACAATTTTTTGTGGGTCTAATTAACGATATGGTGGAGTATGTCAATTCCCAAAGGCCACGCGCCATATCTGCGCTCATACACCATACCATGGTGGCTTCACGAATCAATTTCCAACAAGGAGCTAAGAGAAATCTTAAGCTCATGGAGAACAAGGACCGTATCAATGAGCCTAAGGAAAGACAACACCAAAAACAAAAAGGATAAGGAGAAGGGAGTTTATAAAGGCAAAATTAATCTGTCTCCTGAATATCTTGAGCATTATCGTAAAGATAACCATTGTTTTAAGTGCGGGGAGCAAGGGAATGACTATCGTGCTTGTCCCCACAACAATACAAGAAATGAGCCTTCTAGAGTTACCTTGGTTAAAATCCAAGAAGAGTAAGCTCACCACAAAGGATCTCCTGTATGCCATGCTTGGGGAAAGGTAAGAGAACATGATGCTTTTACTCTCTTTGACCTTGGTTCTACTCACAATTTCACAGAGTTGGCCACCATGCTAGGCATCGAAGCCTATGAGATGGGAGATGTCATATTCGTTGATGGTGCTTTCAAGGGTCAACAAGCTTCAGTCACTCTCTTAATTGGGAAATTGAGGCTCCATGTCCAAATCTATGTGGACAAAGAGGACTTCTTTATCTCTCCTTTCAAGCATGAGGATGTAATCCTAGGGGCACCATGGTTTGATCGCACGGCTATCAACATTAAATTCTCTTAAAGGAAAATCTACTTTAGGTTCAAGGAAAAAGATATGTACATAGATGCTAAGGAGCTGGATAACACCATACACATTGTACATATGCAAGCAATAAGTCAATAAAGAGCTCTATTTCTTTGTGCATGATTTTTGTTAAAGATTCTCAGAATGAACCTAATGCTTTAGTAGAAGAAATATAAATAATCACTAAGAATTAGAGTTATCCAATTTTCTCAGGCGATTTCAAGATGTGTTTATTGACGACATCCCTTGTGAACTACCTCCTAAATGAGGCAATGATGACCATGCAATTGAACTTCCTCCAAGCACTTCACCGCATAATAAACCTCCTAATAGAGTTTCTCAAGCTAAAGAAGAGGAGATTATGCATGAGTTAGTTGAGAGGGGCATGGTTAGCTCTAGCTCATCTCCATTTTGCTCACCCGTGTTATTAGTGCAAAAGAAAAATGACACATATTGTATGTGTGTCAGCTATAGATCACTAAATAGGATCACTATCAAAAATAGGTTTCCCATTCCATGGGTAGAAGACCTATTTGATAAGCTACAAGGGTTAGCCTACTTCAACAAAATTGACCTAAAAAGTGGCTACCATCAAATAAGGATAGTTGATCAAGACATTGTAAATACCACATTTCGCATGACGTTTGGTCTTTATGAATACATTGTCATGACTTTTGGCTTGACCAATGCACCAACCACATTTAATTTCTTGATGGAGAAGCTATGCAGGCCTCACTGAACCTTTACTAGAGTGTTCTTTTATGATATCATCATCTACTCTAATTCACTAGACGAACACAAACAACACCTCTAGGTAATATTTCAAGTCTTACAAGAGTATAAAACTCTCTATTAATCGAAAGAAAAGTGAGTTTTTCTTACAAGAGATTCAGTATTTAGGTCACATTATCTCTCAAGAGGGCATCCAAATAGATCCATCAAAGCTAGAGGTAATAAAAGGATGACCTAATCCAAGGAATCTTCATGAACTAAGAAGCTTTATAGGTATGTGTGCATACTATAGACGCTTCATAGAAAAGTTCTCACAAATTGCGGGACCATTTCATGACCTAACAAAGAAAAATATTAGGTATACATGGTCTTCCAAGGAGAGCAACGCTTTCAAAAAGCTTAAAGAAAAGATTATCTCTCAACCTGTGCTTACGCTCTTGGATCTCTGAAAGCCATTGGAGGTCCAATGTGACGCTTATGGTGATTGCCTTGGAGCTGTTTTGCTCCAAGAAGGGCACGCCATAGCCTATGAAAGTTGAAGGCTCGACCCCGTTCAGCAAGCTCTAGGCATATATGAAAAGGAGCTTCTCGCAGTTCTACATGCCTTAGACTCGTGATAGCACTATTTATTGGGAACTCTTTTCATTTTGCGGATGGATCACCAAAGCCTTAAATACTTCATGATGCAGACCAAGCTCTTCGACAAACAAATGAGGTGGGAAAATTTCCTTTCGCAATTTCAGTTTCATTTTGCTCACATTGCTGGCAAGCATAATCAAGTATCTGATGCACTCTCAAGAGGGCCAAGAGTGAATGCGGTTTCCATAGAAACTCACAATGATCTTTCTTCTATGATAGATGAGTACGCTATTGATCCCGATTTTAGAGATTTGATTTCAGCCCTTGCACTAGGGAAGAAAGAGGAACCATTTACTTTACAAGATGGTTATCTTCTCTATGGAAGTAGACTATGTGTTACTAACTCACTATGTAGAAACTAATGTATGAATATCATGCTCCTGCTTATGCGGGGCATAGTGGGATTCAATCTACCCAAAAAGGGATAGAAACATATTTATATTGGCCTACCATGAAAGCTAACATACAAGATATTTCAAAATGTGTGGTATGCCAAAAGACAAAGTTTGATAGAGGGAAGCAACCTGGATTGCTTCAACCTTTGCCAATTCATAATTCACCATGGGAGAGCATATCCATGTATTTTATCTTTGGATTGCCTAAGTCTATCCATGGGAATACGGGAATATGGACGATAGTAGACATTCACAACCTCATTTTATACCTGTCAAAAGGACTATCAAATCCCATCAAATGGCAACCCTCTTCATTTCACAAATTTTCAAGTACCATGGCTTGCCAGTGTCCATAGTGTCGGATAGAGATCCTAGAATGACCAGTAATTTCTGGAAGGGTCTCTTTGAGAATTTAGGGACAAGGCTAAACTTCTCTTCGGCCTATCATCCACAAACAGATGGACAAAGTGAAATAGCTAACCTAACAATTCTCGATCTACTAAAAGCCTATGTAACGGAAGTAGATCAAAGATCCCAATGGGAGAAGTACTTACCCTTAGTGGAGTATGCCTACAATAATACTGTATATACCTCCACGGGAAAAGCACCTTTCGAGATAATTGAGGGAAGATCCAAAAGTCCCCCGCTACTAAAAGTACATGGGAAGATCTTTGCTACAGATGAGTATAGCCGAGACCTACAAGAATCTTTCCAAAAGATTAAGGATGCTATCTCTATCTCACAGCAAAGGCAAAAGGCTGCTACTGATAAGCACAGAAGAGACCAAGACTTTAAAGAAAATGATTGGTTCTTGCCTAAATTTTCCAAGGCTCGATTAAGGCACATGACAAGCAAGAATCCTACGGGATGCCAAAAGTACTATGCTAAGTTAGCAAGAAGGTATTATGGTCCCTTTGACATTCTAAGACCAATCAATGAAATGGCCTATCAACTAGAGATTCCCCGTCATTGGCTCATACACAATGCTTTTCATGTGAGCTTACTAAAGCCTTACAAAGGAGAGACACCTCAAGAACCAACTATTGAAGACCCACCGGAGATCGAGGATCAATAAGAGGTGTTGCAGCCCGAGTCCATTCTTAGACATGAAGACAAGGTATTGAGAGGCGGTAAGATTATCCGATGGTATCTTATTAAGTTTAAGAACTATCCTTTTGAAGATTCTAGATGGATGCAAGGCATACAGTTAAAGGATAACCTAAACCTTGTCAATGCTTACAATGCTTCCCTAGAGTGAGCAAATGTAAAATAATTAAAAAACGAAAAAAGATTTTGTCTTATAAGACTCTCTTTTTCTTTACTGTGCACAAATGTTAAGAAGTATGCATGCTTAGAATCAAGTTTGCGGAGAGGACGTATTCTAAAAACCAAGTAGAGCTTGTCACTCTAGTATGGAAGATTGGTAGGACTAATGCATAGACATGCTTGTGGCAGCTTAGGCTCTCATGCACCAGATGGATGAGTTCTACCAAACATCGAGCGAACTTATCCAAGCAAGTTCAAAATCGAGCAAAGTTATCAAGTGAGTTTCTCACACACACACACACATATATATATATACTTCTTTTCTAAAAAGAGATATCAAAGAGAGAGAGAGAGAGAGATTTCTCTAAACCCAAACAATAAATGGCAGCACCATTGCTCCCCAATCATGATTATACAAATCTAGTCATCCTTATACATGTCACCGTTGCTAGCAAAAATATGTTCTTTTGGAAACTTAACTATAGATCAATTAAACAGCTTAAATCACAAAGATGGAAGATGCGACTCCTTTCCATTTTGGATTATTGTTTGGAAAAATATAGCAGATGTTTAGAAGTTCATAATTTGCCGCAAATTTCAATCTCTTTTGAGCTTGTGCCTGCTCAAGACAAAGAATTCTTTCTGTTGCTTCTGCTTCTGATTTCGCGACCGTGCGTTGCCCTTAGTCTCTTTCTCTCTCTCTCTCTCTCTGTCTCTTTACTAGGAATAAATTGTAGCTAAATTAAATCATGATAAAGATGCCCGTTACATAAACCTCAAAAAAATAGCCCATTTGCTTCATTCTGCAACTACCCCCACACCTAAACATTATTACAGAACATGAAACATCATTGCAATCAGAACTCAATAGCTTAAGCATATGAGAGATAATACTTGTAGTTGGCAACATGAAGGGATTCATCAATGCCAACGCCCTTAGCAGCATCTCCAACATATTTGCCCAGTACAGCCTCAGAGTTGGCCTTGCATTGGGCAAGCAAAGCAGCTTGTGCTGTAGGATGTTTTCCTTCTTTCCAGCCCAAGTCTTCAAAGTGATGGCTTGCATTAATGCTTGTCCAAATGACAAATAAAGTGTCCATGGCTATCTCCTGAGGGGTTGTCTTTGGCACTTAGAGCCACGAGTAACCATGTTTGGCTTCAACAAGATTCCCTCCAAGAGTACATGATGATCGCTCAAAGCCGTATAGACAGTAGCAAGCACAATCTCCGTCTCAACAATATTGGGGACTAGACCATTCTCTTGGCATATGATGGCATAGCGAGCCAACCCATTTGCATTCTCAAGTATGTGAAGAGAAGATGGCTCAGTTGGACCAATCTTGAGCACAGCTCTCCACTTCGCAAATCGGGCTCCACAATTGGGCAAAGCCGTCTAATCCGTGAGTGGTTGTCTCACCGTTAGTGCATGCCTGCAAGGTCGACAGTGCCCTTATCTACCTTGATGCCGAGGACTAATCCACCCTCTTTAAGTACCTCCACAAACGGCTCCCTTGCCAGGTTACAATGTACTTCGCAGCGGCAATAACCTTAGTTGCATATTTACCCTCGAGCGCGGTCATGGAAGCTAGCAGGGTAGAGATGCAAGGGTCTCTCTCTCTCTCTCTCTCTAAAAATTGAACTCTCTCAAAGAGCGCGCGCCGGCGCGCACTCTTTGAGAGAGTTTATTTTTTTTTAGAGAGAGAGAGAGAGAGTGTTAAGAATTAGCACCATTGGCTTTGCTCCAATTAATTACCGGCAAAGTTAAATTTCTAAGGGGGCCAGCTGTAGAGTAGAAAATCTTGCCGCAGCTGAGCATTGTGGGATATGGGAGCAGTTGAAACGCAGAAGCAAGTGGAGGAGAAGCCGTGGGGGATGATGAAGCACCTGCAAAAGCACAAGCCAATGGCATTAGGTGGTAGGGTTTGTGACGCTTGTGGCGGGGGCAGGCGTGGTGGTGGTGCTGCTGGCAGTGATGGTGCCGGTGCTGCTGCTGTTAAGCCCATTGCTGGTGCCTGTTGGCTTCGTGATGGCGCTGTGCATGGAAGGTGCCCTCATAGCCGAGGGGGTGGCCATAATGGCTGTTTTTGTCGTGTCGTGGGTGTACAAGTATGTAATGACGGGGAGACACCCTAACATTTCCCAAAAGCTAGACATCGCCCGATTCTGCATCCAGGACGTAGCTAATGGGATGCGATGCAGGGCGTGCGACTTGTTTGGCCTCGCCCTTCATCCATCCTCTCACGACGGTAACGCTGGCGCCGAGGCTGCCCCTGGCGCTTAAGCTACCAGAGTTCTCTTTTTCTTCATTTTACTATTCCGCTAGGCGACCGTGCAATGCTCTTAATATAATTTTGCTAGTATGGGAATAACCGAAAAGTCTCAAGGTCCCCCCCTTTATGTAAACTGGAATACTAGTACAAATTTTCAATTTTTGAAAGTTTTTGAACTATTTTAGAGAGAGAGAGAGACCCTTGCGCTCTTTGAGAGAGTTGAGTTTTAAGTGTTTTTTTTTTGAGGGAGAGAAAGAGATCCACGCCGAAGAGGAAGCACAAGTAGTTGCGGCATAAGCAGTCATGACGATGAAGCATTGTAATGGTGGATGTAACAAAGCAGGAAAGAGGCCACACCAACCCCACTAGGTGCGCTAGCTGTGGATGATGTATGCCCAAGGACAAGGCTGTCAAGCGATTTCTTGTAAGGACCATTGTTGAACAAGCTGTTGTGCGAGATGTGCAGGATGCTTGCATTTATGATGGCTACGCACTTCCCAAGCTTTATGCCAAAATGCAATATTGCGTTTCATGCACCATTCACTCTCACATTGTCCATGTGAGATCCCGCACATCAAGAAGACTTCGGGAGCCACCACAGAGGTTTAGACACAACGAGGATATGCAAAACCAGAATCAGCGTACCAATGTTCCTGTTGTTTGGAAGTGAAGAGGTGTCTAATCAGTGCATAAGCTAGGAGAGGAAGAAGGCTCATGAATTTTGACTTCTATGATAGAATTCTTAGAAGACGCATGCTATGAACATTGCCACTGTGGTTGAAGCCATCAATTGGATGGATGTTGAGGGACATTTGAGTATTTTGGACATGCTTGTATCTTATGTTTTGGAAATGTCTTTCTAAGTTTTTTCCAAAAAAAGAGAGGGAGAGAAAGAGAGAGAGTTCGACTTGCTTATGAGACTCTGAGAAAGTAGGACAAAGAGAAGCCCTGCAAGTGAGCAAGAGACATGACACTAAAAATTCATTAAACTCGGCTGCTAAAAGTGAGTGACCGGTGCTTGAAAAAACTTTTTTCCAAAAACTTGTCAAACCTACATGTTAGAAACAAGAGAGGTAAACTGACTAAATCTGAAGGTTTTTACACTAATTTACAAAAAAATTCAAATTTTGGAGATTTTCTCACCTTTACCTATAATATTTAGAGGTAAATCTCAAAATTTGTAGGTGGGGTTACACTAAACCTAGGTTTGTGTTACACTAAACCTATGTTTTTTTTTAGCATTGTGAGTGACTTATAGAGGCGGCGCTGAGAGAGAGAGAGAGAGAGAGAGAGAGAGAGAGAGAGAGAGAGAGAGAGAGAGAGAGAGAGAGAGAGAGAGAGAGAGAGAGCGTAATTGGCTAGATTGGTTGAGAGCGTGCACACCCCTTCCATTCAGAGCTCGTTGCTCAGTGGCAGAGTCAGGCCCAGTTTTGTGGAACTCTAGAAGAAGGTGGAGGTACAGATCTACGTGCTACTAGAAAGACTGGTTTTTGAGAAAATATTCCTTGGCTGTGATCCCACAACTGTGGAAGACGAACTTCATTCTCTCTCTCTCTCTCTCTCTCTCTCTCTCTCTCTCTCTCACGCACACACACACACACACACACACACACACAGATACACACATCCAAACTCATCATCCTTGTTCTCGTCAAAAGATAGGGCCAAGGTGATTCCGAAGGCATTGCATAAGAGGTGATTGTCAAGCTGTTGCATGCAAGTGGTGATTATCGTTCATGTCGATACTACCTTATGATCTTCATCACCTCTCCCGCCCTTGGCCGCAAAGTCCTTGTGATTGGGGCCTCCTCTTTTGTAACTCACCATGAAAACTAAAAGAGTCCGTAGTCCATGAAAACTATCATTTTCATGTATGTGATGTGAAGGATATTTTCCTTTTCCTCTCGTTTCTCAAGTGTCATGATTATACGCAACAATATCTTTTTTGCAAGCTAGACAAAATGGAGTCACTCACCCAAAAAAAATTATCTCCAATTTCAATAAGGTACAACCTAGCACCAAAGATTGCAAATACACATTGTTCATATTGGCTTCAACCTACGACTGTTTCTATTATGATTTAATTTCTATGTATCTTGTGGGGTTTTGCTCTTTTTTATAATTGCTCGAAAAGGTTTTCTTGGAGTTTGAAATTCCTCATCCTGTAGTCAACCATGGCTAGGCACATAACCATTTATGGACGACAATGTGAAAACAAGATTGTATTTATGTTTGACAACAGCATCTATGCACTTTCTTTCTCTTTTATGATACAACATTATGAAATAATTAATGCATTCAATTTGCATCCATTAACTCTAATGGGAGATCATGTGAAGATAAAGGCTACAAGACTTGCTAGTGGTGAACAAATCTTCCTTCTCAATCATGGCCAATGTCAATTCTATAAGGTTTGCATTGCTATTGAAACCACACAAGGCATTGGAATTGTTAGGAAATATGACGTAGCTAAATAGATATTTGAGTAGATTACTTAATGGAGACGGATAGATTTCACACACAAGAGATTATAGAGTAGAGAGAGAGAGAGAGTACACACGATATACGTGGTTCACCCAATGTGGGCTACATCCAGGGGAAACCAGCCACTCAATGGATTTAGTACTTTAAAAACAAGAAGTAGTTTACAAAGGGATTATACCCTTAATAGAGCTCCCACCTTGCTTCACTCTCACCACCTCACACCCACCTTGTTGCATCAACTTCACACTATCAAATATGTGTAGAAATGGCCTCCTTTTATAGACCAGAAGGGATGCCCTCTCTTATGAGAGGCAGCCATGTGTAGCCGCCCTTGTGTGAATAAGTCCAAATCGGACCCTCCAATCCGCCCATGTGTGGCCGTCCTTGTGTAGACAAATCCGCTCTTGAATTTGGCCATCGGCCACCGGCCATTGACTACTGGCCACTGGCGAACCGGCCACTTTCCGGCCATAATATTCCGGAGAAAAGGAATATTCCGCCGCATTTTGGCCCTAAAGTTGCCCCTGAATTTTGGCCGTGAAAATTTTGGTTTCCGGCGAGTGATTTTTCTTCACGCACGATGGCTTCTCCTCATAATGGGGGCCTTACAAATGTGCATTTTTACCACAAAAAATTACAAGGGGTAAATCAGGCTCCATACTTAACAGTCTCCCACTTGGAGACTGATCTTCAAACCAAACTTGTGACTGCTTTCCATCTTGGCTTCTTATCCTTGAATGGCGATTGAAGATGAGCAAAAGCTCAACTTCTCCTTGTTGACCACCTTTGTAAACATGTCTGCAGGATTTTTGCTTGTATGCAATTTCCTAGCTTTAGTTGTCCCTCTTCCAAAAGAGTGCGTATGAAGTGATATCTCACCTCAATGTGCTTTTTCTTTGAATGAAAGGCTGAGTTCTTCGCCAGATGGATAGCGCTTTGGCTATCACTGTACAAGACACAATTGTCTTGTTTGAATTCAAGCTCTTTTAAGAATCTGTGAAGCCACAGAATTTCTTTGCTTTCCTCTGTCATTGCTACATACTCTGCTTCCACGGTAGAAAGTAAGACCACTTTGTGCAGCTTTGAAGCCCATCTTGCTGTTGTGCCTCCAACCGTGAACACATAGCCAGTAGTGCTCCTTCGAGTATCGTTGTCACCTGCCATATCTGCATCAGCATACCCTTCTAGAAAAATATCAGTTCCTCCAAAATACAAAGCATTTGTTGTTGTCCCTTTTAGATACCTAAGTATCCACTTCATAGATTGCCAGTGATCTTTACCTTGGTTGTCCATGAACCTACTTACAACTCCCACTGCATGTGCAATGTCTGGCCTTGTCCACACCATAGCATACATAAGAGAACCTACCGCTGCAGCATATGGAACTTTAGACATATAGGCTATCTCCTCTTGTGTCTTTGGACACATATCCTTCGTTAATTTAAAGTGACCAGCCAAAGGTGTAGAAACTGGTTTTGCATTTTGCATTGCAAACCTTTCTAGTACCTTCTTGATGTAATCCTCTTGAGATATCTTTATTGTCTTCTTCATCCTGTCCCTTGATATTTTCATACAAAGTATCCTCTTTGTAGCACCTAAATCTTTCATTGAAAAAGATTTAGACAGATCCTCTTTTAGGTCTTTGATGTCCTGCATGTTAGCACTTGCAATCAACATGTCATCAACATACAACATTAGGATGATGAATTTCCCATCTCCCAAATTCTTTTGTGTAGATGTAGTGATCCGAGTTGCATCTTGTGAATCCATGATCCAACATCCATTGGTCAAACTTCAAGTACCATTGTCTTGATGCTTGTTTTAAACCATACAAGCTCTTCTTTAATTTGCAAACCATCTTCTCCTTACCTTTTACTTCATACCCCTTTGGTTGAAGCATGTAGATTTCCTTCTCTAAGTCACCATGAGGGAATACCGTATTTACATCCATTTACTCGAGATTTAAATCATGAGCAGCCACAAGGCGTAAGACAAGCCTAATTGAGGTCATTTTTACAACAAGAGAAAATATTTCATTGAATTCAACACCTTTCTTTTGAGAAAACCCTTTTACCACAAGCCTAGACTTGTACCTTTTCTTCCCACCTTCTTCTTCCTTCACCTTGTACACCCATTTGCTTTGAAGTGCCCATTTACCTTTAGGCAACTCAACCAGCTCCCATGTTTGGTTGCGATGTAGTGAGTCCATCTCCACTTGCATGCTCTTCGTCCATTCTTCTTTGGATTCATGCTGCATAGCTTCTTCATATGATTCCGGCTCTCTAGAATCTGCGATCAAGAGATGGTTGAAGGAAGGAACAAACCTTTCTGGAGGCCTACTTGCTCTTGTAGATCTTTGAGGAATAGGTTGAGGCTCTTCAATTGGTTACGTTGTTGCACATTGTTCCCGTTTGCAGTCCTTGAGTCTTCACCGTCCTCAAGCTCCATGTACTCATCACCTGTTTCTTTTGTTTATTTTCTTTCCAAGTAATCTTTGTACATATTTTATTCGTTAAAAATTACATCCCTACTCCTTAAGATTTTACCATCTTCAGGATTCCATAGGCGATACCCAAAGTCACCTTCTCCATAGCCAATGAAGAAACACTTTTTGGACTTTGCATCTAGCTTTGATCTTAGGCTTCTATCTATGTGCATGAAAGCCTCACACCCAAACACTTTGAGAAATGCATAGTTCACCGGTTTACCTGTCCATGCCTCTTCTGGATCTCCCCCATCCAATGCGGTTGAGGGTGAGCGCTTGATTAAGTACACATACGTACTTACAGATTCTGCCCAAAGCTCAAGCGGTAGGCCTGCATGTAGGCACATGCTTCGTGATCGCTCCATGATTGTCCTGTTCATCCTTTCCAAAATCCCATTTTGTTGAGGTGTCCTTGGGGTTGTCCTTTGCCTCCGAATTCCATTGCTAGCACAAAAGCTTTCAAAATCTTGGCTGCAATATTCACCTCCATTGTCGGATCTAAGGCACTTAACCTTGGTACCTGTTTCATTCTCCACAAAGGATTTCCACCTTTGAAATATGGAAAACACATCAGACTTATTCTTCATAACATAAACCCATGTTTTTCTAGTCGCATCGTCTATGAATGTTACATAGTACAATTAGCCACTAAGTGATGGTGTACTTGCAGGACCCCAAACATCAGAATGGACCAACTCAAGTTTTTTATTTTTTCTTTCATTTCCTGATTTTTGAAATTTTACCCTCTTTTGTTTACCATAAACACAATCTTCACAGAACTATAAATCCACTTCTTTCAAACCTGGCAGAAGATTCTTTGTTTGAAGGATTTTCATTTCTTTGGAACTCATATGCCCAAGCCGGTAGTGCCATACTGCACTGTCAACTTCTATAGTTGTTTCACAAGCTGAAGGTTGCGTGCTCATAGTACACAAGTAAAGTGTACCGACCTTTTCTCCCTTGGAAACCACCAAAGATCCCTTTGAGATCTTCCACTGTTTGTTTCCAAATGCAATGTTGTGACCTTCATCGTCCAATTGTCCTGTAGAGATTAAATTTTTCCAAAGAGAAGGAACATGCCTAACATATTTAAGCTTCCATTCATTTCTGTTAACAATTTTGACAGAAACTGTACCTTTACCCGAAAATCTCACAAGCTTCATTATCTCCCAAGTATACATACCCAAAATTACGTTTGGTGTAATCTTGGAAATGTTGCTTGTGTGGTGTCGCATGGAATGAAGCCCGGGAATCTACTATCCAGGAATTAGACACATTGTCTAATGAGAGAATTAGAACATTCTGCTCTACTTTACCTGCCACATTGGCCTCCGATGTTGGCTTGTTGTCTTGAGACTCTGTCTCCTTCTTCTTCTTGGACCAGCAATCCTTCTTGATGTGGCCCTTCTTGCCGCAGTTCCAACATTCAAGAACTTACTTTGTGAGTGACTTGCTTCACCTTGAGCGATCACGACCCTTTTGGTTTTTGAACCTCTCCTTAGGCCTTCCTCTTGTTTCCACTGACAGTGCAGCACTTGCTGATTCTCCCGTGCTTCTCCTTCGTATTTCCTCGCTTAGGAGAACACCCACAACATCATCAAACTTAAGAGTATTTGTGCCAGAAATAGAATTACTCACAACCATCACAAGGCTGTCCCAACTATCCGGTAGAGATGATAGTATAAGAAGAGCTCGCACTTCATCATCGAAATTGATTTTCACCGATTGAAGCACAACTGAACCGTTCTCTACCATCTTTAGATTGAACCAGCGCTTCATAAGAAATACCTTATTGGATGTCGATGGTTTCTCGTAGAAGTCATCAAGTGACTTCATCAAGTCTTCCGTGGTCTTCATCTCCAAAACATTGAAGGACACCATTGACGCCAAGCTTAACCGGATTGTTCCCAGTGCCTTTCGATCAAGGACAATCCATGCTTCATCTGCCGTTGTTGCGGGCTTCTTTGCAAGACCGCCTAGTGGCAAATAGAGATCCTTCTGGTATAGATAGTCTTCAATCTGCATCTTCCAATGCTGGTAGTTTTTGCCATTGAACTTCTCAATCTTGAGCTTCCCTTCCTCTGCCATAACTCCCACTCAATTCAAGGAATCCTTTCCTTGAGATAATTTAGCTACGAGCAAAACTTTCTCTGATACCAGTTTGTTAGGAAATATGACGTAGCTAAATAGATATTTGAGTAGATTACTTAATGGAGAGAGATAGATTTCACACACAAGAGATTATAGAGTAGAGAGAGAGATAGAGAGTACACACGATATACGTAGTTCACCCAATGTGGGCTACGTCCATGGGAAAGCAGCCATTCAATGGCTTTAGTACTTCAAAAACAAGCAGTAGTTTACAAAGGGATTATTCCCTTAATAGAGCTCCCTCCTTGCTTCACTCTCACCACCTCAGACCCACCTTGTTGCATCAACTTCACACTATCAAATGTGTGTAGAAATACCCTCCTTTTATAGGCCAAAAGGGTTGCCCTCTCTTATGACAGGCAGCGATGTGTAGCCGCCCTTGTGTGAATAAGTCCAAATCCGACCCTCCAATCCGCCCATGTGTGGCCGCCCTTGTGTAGATAAATACGCTCTTGAATTTGGCCACCAGCCATTGAATTCGGCGACTGGCCACCGGCCATTGACTTCTTCCGACCATCGGCCACCGGCCAACCGACCGCTTTCCGGCCGCCGTCCGGCCATAAGATTCCAGCGAAAAGGAATATTCCTCCCCCGAGGCCCCTAAAGTTGCCCCTGAATTGTGGCCGTGAAAATTTTGGTTTCCAACGAGTGATTTTTCTTCACGCACGATGGCTTCTCCTCATAATGGGGGCCTTACAAATGTGCGTTTTTACCACAGAAAATTACAAGGGGTAAATCGGGCTCCATACTTAACAAGAATGAAAGAAACACTAGTAATAGTCAGATGGTCCCTCCAGAGTAGTTGGTAAACTACATGCAATGCCTTCACAAAGCAGCCTACACATGGTACTCAAGCAAGCAAAGGATATCATTCAAGTTCAAGAGCTACCTATGTATTATGATGGACATGCAGCATTTGAATTATCATCTTTTTGATCTATTTGTGCACAAATTTATGACAATTGCAACATGTGAATTTACCCTAGAGAATAATTTTGCACAAATAGAGTTGGAATATGCTCAGCAAGATTGTTCAGAAGCAAGGATATGACTGTGTATCAATGTGTGTGTGAATACATTAAAGGAAGAGTATGGATCTTTTGTTTGAGATTATTTTAATGTGTGTGAACACATTAAAGGAAGACTTATATGGCTCTTTTTTTTGATACTATTTGAGATGCAACATGGTTCCTTTGCTACACTATACTCTATAGAGTAACTACTGAGATCTTGATCTAATCTTTTTCATTGCTTATACTCGCTCGGTTTCTTGTCCGCTCAGAAGTACTCGATCGAGGCTTGGGATTCCTCCAGATGGATTAATCATCCATTCTGGAATGATGTCGTAGGGTAAGATAGGGATCCTCTACCCGCTAGAAAAAGGATAAAGGAATAGGCTTTATCTTCTCTCGCTGAAAGCAAGGGAGGTGGTACAAAAAAAGGACCAATTTTTTTCCCACCTTATTGGTACCACTGAAAAAGTGGGGACTGGTAAAATTTTTGTAGTTTGTGTCAAAACTTGTCCGACATTCTATTTTGATGTTCCTCTTTTAAATATGTATCCAATGATATATAATATGATAACTAATTTCATTTATGACTTGGATAAATCACATTGCAAAGATTTATCAAAGTACCATCAAAAGGTATTGTCAAGGAGGCCATAGAGGTGGACCAATGAGAATTAGGCTAGAGTATATTTATTTTAATTCATTTTAAAACACTTAATCATATAACTTATAGAAATTAAGCTCTCTATAAGACTATTGGACAATCTCCCAAGGGGTCTAGTGAGCATTCAGCAGCCCAATGGCTTGCCTGATTCCTATTGGCTAGAAGTCTAAGGGGTCCAATGAGAGTTTAATTGCATTAATTAATTACCTAAAGCTCTCACAAAAGGGGAAAGGGGCACACATCTCACAAGGCTATCACTGATGCTTTTTAATTATCACTGGCTAAGCTTTGCAGGGTCAAATGGGATGCCGTCATGAGTAAAAATCATGAGGGGTCGACCAAGAGAGAGGGGGGGCTAATTTTGGCAAGGCATTAACACACACACACACTCACAAAATCTTATGTGTGAAGAAAAAAAAGACTCTCTCTCCTTCTCAAGCTTTACTGGAAAGCTCATCATCTACTCCAAGATTGTGAGAAGGGAGGCCTACACCAACAACTCTTGGCTTTGTGATGCAAATCCGACCAAGAGCGAAGCTCCAATGCATGCTCATTTCCTCTACCATGCTAATTACTAAGCTATGCTAAGATTTTATGAGTGATTATTGAGGAGAAATACTTATTTCTTGTAAGAATACTACTTCTTCCTCTCAATCTACTCTCATACCCCGCTAGCTCTCACCATCTTTGAGGGTGTGTGAGGTCTTGGGTTTGAGACCGTGAGGGAATTGATGTTGTGTTTTATAAGTGTTAGCATGGTGCTTGAAGCTTTGATCTTCATTGCACTAGCAAGTTATTGAAGGAACACAAAGTATTGTATTGTAAAATGTCTGCCTTGATGAGGGAAACCTATAATACAAAGACTTTTGGAGGGGGGACCGGCTCCATGTAAATCCGCTCCTCAACTATTATCAATTGTTTAATTTCTCTCTCTTTTGAAGTATTGTTCATGCCTATCTAACTAGGTGTTATGCTTGTTGTTTCTCTCTCCATCCAAGTACTCTTGCTATGCTCATTAGGAATCTATTCTAATGCAATGCTCACTATGTTTATGCTATTTCCCGCTAGACACAAGTTACTAGGCCATTAAATGTTACATCTCACCACTTCTTCCTTAACAAGAATGTGATTCTCCTTGTAAGTCAACAAATCAGCTAGGGTAGCTCTTGTACTGTCTTCCACTAAAAAAGAGAACTCAAACTCTTGCAGCTCAATTACCCATTTCTTGACCATATTTGACATGTTAGTGCCGTTGATTAACTATGGCAAAAAGGCATAACTCGTTAAGAAAAAAAAGGTCGTGGTAGCAAGTAATGACAAAATCGTCAACAAGCAAATATTACATTGGCCATCACTAGCTCTACTTCCAGCAATTTTCTTTTTGCTACCAACTTCACTAGGATTGCACAATACACTGGCTTCATATAACGTTTGCCCTTCCCCTTTTACAACAGCATGGCTCCAATGGCATCATCCCCTTCTGATGAATTTACATAAAACACTTGCTCCCAATCAGGATTCTACATGGCTGACAACCCCCCTAACACCTCTTGAAACCTCTTGAAACACTTCTTTACAATTTTCATCCCATTGCAATGAATCATGGTTTTACACTTTTTGTAATGTATAAAGGAGTTGTGAAGACAATGGAATAGATCGTGCCATGTACTTCACTTTGTGTATAAAGGTTGCCAATTGCTTTTTACTCTTAGGTGATGGAAGAAGAATAATAGACTTAACCTCAATGCCATTTTCGAACACTGTTTGGCCCAATAACTTCACCCTTGGCTTTGCTAGATGACATTTCTTTGGATTTAGTTGTCCTCCACATTCATCATATCGAGAAAATACCATTTTCAACTTCTCATGGTGTTCAGCCCTATTGTTGTAGACACAAAAGTCGTCATTAAAATCTTTAACACAACTACCAATGAATGGTGATAATACCAAATTTGCTCTCTCTTGATAGAAGGATGGTCTATTTGACAGCCCAAATGGCAATACCGTGTAGCAATAACAACCCCATGATGTAATGAAAGTTGTCTTTGTTTGGTCTTTAAGAGAAATCTTCAATTGAAAATAGACTGAAAAACCATCACACACAGTACGTCTCATAACCTGCCACCACTGAATCCATCGATGAATGGAAGAGTATGGGTTTTGCTTAGTGGCTTCGTTTAAGGGTTTAAAATCTACACAAATCCTCCACTTTACATCCTTGTTTCGGATGACCACTACTGGACTCACCCATTCTATGGTCTGCAATGGGACTACGAACCCTGCCTTCAATAACTTGTCCACCTGTTCTGCAAGTCTTCGAGCTAGAAAACTAGCCAGCATGTGCATATATATCTCCTTCTTCATAGTTGATAGGTCTCCACAAATCAAGAAAACTAGCCAGCTTGTGCATATATATCTCCTTCTCCATAATTGACAGGTCTCCACTAATCATTTGTGTCATCAATTCCTGCTTCTTTGACAATTCAACCATGGTTTGCATCGGCCCTTCAATCACTTCATAAGGCCCTTCACTTTCATCTTCAATCTCATTTGCAAATGCAACTAAACCAGACTCATGGATTTCTTTGTCCACCATCAAAAGAAATGCAACATCAACATCCTCATCATTGCTTGTAGTACTATCATTGTCCTCGTCAAACAATGTGGAATAGTCTTCATCACTAGACTCATCCTCATCTTCATAAAGTTCCTCCAGTAGTTTCCTTGTGTCCATATTATGTAGCTTCTTAGCACATGCCTTTCCTGTTGAGTTTATATGTGAAGCTACTCAATATATGGCTTCTCTATATATGGCACCCAAGTCCTCTCTATATATACAACATCTCATGTGTGTATTCTACACACTTTGGGGTTCTATTTTTGTGCTCTCTCTTTCTCTCTCAACATGGTATCAGAAAAGTACGTTTTTGTTTTTGATTTATCTGCTAATTGAAAACAATTTTGTAAAAACTAATCATGAAACAG
The DNA here is from genome assembly GCF_014529385.1 of Adiantum capillus-veneris. Classification (NCBI taxonomy): domain Eukaryota; kingdom Viridiplantae; phylum Streptophyta; class Polypodiopsida; order Polypodiales; family Pteridaceae; genus Adiantum; species Adiantum capillus-veneris. Next base: position 34,950,267 of record NC_140938.1, on the reverse strand, counting down.
ACCGGAATCGATGTGGTCTACAACTTTGCAGAAGGAAGTTTTTTCAAATTCTGCACCAATTTTGAGTTATCGTTCGCGGACTACGTACATACCTGAAAAGCAACTTTCTCTTTTTGTTTTTGATTTATCTGCTAATTGAAAACGATTCTGAGAAACTACTCGCTCAAGGGATCGGAATCGATGTGGTCTACAACTTTGCAGAAGGAAGTTTTTTCAAATTCTGCACCGATTTTGAGTTATCGTTCGCGGACTGCATACATACTGTTTTTGAGTTTTCTCTTGATTGAAAACGATTGAAAGGGACTAGAATCAATGTGGTCTACAACTTTTCAGAAGGAAGTTTTTTCAAATTCTGCAACGATTTTGAGTTATCGTTCGCGGACTGCGTACATGTCCGAAAAGCAAGTTTCGTTTTATGTTTTTGATTTTTCTGCTAATTGAAAACGATTTTGCAGAAACTACCCGTGTAAGGGACCGGAATCGATGTGGTCTACAACTTTGCAGAAGGAACTAGCTGCTGCAGGCATCGGAATCGATGAGAAACTATTTGCTTAAGCCATCGTAATCAATGTGGTCTATAACTTTGCAGAAGAAAGTTTCTCTAAATTCTGCACCGATTTTGGGTTATCGTCTTGGACTGCGAATATGTTTGAAAAGCAAAATTTACTTTTTGCTTTTGATTTTTCTCATAACTGAAAACTTCTCGATTATATTTTTTCTTCATCAATCATATATTTGTTATTGACGTAACTTTGCTGCAGAAGCCAGTTACATATCGTTCCGATTCAGTCGAGCAGTTGATGATCGTCCAAATTCTATCGAGCTATTGTTGGTACATGATCTTTTGTTATATGATATACTCGTTCATTGATTCTCGTATAAATATTCTTGTAGAGATATAGTTTCGTCATTTTATTGATAATTTCTCGTTGATACCATAGTGATTTTGATGGTACCATGATGATGTTTTGTTAGTACTTTAGTCATGGTGATTTTTGTTGATACCATGATGATATTTCATTGATACCATGGTTATTCTCAGTGATGCCATGATGATGTTTCGTTGATACCATGGTTATTCTCGGTGATTCCATGATGATATTTCGTTAATTCCATGGTGATTTTTGTTGATACCATGATGCTGTTTCGTTGATACCATGGTTATTCTTGGTGATACCATGATGTTGTTTCGTTGATACCATGGTTATTCTTGGTGATACCATGATGTTGTTTCGTTGATACCATGGTTATTCTCGGTGATGCCATGATGTTGTTTTGTTGATACAATGATTATTTTCGATGATATCATGTGCTTTTCGTTGATTCCATGATGATTTATTCATTTTTATTGATACAATGATGATGTTTTTTTAATACTTTGATGATATTCATTGATCACTACGTTGATAGATGTTGTTTTATGTAGTATATACACATATCATTTGCATCACGTAATCACGCATCTTGTACTTTTACGTTCATACTCTATGTACCATATGTTTTCGGGCGTATATATGTCGTCAAAAGAGTGGCGTCGCGAACCATATCTTATGGCATTGTGAATGTAAATTATTTCAGTAACGATGCTAATAATTTTCATGACTATGTTTTTTGTTGAGTCTATGATCTATGTAGGATTCATCAAAGAATTGATTTTATGAAGACAAACTTGGTGACAATAAAAGATTTATGAAGATATGTTTGGTGATGTCATATTGATGACAACATGAAGATATGTTTGGTGATACGATAGTGATGACAAGCTACATAGCAGATTCATGGAGACACTTCTGATTACGAGCTAATCGATAGCCTTTACACCTCTTTATTGAACCTTTGTATTCATTATTCTTTGTAAAAGGAGTGATGTAGCTCCTCATAAAATATTCATTGTAAAAGGAGTGATGTAGCTCCTCATGAACATTTGTATATTCAATGATTTTTATAATATAATGGTGGGTGTATATATAGCTGTGGGTTTTTCCCTTGATCCCCCAAGGGCTTATATGTGAAGCTACTCAATATATGGCTTCTCTATATATGGCACCCAGGTCCCCTCTATATATACATCATCTCATGTGTGTATTCTACACACTTTGGGGTTCTATTTCTGTGCTCTCTCTTTCTCTCTCAACATTTCCATAGAGGCTAATCGTACCACGTCTCCAATTTTGAATAGCTCCTACTGCATGTAACCATGGCCTGTCGAGTATAATAAGATATGCTCTCAACCGTGCTGGCATCACATGAAAATCAACCACCACCTTTGCATCATACACCTCCACTTCTAAGATCTTTAGAACACCCATATATTTTACCTTCTGATGGTTTTCCAATATGATTCGGAAGCCTCACACCCCAGCCACTATAAGACCCATCTTCTCAATGCATGAGTGTGTAATGACACATATTTGGGCTCCACCATCAACATAACCTTGTCCCATATATTTTCTTCTATGTCACACATCTACTATTGGGCAAGTATCTAGTAGCTCATCCATCGCCAACACCTGCACTGAACCTGTTTGTGGTTCTTTCTCCATCGGGTTAACCATCCTCTTCCACTGTCGCTCTAGCATAGGCACCATCTGTATAAGCTTTCCAAAAGTAATATTTGTTTTCCTGCTTGTCAGATCCTCTTTCAAGTCATAACTTAATTGCCCATCTCGTAGTGGAAAATTTGAAATATGAAACTTACAACGAGCCCTCCTTTTCTACTTGGCCTTGACATCCCCATCTTCATGGCTCTTTCCCTTCTTCTTACTAGTACCTGCACTATTTCTTCCTTCCTTATCGTGCCTAGTTCTCTTTCCAATAGGCATCACTAATGTATCCTCCAACTTTGTTGCCTTCTCCAAGGTGACCACACATATCACTTTTTTCTTTCCCTTTTACTCTTGGGTTAATCTATTAGTTCTTTCTTCTCCCTTCATTTCAATGCCATAATCATTTGACCTAGTTAGCACATGTATTGGCAATGGATACATGTCTGCCCCCATCCTTGGTGGCTTAACACATTGTGGGACTGATGTGGCCCAACTCTCCGCAATTATAACATGTGTGTGTCTAACTCCAAACTCTACCATTTCTTTGTCCAACACCATTCCTGGGTTTTCCTTCACCTCCTCATTGATTTGCAAACCTCACACAACCTCAAATATTTCCAACATTACCTAGCATGTTGAGGCAAAGATTCTTCATTAAATCTACCACTTGCCTCATGTCTTGCCTTAGCCCATCATCTTGCACTACTATAGTGACCATTGCTAGCATAACCTGAGGAGTAACAAAAACCACTAATTCATGATGAACCCTGGCATGCAACCTTGCAAAGAATTCATAGGCCAAAACTCAGACCTCCTGGGCAAATACTCTACTCCTAGCTGACTAGTTCTTCTCAGCTTCCACTCTTTGCTCCTCGCGACATCTAATGCATCTTCATATGTCCTAAGCTTATTTAGATCCACTATCCAATGTATATTCTCCCAAAGACCAATCAAAAACCTGTCCTTCTTCATCATGTCAGGTGGGGATACCTATGGTGCTAAAGCCTTGCACATCCTCTCCCATGCCATTGAAAACTTACGTATGTACTCATCTACTTGCTCATATTCCCTTGCATCAAACCATGTACTTCTTGCCACACTTTGTCGGGATCTTATCTCTTCACAAACTCCACTTTCAATCCATGCCTTAGATTGTCCCAACTTAATCTCACAGGGTGGATCAACTGCACGCAACTCCTCTTCAAATGCTTTGGATCAAACTCGTGAATCACTCTTCAAATAAATCTGAAGAAGATGTAGCATCTACATAGAATCGTGATTCTGATTGCAAATTCAAGCCACCTCCATCTTTTCCAAAAAATCTTCCACATCTTCATCACTTCTTCCATGAAATTCCGATAAGAGAAAGTCATGGCTACCCAAGTTACAATGCTTTGAGAACCCCTTCTAACACAGGTGCAAGAACCCAAAATTTTTTTACTAACTCAATCCCATAAACTTCAATGGAGCTCAAGATTTTAGAAAATGATGAATACATGCATGCATTTTCACAGTTAATCATCGGAATTACAACAAGCAAAGGAGATTCTAGTATCTCTCTTAATTGGCCCAAACATAAAGACTATGTGCTACTGGTAAAAAATCTTCCTGTCCACACGAACATTTATCTGGATTCTTTGTGCAAATGAAAAGGAGTGAACTGAGGTCCATCATGATTATCCATTAAACGCCAACCACGCAGCTCCCAAGAAAATACACTTGACTAATTACCCTCTTATTTTGTCAGAATTTCAACAGCATCACAACCTAAATGGCTTAAAAAACCAAAAAATCAGCCATCATAACTTGGAGAATTTTTGATAGAGTTTCGCCAGAATTAGAGCAATAAAATCCAAAATATAGACTGTATAAGTATGCATAACCTGCCAACAATGGCACCCAAGCATCAAGTAAGAATCACTAGTACATAGCCTATGACGAGGTTACGAAAAGGATACTCTAGCCACCTGTATGACAGAAAGGATCTCACACTTGAGAATCCCCCAAGCTCAATGAAACCTCAACACGACCCTCTCATGAAGGCTTATGAAAATATTGTATACTCAAGTCTCATAAATGACTATCTTCCATACCAAGTCTCGGAAATGGCTGGGACTGCCAAATAAAACCATGTATGGCTCCCCAAAGGTGTACAATGGAAATATCCACATGTAACGTACAATACCAAACAATGCGCTTAAATAGACGCCAAATGATGCATACCCACGACAACTGCAAGTGCCTCCCACTTGCCAATATATCACGCTACTCCAACTACCTATGCCTGAATCACTTGTACTTGTACATGTACCCTATAATGTGAAATGTGTAATCCCAAAGCTAAAGGTACTCAAAGAAGATCCTTGATGGGAGAACCAAAAGAATGTGAACGGGATGAAAACACACACAACGCCTCTATAATCACCCGTCACACACTCTTGAAATAATACACACACACATACACACACACACACTATGGGGAACTACTCAGCTTACAAAACCCACATTACCGAGACAGGGAACACACCGATAGAGTGAGAAGAGAGAGACTATCCATTTGCCTACTCAACACACACACACACACACACACACACACATACAAATCAACTCAAAGAAGGAAAATTTATGATGCATAGATACAATTGAGCTTGGGCCGACACCAATGGGGCAAATAGGTCACACCATATGGATGAAATATGTTAGATACAATCACAAATTTGAGCAGAGGCTTTGCTGACAGGAGAAACTTACACATCCCCAACAGCAAAAAAATAGTGAGAAATTTGGCAAAATGGATAGCTCCATTGCATCCAAAATGGTCAAAAATCCCACTATACAATATCAAAGTGCTCAAATCTAAGCTTGAATGAGCAGTTCATGGCCAAAACAAGCTCCAAAAACAACAAAAACAGAGTAGTGGCTCTTCATCCTCTTCTCTCCATGTTTTTTGATTTTTTTTCTCAAGTTTCTTAGTGTCTATACTTCACTTTATCCCTCGGAAACCTTTGTCCTTTTCATTGACCTTAAACAAGCCTCGAACAGGCCAAAAAATGGCCTCGCAGTGCGCTTTTGTTACCCTTCTGCATCCTTTCGCACACCTGACACTCAACTTTTCTCAATAATGTATCCTTTTTTCTAAGCTTTGGACCCGCAATCACGTGAAGTGGCCCCAAATACAGTTCTCATGACGACCTTTCTGCATAATTCATCACAAGAAAACACCCCGTTGTATCCTCACTTACTCACATGCAAGTCTTGATCGCATTTGACCTCTTGACACCATTGGATGTCATCTGACACACCTGCTTACCTCATGGATTTCTCCCGTTGATAGCTTACTTGAGTAGTTTTGGTAGATATGTTGCGCAGAGGAGAGAGGATGGTACAAGCTTGCAGAGAGAGAGAGAGAGAGAGAGAGAGAGAGAGAGAGAGAGAGAGTAGTTGTGTCTGTGGTCTAGGTCCTTGGCAGCTAGCGCAAGCAACGGACGAGGAGAGAGAGAGAGAGAGAGAGAGAGAGAGAGAGAGAGAGAGAGAGAGAGAGAGAGAGAGAGAGAGTTGGCAAGTAGTCGAGAATGAGAGGAAGAGAGTGTTTTGTGCCAGCGAAGAGTGGTCCTCAAGTGCAACATAAGTGGAAGCATAAGTTGAGGGAGAGAGTAATGAGAAAAAAAGTTATGCGGACCCTAACAAAGCAAGGAAAGAAGAAAGAGAGAGAAGGGATGTCGTGTAGCAGTAGAGAGAAGATACGTGTGTGTGTGTGTGTGTGTGTGTGTGTGTGTTGGCTCCTCTTATAGACATCTAAATGAAAAAGTAAAGTGGGTGTGAGTGAGTGGTAGAGGGCTCAAATGCAGAGACCTAAAATTAACCACACACTCAATTAGATTGCACATACACTTAATATTAGTGCACACAATTTCAATTGGCCATTCAAACATGCAATAAGAAAATAAACAATTCACATTACCATATGAAACCATCAATCTATGCACATTTAGTTCTAGAAATTTTTTGGTACTACAATGATATACAAGTGTACAAATCAAAAGCTCAAAATCACAAAATCAACAATGGCTATGCATACCATAAATGAGTTGAATCCAATGGCACCATCCAATTGTCAACTGCTCAATGTGTAGGTTGATTTTGTTGAAAGCTTCAAAGCTCTAATCTTGCATTCCAAAACCAACAAATAGTTATGTGATTAGCACAAATCAGCATTGTTAAAATGTAATCCAACCCTCTAATTCAGCAAATACCAAAGCATAAGCACAAAATGTTAGTCCAATCAGTCAAAAAATGTTGTATAAGTTAATATAAATTAGTGAAATTAACAAAAAATTTATGTGGAGTTGAAAAATGTAGACACATAATTAGAAAAATTTAGTATCAAATTAAGAAAGATTGATCACATTTTCATATGCACACACATCCAAATTCCACGGATTAACAAACACAAAAGAAATTAGTGAAAAAACCTATTTGATAATACCATAATTACACTAATGTAGACCATCGCTTCTTGATAACATCAAATATTGAAAGTAACATCGTAACACAACTTCAATGATCAGCACGTAATTGTCAATCCAAAGAAATGAGCAACCCGATTAGGCCATGGAAACACTAGCACGATTAATGAGATAATCATGACAACAAAAACGATGACTCTTCGAGATAAGCTTCCCAACCTATAGATGAGCTAAGCCACAAAGGTTTACAATCTCCACATTCACTTCTCTTAACCTCAAATCAATCTTATCACACACACCAATGATTGCAATGATACACACATCCCTAATCTCATCATGCAACAAACGAATCGCAAACACACACATAGATCTATTGAACATCCATATTTTAATCAAACTTACATACACACAAAGAATAGAGGACAATCACACAAGACTAGAGTTAAATTAATTACTAATTAATTAAAATTTAGATAATGAAGCATTATAGACAATTATAAGAGAGTGAAAGAGGCATAATGAAAGAAATTTGAACATTGATTAATGTTTATCAAGTAACATGAGCAAAGATAAGTTCAAGGACCCCACAACCACACATCTCATAAGCCTCTTACTAAAATGGGTTTCAAGAAATGAGATTGAGAACCCTATTTTCATTTACACACCACCTTATAAGGTGAAAATTTTCCTTCCTTGGATGTCGAAGATTTTTAGGGCTCCACAACTTACTATAACTGCAACCTGAGCACACTAATCGACCTAATATTTACAACTTGAAACTCTCATTGAACCCGTAACATGTTACAATTATTATAATGACGTCTTAAAATAAATCGAGAATTTTCATTACATGGCCATTTCGAAAAAATGTAAGATCTTTCAATCTTTGATATGACATAGAGAGCATGTCATGAGACAGTTAAAAGCTCAATCGAGCCTAGTCCCATTCCACACAAACCATAGAGCCATTTGGGAGAACTCTTACTTGCAATGGTTGGTGGCTCAAAGGGAAACCTTGGAGCTCCAACGATTTTCTCTCTTGGAGTGTTTTGTTTGTGAGATATGCCCAATAAGAGCAAGTACAAGAAGCTCTAGGATGTTCTTCGACAAGGATATGAAGTGAGGGCATCTCTCCAGATGCAATTACCTATGCTTGAATCTTGAAGGCATGTGACATTATCAAAGACACTGATCTGGAAAAAATAATTCAAGATAATATTGTTCGTCAAGGGCTATTGAAAAGAAAACAACATGCACGTTGACAATGCCTTGGTCAACATGTATACCAAATGTGGTGTACTTCAAAAAGCACACAAAATGCTTGAGGAGCTACCTCTTTGGGATGTTGGATCTTGGACTTCAGTGATTGCAAAATATCTGAAACACGCGCAAGGTCAACAAGCATATGCAAGGAGGGCATATCCTCTCTTTGAATGCACTAATAGAAGGATATGCGCAACTAGGGTTAGAATATGCACATATGCAAGAGGAGTGCACTTTCTTTACCTCTGTGTTGACCTTTAGCTTCTAATTATAGTGACAATGAGTAAGAATACCTGCTAGACTAGCCCTGGTGGACTTTTCTACCTGCATGGTGTAGTCAAGCTCTTGTAATCTAACCATCCGCTGAGAGATCCTAGATGAGACATCCATGTGTCTCATTACATACGAAAATACCTCTTCCATTGTCAAAATTACAAAGGGTCTAGGCAATAGATAAGAGCGGAACTTTGTAGTGGTAAACATTACTGCGAGCACCATGTGCTCTACTGCGGTGAATCCTTTTTTTTATGGGATCATGACACGACTAGAGAAGTAGATAGGACGCATGAAAGAGTTTTGGGTGTCCTTTTGCATTAGTATGGATCCAAGTGTATCACTTCCTACACTGGGGTTTGTTGGGATTCAGGCCAACTGGTCAGACATCCCACTTACTACTAACCCATTTATTAACTTAACTATTATACACTTATTCTTAAATACAACAGAATAAGGAGCTGCAACAGGATAACATTTCTATGAGCCTCACCCAAAGCAGGTCTCTCTCTCTCTCTCCTCTTGCACTTGCACTTGCACTTGCACACACTTCCCGCAGCACCTTCAACTGGTATAAGAGCATGGTTTGTGCTTGTTGTTTTTGCGTTCGTGCACGTGCACTTTCAAAAGTGCAAACAGGTTTCCGATTTTGGCATCCGCAAATTCAGCATTCCGAGAGTGTTTCCATCAGATGTCCTGGGGTTTTACGCCACTTTCAAAGTTGTTCGTGCAGTCGAAAGCTTCATCCAAGCTACGCTTCAGGAGTTCTATTTTTCAACTCCACTTTTGCTATAGCTACAAGTATAGGTACATGTACAGGACAGAGTTGTAGGTTGTTCAGAGACTATTTTGGGATTGTATATAGCCATTTTATGACTGTTATGTGCTATTGAGACGATGTTTATGGGTTGATTATTGTTGATCTTATATGTGAAGCTACTCAATATATGGCTTCTCTATATATGGAACCCATGTCCCCTCTATATATACATCATCTCATGTGTGTATTCTACACACTTTGGGGTTCTATTTCTGTGCTCTCTTTTTCTCTCTCAACATGGTATCAGAGCAGTAATTTTTTGTTTTTTGATTTTTCTCTTGATTGAAAATGATTTTGCAGAAGACGACCGGAATCGATGTGGTCTACAGCTTTGTAGAAGAAAGTTTTTTCAAATTCTGTACCGATTTTGACTTCTCATTCGCGGACTGCGTACATGCCTGAAAAGCAACTTCACTTTTTGTTTTTTATTTTTCTCCTGATTGAAAACGATTATGCGAAAACTAGCCGTTGTTGGCATCGAAATCAATGTGGTCTACAACTTTGCAGAAGAAAGTTTTTTCAATTTTGCACCGATTTTGAGTTATCGTTGACGAACTGCGTACATGTCTGAAAAGCTACTTTCACTTTTTGTTTTTTATTTTTCTCCTAATTGAGAATGATTTTGAAGAAACAGCTCGTGACGGCACTGAAAGCGATGTGGTCTATAACTTTGCAAAAGAAAGTTTTTTTTTCAAATTCTGCACTGATTTTGAGTTATCGTTGGCGGACTGCGTACATGCCTGAAAAGCAACTTTCGTTTTTTTTTTGTTTTTTGATGTTTTCTCCTAATTGAGAAAAATTTTGCAAAAACTATTCGCTTGAGCCATCGGGATCGATATGGTCTACAACTTTGCAAAAGAAAGTTTCTCTAAATTCTGCATCGATTTTCGGTTATCGTCTCGGACTGCAAATATGTTTGAAAAGCAAAATTTTACTTTTTGCTTTTGGTTTTCTCATAATTGAAAACTTCTCAATTATATTTTTCCTTTATCAATCATATATTTATTAAGTTACTGACGTAACTTTGCTGCAGAAGCCAGTTACATATCATTCTGATTTAGTCGAGCCGTTGATGATCGTCCAAATTCTATCGAGCTACTGTTGGTACATGACCTTTTGTTATATGATATACTCGTTCATTGATTTTCGTATAATTATTCTTCTAAAGATATAGTGTATGTCGTTTTATTGATAATTTCTCGTTGATACCATAGTGATTTTGATGGTACCATGATGATGTTTTGTTAGTACTTTGGTCATTGGTGATTTTCGTACAATGATGATATTTCATTGATACCATGGTTATTCTTGGTGATGCCATGATGATATTTCGTTGATACCATGGTTATTCTCGGTGATGCCATGATGATATTTTGTTGATTCCATGGTGATTTTCGTTGATACCATGATGATGTTTGCTTGATACCATGGTTATTCTCGGTGATACCATGATGTTGTTTCATTGATACCATGGTTATTCTCGGTGATGCCATGATGTTGTTTCGTTGATACAATGCTTATTCTTGGTGATATCATGATGTTGTTTCATTGATACCATGGTTATTCTCGGTGATACCATGATGTTTTTTCGTTGATACCATGGTTATTCTCGGTGATATCATGATGTTGTTTCGTTGATACCATGGTTATTCTCGGTGATTCCATGATGTTGTTTCGTTGATACAATGATTATTCTATGATACTTTTCATTGATACCATGATGATTTATTCCATTTTATTGATACAATGATGATATTTTGTTTATACTTTGATGATAATCATTGATATCACTACGTTGATAAATGTCGTTTTATGTAGTATATACACATGTCATTTGCATCACGTATCATGCATCTTGTACTTTTTATGTTCATACTTTATGTCCACATATGTTGTCGTGCGTATATATGTCCTCAAAAGAGTGGCATCGCGAACCATCTCTTATGGCATTGTGAACGTAATTATTTCACTAACGATGCTAATAATTTTCATGACTTTGTTTTTTTAGTCTATGATATATGTAGGATTGATCAAAGAATTGATTTCATGAAGACAAACTTGGTGACAATAAAAGACTTATGAAGACATGTTTGGTGATGCCATATTGACGACAACATGAAGATATGTTTGGTGATGAGATAGTGATGACAAACTACATAGCAGATCATGGAGACACTTCTGATTATGAGCTAATCGATAGCCTTTACACCTCTTTATTGAACCTTTGTATTCATTATATTATTTGATAGGATAGAAGTAATGTAACTCCTCATAAAACATTCATTGTAAAAGGAGTGATGTAGCTCCTCATAAAATATTCATTGTAAAAGGAGTGATGTAGCTCCTCATGAACATTTGTATATTCAATGATTTTTATAATATAATGGTGGGTGTATATAGAGCTGTGGGTTTTTCCCTTGATCCCCCAAGGATTTTTTCATCCCCAGTTAGGGACCCTTATTTGAGCGGGGCTGTTGAGCTTATATGTAAAGCTACTGAATATATGGCTTCTCTATATGTGGCACCCAGATCCCCTCTATATATACATCATCTCATGTGTGTATTCTACACACTCTGGGGTTCTATTTTTGTGCTCTCTTTTTCTCTCTCAACAATTATCAGCACTTTTCAACATCGACATTGTCTTGGGTTTTTTGGCATCCATCTCCTCATAGGTTTGCATACATACAGGACATCCAGGCTTCTTACAAATTGCAGTGTTTTGCATCAGCACAGATTTTTGAGGGAGTATTTGATGCGCATATGCATTGTTTTGGCACTTTGGATAGTGCTTAAGCTCTTTTGAGAGCGGTTTTACTCCCCACAGGGATTTGTTTACTGCTTGCACACTTTGTTTGGCGCCTGTTTGAGCGCGTATACTGCACCTTGCAGTATTGTTGATAGTGGATGTACGTTTAGTTGCGGAAACTGCCATATGTACCTTTTGTGGAGCCAATTTGGCTTGTTTCTGGAAGTCTCGACCGTTTCTGAGACTCGGTTTGGAGACCCTTTCTGAGACTGAGCTGGTTTCTTGTCTGCATAACCTTTTGTGAGGGTCAATAGCGTGACATTTTCTTGAGCTGAGGGATTCTCAAATGTTCATATCCTTTCGGTGATACAGGCTGCTGGAGTACCTCTTTTTCGTGGCCTTGCCATGGGACATGTACAGAGAGGGATAGGTGAATTTGAAGCCTGTTTGGCAGTCCTGGGTCAATTTTTGACTTTTTATGCACAGTTAGTGATAGTTAGTGGTTGATGCACCTGTCTTATGCTCTGAGAGCATTACTTTTGTTGCGTTATTGATCTCTTGTGATAGTTTTGGATTGAGATTCTGTCAGTTTTTCTGGGGAAACTCTACCAAATTTTTCTCAAAATTACCAGTATTTATCACCATATTATCTTTAGTTTGCAGCCATGTCAATATTTACAATATCCGAAAATTTGATGGGATGAATTTTTTTATCTGGAAAGAGAAAATTCAAAATGTTCTTATACAAAAAGGCCAACTGGATCCTATCATGGAGCGCCCAGAGGGCAAGAACATAGATGTGAAGTGGAAGAAACTTGATGCTAAGGCCAAATATACCCTCCGTTTGCATTTGGCCGAATCTGTGTACTTTACTATAGTTAACACCATTTTAGATAATTTGGGAAAATCCTGTTTTTCAAATTCTAAAGGTGTATGCTAGAATTGTGTTATTTTATGATTTCTAAGCTCTAGTTGCCTTTAATTTAGATAAATTATCATGATTATATGAGTCTACTTTAATTTCTCTACTATGAAATTTAAGAATAAACCTCCAATAGAGTTCTTGGAAAGAGGATTTGTATGACGTCAATGCTTTTCAAAATTCAACAAATTCTTCTAGAAGTAGCTTCTCAAAAAATGAGGTGTCAAAAAAACCAATTGATATGGTTTTAAAGCAGCATATAGATTTATTAAAGCAATTAGAAAAGATAATATGTAAAGACAAATACTATTAAACACTCTTGTCATAAATTTGGTGACCTTAATCCATGTATAACAAAATACTTGTTCATGTTTTGGTAGCATGTTATCAAGTTCTAAATACACGATAATTTAACACTAGGTTGGTAACCTAATAGGACATAAAAGTGTCCTTTCAGGGTTTTGAAAAAAACCTCCAAAACCATAGTAGATCCACTCATTTTGTAAAATCCTTTCATGAGGTTACAGTTCAAGGCCTACTACACATGGAAAAAATAAGAAACTTGTAAAATTTCTCATATTTTGGTCACACCAAGCCTCCAAAGTTGATGGACCAGTACATTTTCATGAAAACAGTCATTTCTTACGTTTTGTTGCATAAAAATAAGATTAGGGATTTTTGTAGGACTTGAGATAAATTCCCTAGTTAACTTCAATGGGTTGGTGATCAGAACATATGATTGCTTCTCACTCACTATTTTTTGTTTTGCCAAAAGAAATAGGTACAAAAAAGTTGAATTTTTACCATTCTGCAAACCTATCATCAAAGTTTCTATAGCCATGCTCAATACAAATAATATATGCATGTTTTCTTAGTTCCCTATTGTCCTTTAGGTTCATAAGGAGCCATGGATCATGTCAAAAGAATAATACATCTCTTACCAAGGGGAACCTTGGGGACAAATATGAAGTGCTAAATACAGCAAACATGAAAAAACTGGGTTCAACATTATGAGTTGTGGAATCCCATAGAAACTATTCAATATCTAGCCAAATTTGATCCTCATGACTAGATATGGTTACTACCTACAAAATGCATGTAGTTGTCACAAGAAACTAACAATATTGAAAAAGCTATACTTGATATACTAGAATGTTTAGTTTTCTTCTATAATTGAGAAAATCAACCATCATTGTCTACTATGCAAAATAGGGTATTAGGTGCCCTAAAACTCAAGGAATATTAGCTTTATGTTACAATATGCGACATAGAAAATCAAAACTGCATTTGGATATTATGAAAGCCACCAAAAAAATCATAGAAGAGCTAAAATTGGCTAAAAAATAGGATTTGACAATTTTTGTAATTTGGTCATAACTTACAACTTTAACATTTATTTCTCCCTAGAAGCATCATGACATGTTGAGGACTACTAAAGATAGTTCTCTAGCATTATAGACCTCACAAACATGAATTCTAGAGTGGTATAGTTGCAAAAAGTTGAAAAAAGCCAAAAACAGGACCCGTTTTTTCACACAATTTAGGTTGTGAAATGTTGTGCAAGGACAAGGTTAAAGATGGAATTGATATTCCAAAAAAATGTCGAGTTTTTTTCAGTTCATGAGACAACTTTCTAGATAGATAGCACCTCAAAATCCATTTTGAAACTCTTGACATAATTCAAGGAAAATGGTTACTTAACAGGACATAAAAGTGTCCCAGGACATAAAAGTGTCCCATTACCAACCTAGTGTTAAAGAACATTCAAACTATATTTCACACTTAAAAAGTCAAAACAATAATATAGAGTATCATATGGCTATAAGACCATGAGATGCCATCTATTGCACCTATGGCCTTAAGGCCATGTAGTGCTCTTTGTAGACATATCTATGACTTTAAGATAATCCAAAATATGTCTCCTTATGACCTCAAGGCCATAGGGTTAGGATTGTTAGCTCGTCTAAACGTATAAAGATATCTAGTGCTTCAAAGCCATATGGGACTTTATTTATGTGCCACCCTATGTCCCTAAGGCTGTAGGTTGTCTTAGGGCCACAAGATATTGTTTATGCTTCCTTCTATGCTCTATGTTGGCACTCTATGTCCCAAGGCGCACAAGGTGTGCCTCGTATGCTAGTTAGAAAGCCTTTATTCTATATGTTGTCACCATATGGCCTTAGACCATAGGGTGCCCTTTGTGCTAGTAAGAAATCCTCTATACTCTGTGTTTGCACCCTATGGACCTAGGGCCACAAGGTACCCTCTATGCATCACGAGAAATCCTCTACGCTCAATATTGAGACCATGTGGCCCCAAATCCATATGATATCCTCTATGGTAGTGAGAAAAACCCTCTATGCTCTATGTTCACAAACATTAAAAAAATCTAAACAATAATATAGAGTATCATATGGCCCTAAGGCCATAAGATGTCATCTATTGCACCTATAATTCCATTTGGTATTTTATTTAACTATACAAAGTTAAATGAGGCACTTACTTAGATAAACTATCATAATTCTAACTTTGAATTTGTTTCATAACATAAAACTACAATATAAAAACTCTTAATATAAGTTTGTGCCAAAGAATCTATGTTAAGATGAAAATTTTTTACATCAAGTACATGCTTTAAAACTTCACTCAAAGGTTTTAGAGATGGTGTCTCAAAAAAAAGGAGATGTGAATAATACGAATTGTATACATTGATTATGTCAAAATAGTATAAAGTATAGACACAAAGATTACCACCAACTTGAAAGTTTCACAAAAATGATGGTATTCATCGCATGTACAACAAAGTACTAACTAGAACGAGTATGATATCTCCAAGATTGAGGGTGCTCAAAAAACACCGTTTGGTAACACTACCAAATGTCAAGAACATTCTGATTGTTTGGATCACTTAATAAAGACAATTACTAAGAAGAAAAAGTTAACAATACCATAGAAGCATCAAACAATGACACCAAAGAACTTGAATGAGAGAAGTCTCCTCACAATAGGATGCACTTCATTAAAAAGAATGGTTTAAAGATTTTTCAAGCTATCCCACAACATTCCATCAAGTTTATAATTTGAAAAGTACACAATGCCAAATACTTGGTAGATGCTATTTACAATACTTAACTGCTATACTTAAGGTGGCCTCCTTCTCTTGAGATTTTGAGTCCTTTGAGACATATAACATTGCATTACATAGTGAGTCTCAGGATCAGGATGGAACATCACAAAATTTCTTATGGTATAGTCTCTCTTGTCTTTAGCATACAACCATCCACATAACCATGGAACAATTTCATCTTTTAAAAAAAATTGAAGCAATTGAGTAGGCTGGTCCCAAAACTTTGGAGAAATCATATAAGTTCCTTGCATATTCCACATCACTCGGTGTGGACTGTCATCAAATATTATAGTGTTACCCTCATCTAAATGATCAAATAGCTTCCATATGGTCGAAAGATTTATGTGATAGGTCCTTTTTGTAACCGATCATGAAATTTGAATTTTGGCAGCACCTGTTATCCATAATCATCTTGAATTTGTGACTTTGTGTAGGAAAATAAGTCTTGATTATGTGTTGAGCTTTTTGTAAATGATGGCAGCTCCAAATCCAAACCTCAAATAACTCAAAGAAAAATCTTAAGAAATACTCTACATCTGGATGCACCGCATACACCTCATTGTTATCTTCTACAATGCACATGTACTTGGTGCAGGTTGGCCTTGATTGAAGCTCAAATGTTGCAAGAAGCACACCCTCTAAATCCAAGATAAGCGTTCTTTTCTTCTGTTTGAAAGATGCTGGTAGATAATGAAACCATTGCTCTTGGTTTGAATGTGATATTTGATGTAATATGAAAGGGAGCTCCTCTATTTTGTGATAATCTAATAGCAAAACTTTTTTTCATAGAAGCCCTGAAATCATTTTTAAAAAAAAAGTTAATATAGAGATCTTAAGTGTGTTGAAGACCTTAGGGACATAGGGTGCTAATTTGTGGTTACACTTAGTAAGTCTTATGCAAGAACACATGCCAAACTATGACCCTATGGCCTTAGAGTCATAGGGTGTTGAGACAATAAAGTGCAATTCCCCCAAGCTCATAGAGCAATATTTGACCTTATGAGCATGTAGATTGTCCTTGATGCCACAATGAGCTCAAATTTCGAAGCAAACAACTATAAAACCTGTTTAAAAAAAGGAGCATTTGGCACACGAAAGTCGAAAGTTACTTATAGTATCGAAAGACAAATTAAAAAATTATTAATCATTTACATCTTCATATATCTTGAAACCCCAAGCACTCTAACAAAGTCTCTGAGTACATAACGATCTTTGTAAATGACAAAATGTTACAAAACATTGCACCATCATTTCTTGATATAGGGCTATTTGAGATCATACAGAATTTTTAGATGATTTATATAATTCATGGCTTCATGTACTTTGATCACAGGATCCTTGTATCCCAATTTTTGGGCAAACATGATTGCTTCTGTACCTTTCAAGGCTGATAACGATTTGATATTCTTTAAGACCCTTACTTTTTGTCGATCACGTGCTAAAATTTTATTGTCTTGACTTCGAGTGGACATTCCACTAGTGCTAGATGTTGCAACTTTCTCATCGAGAAGAGGACGAGAAACTTCTCGTAGCCTTCCCGTGGAGTAGGTTTTTCTTAGAAAAAAAAAATTTCTCTCCTCCCACTCAGCTACAACCTTGTGTATACGGTTATAAAGCTCGTGACCTTGAGCAATGGGTGCTTGTCCATATAAATAAGACCCTGTAACTGTGCGAATGTCATTGCCAACGGTTTGAAAAATGCTTCTACTCCTGGATTATCTAAGCGAGTGATCCTTGATTCTACGCATGGTTGACATTGGCTTTGCCCCTAGATCATAAAGAATGAAAATTTTTCTTTAGCTTCCTTTTCTAAAATCTTGATGATGTCCACAGCATGCATGTCATTAGCAGCTGACCATATCCCATGTCATTAGCAGCTGACCATATCCCTACATTGAAATTTCTAAGTAGAGCCTTTAAAAAATCAATGCATCCTGGACAAAGAACAATATGCTCATGTCCAAACTTTTTAAACTCTTCATTTTCTTCGACTTTTGCCAGCATCTCCTCAGGAACAATCCACACAAGCCCACTATTATAGTCAGCATTGGTTTGCTGGTCAATGGAAGGTCTGACTCACCATTCACTTCGATTTCCAAATCCTGGGGTGCTAAAATATTTGTGTTGGATTCTCCTTCTGGCGTTGCACATGTTCTGGAACTTGCATTGCCTTCTACTTCCATTGTAGTGTCATGCAATCCAATTCCCAAATCTTGGGCTACTAGAATATTTTCATTGGATTCTTCTTCTTGCCTTGCACATGTTCTGGAACTTTCACTATCTTTTTCCATTGGATTACTCTTTAAATTTATCTCGAGTCGTTGTAGCAGGTGACCTTCAAAAACTTGTAGATTCTTGTCATCTTCTTCAGAAACTCTTTGGTTGACATGGAGATTGATAGAAGCTTTCTCAGTAGGGTCAATGGCATGAGCATCCTCTACACCAACGATCTTGAGTAAAACTTCGTCAGCCACAATATCTTGTTGAAGGACTGCAATTTTAAAGAACACCTAATTTTAGATTCCAAAGTATCTACATTTTGATAAATCTTTTTTGTCACACTCTTAGAAAAAACTAATCACAAATAACAAATTTACTAACTGACAACACGTCTACAATGAAATTATTTTTATGCTCCACATTGTCTAGAGATTCCTAATCTTTATCTAGCTACATTAGTTCTTTGTCTATGATGGTGGTGTCTAGAAGTATACTTGGAGAAACACTTATGCCTTTAAGCTCTAGAGCACAAGTCTCATTTTCTACTGCCATGATCTTCTTGCATTGGATGATTTCCTTGACTAAGTTTCTTATGGCCTTCAGGCCATACGGTTCTCTTTGTAGATATCTCAATGACTTTAACATAATCCAAAATATGTCTCTTTATGGCCTCAAGGTCATAGGGTTAGGATTGTTAGGAGGTCTCAACATATAAATAGATCTATGGCTTGAAATCCATATGGTACTTTACTTATGTGTCACCCTATGGCCCTAAGGCCATGGGCTGTCATAGGGCCACAAGATGCCCTCTATGAGCACTAGTAAGAAACCATCTATGCTTTATGTTTGTACCCTATGGCCCGAGGGCCACAAGGTGTGCCTCTTACGCTAGTAAGAAACCCTTTATGCTACATGTTGTCACTCTATGGCCCTTGGGCCATAGGGTGCCCTCTGTGCTAGTAACAAATCCTCTATGCTCTATGTTTGCACCCTATGGACCTAGGGCCACAAGATACCCTCTATGATAGTAAGAAATACTCTATTCTCTATGTTTGCACCCTATGAACCTAGGGCCACAAGGTTCCCTCTATGCTAGTAAGAAATCCTCTATGCTCAATATTGAAACCCTATAGCCCCAAGGCCATAGGATGTCCTCTATGGTAGTAAGAAAAACCCTCTACGCTCTATGTTGGCACCGTATGGATACTTGAAGGCCACAAGGTATCCTTTGTAATGCTACTAAGAAACCTTGTACACTCTAGGGGAGCACCAAATAGCCCCTACGCCACAAGGTTCCCTCTATACTATAAAGAAAACCTCTACACTCTACATTGGCAACCTACAGCCCTCGGGCCATCGGGTGCATCAAATGGCTCCTAGGCCACACGGTGCCCTCTATGCTAGAAAGAAACCATCTAAAGGCTGTAGGCCACAAGATGCACTCTATGTTGGTAACCTATGGCCCAAAGGCCATAGGGTGGCCAAGGAACCGTTTAGGAGCATTCCCCACAAAGACCACCTTATGGCCCCATGGTGATTTAGTGGCCTAGGTTCCCTTCTTAATACTCTTCTATTTTTGTATCATATGGCCCCAGGGAAATAAGCTATCCTCTATGCCATCAAAAAACCCTTTATGCTCTTTGTTGGAATCGTATGGCCCCAAGGCCATAGGGTGCTCTCTATGCTAGCAAGAAACCCTCCATGCTATATGTTTGCACCCTATGGCACCAAGGACACATAGTGTCCTCCATGATAGTAAGAAACCCTCTATGCTCTATGTTTGTACCCCATTTGACTATGTTGACACCCTACGGTCCTAGGGACGTAGGGTGCTCTCTATGCTAGTAGTAAGAAACCCTATATTCTCTTTGTTGGCACTCTATGGTCCCAAGGGCCATGGTGTGGAAAATGTGACCTTTGAGAGTATTCCTTACCATGTTTGCAAAGACCACTTAGCCTATGTGCCATCTTAGAGACTCTATATTGGCACCGTATGACCTAGGGCCATAGGGTGCCCATTATCCTATAAAGAGACCCTCTATGTTAGCAATAAACCCTGTATTCTCTATGTTGGCACCCTATGGCCCTAGGGCCACAAGGTGCCCTTCATCCTAGGAAGAGACCCTTTATGCCCTAAATTGGTACTCTTTGGCCTCAGGGTCATAGGGTGCCTTCTATGCTAGTAAGATACATTATATGGTCTAGGTTTCCACTCTATTGTGTAGGGCTAAAAGGTTTGCTCTATGAAGAAACCATGTATACTATATGTTGGTAGTGTATGGCCCTAGGGATACAAGGAAACCCTAGGGCTATAGGGTGTCCTCTATGCTACTATCATATGCTCCAAGGGACAGATGGTGACCAAGGTGTCATGTGTGAGAGAATTATCTACTACATATACAAAAACCACTTTATGGATCTATGGCATCCCAAGGGCAACAAGGTCCTAATAAAAATCCTTCTATGCTCTATGTTGGCACCCTATGGCCCCAATGCCATTGGGCGGCCTTTATGCTAGTAAAATTCCCTCTATGCACTATGTTTATGTGTATACTTAGAAGAAGCCATTTATGCACTATGTTGGCATCTTATGACCCTAGATCCATAAGGTGTCCTCTATGGTAAAAGAAAAATCTTACATGGGCTATGCTGGCATCCTATGGTCCTAGGGCCATAGGGTGTCGTCTATGCTAGCAAACCCTCTATGCCTAATGCTAGCACCCTATAACCCCAGGGTCACAAGGTATCCCTCGATGCTCTATATAGGCACCCTATGGCCCCAGGCCCATAGGGTCATTCTATGCTAATAAGAATCTCAATGTGCTTTATGTTGGCACCCTATGTCCCTAGGGCCACAAGGTGCCCTCTAGGCTAATATAAACCCCTAATGAACTTCATGTTTGCACCCTATGGTGCTAGTATCACAAGCTATTGTCTATCCTAGGAAGAAACCTTGTGTGCTCTATGTTCACACCCTATGGCCCTAGGGTGGCCTATATGCTACTAAGAAAAACCATATGCTCTATGTTGGAACCTTGTGGCCCTAGGGCCATAGGGTTCTATCATAAGAAACCATCTATTGTCTATGTTCAGACGCTATGGCCCTAAGGCCATAGGGGGGACCTAAGGCCATAGGGTGGCCAAGGTGTCCTTCAAGAGAATTCCTTACTACATACATATAGAATACTTTATGGCCCCAAGACCATTGAGTGACCTTAGTGCCCCTTTAGAGACTCTATATTTGTACCCTATGGACATTGAGTGACTTACGTGCCTCTTCATAGACTCTATGTTAGAGCCCTATGGTACTAGGGTCATAGAGTGCTCTCTATGCCTACTAAGAGACCCTATATGATCTTTGCTGGCACTCGTGGGGCCATAGGGTACCTTTCATGTTAGCAAAAAATTCTACATTCTTTACGTTATCAGCCTATGGCCCTAGGGCCACAAGGTGCCCTCTATGCTTCCATGCTAAAAGTAAATCCTCCATGCTCTAAGTTGGCGTATGACCCAAGGGCCAAAAGGGTGTCTTCAATGCTAGTAAGAAACACTATATGCTCTAATTTTGTATCCTATGGCCCAAGGAACATAGGGTGGCCAAGGCATCCATGGTACATTCACAAATGGATCTTGATTACGATGTCATTAGACCACTTAGAATTCTTTCTAATATTAGTAATTTTAATAAAAAAAAGTCAAGTTGTTTTCTTCAATACCATTTATATAGGTGATATACTTTTTGACATAATTTTCAAGGATGAATACACATTAAAAGTTTTCATAATAAAATAGTCATGAAAAAATCCAAGTGTATATACACATTAAAATAATTATAGGTGGTGTATATCAACTTAATTAGACAATGATAGTCATGAAAAATCAAAGTGTTAACTTTTTTTATAAATCTTATTAAAATGTGTAAGTTAATACTGCGGTAAATATGCAATCCAATATACAAAATTGAATCATCATCATTATCATACATCATACATCTATTTCTTTGCCACACAATTGAAGGGGTCTTTGCCTTCAAGTATCATCATAACATTCAAACATTTAAATCAAATTTGAAAGTACTTTTATTCACAAATGCATTGATATGTTGGTGGATGGAAGGTCCATCTCACCATGCACTTTGATTTTCAAATCCTGGGGGGCAAAAATATTTGTGTTGGATTCTCCTTATGGCATTGCACATGTTTTGGAACTTGCATTGCCTTCTACTTTCAATTTACAAACTTAAACAATGGTTATACATTATACAATCATTTCTTTGCAATAAACCTTGATACAATGTTCTGATTGCTACATGACAAGCTAAACAATTGTACTAATCCTAGCTTCCCTCTATTGAAAAAAATTCAAGATATAAATTCGAATTCTTTGCATCATCTAGAAGAGAAACAAAATTATACTTTGGAACAAAATACTCGCACTTTATATATTTGAATAAAATCTTGTTACAATTAAAGAACTAGATTTTCACATAATCCAAAGGACAAATACTTCAATAAGCATTTGCACTTTGATACTCAATGTTTACTATCTAAGAAAATAATTGGCATTTACAACAAATGTTGAATATATGTCTAATCTAGTTAGTTGCAATACAAAGATAATTATTTCAAACGCTTACACCATCAATTCACAATAGAAGAACTTACACCCAACAAAAAATGACAATACATCAATTGTTCAAACTCTCATTTTGGAATTTTGAGGACTAAATACTTTTTAGTTTTTTCTAGCTTATTTCATTCTCGATAGAATATTAAACTTTAATCATAAGATAAGAAATATATGTCCCTAATGTATATGGACACAATATATAAGGCCAAAGAAAAATGTTTTTGAAACACTTAAAGAGTCTTTAGGTGACCTAGAATAACCAACCTATGGTCTAAAGGCCATAGGGTGTCATGTGATATTTTATAAGATGTGTCCATAGAGAGCTAAGTGATTTGCATTCATGGGGTGTTTTAAGTACCCCTGTGGAGATTCTATGTCACCACCCTATGGCCCTAAGGCCTTAGGGTATCCCAAATGCTCTTGGATAACTTATGTTTCCTTCTAGATCAGCCCAAATACTTATGTGCCCTTTTAGAGACTTTTTGTAATCACCCTATATCCATAAGATTGTAGGGTAGCCCAAATTCTTTTGGGGGTTTCTGTGTTGACACCCTATGGCCTTAAGGCTGTAGACTAGCCCAAATGCTTATGTGCCCTTTTAAAGACTCTATGTAATCACCCTATATCTGTAAGATTGTAGGGTAGACCAAATGCTTTTGGGGGATTCTATGTTGACACCCTATGGACCTTAGGCTATAGAGTAACCCAAATGCTTATGCGCCCTTTTAGAGACTCGGTGTAATCACCCTACGTCGGTAAGGTTGTAGGGTATCCCATTTTCTTTTGGGGGATTCTATGGCCCTATGGCCATAGGGTGTCATGTCTACAAAGAACTCTATGATCCTCAAGTCATAGTGTGTTCTTCCCAAACCTCATATGATCACTTAACTTTAAAGTATCACATAATATATCTTATAACCATATATAAATGTAGAATTCTATTTACCACAACATGTCCATATAATATCATACACTTAAGTTTAATTCATTTATTGTGAAAAAACTCAAACTCACAAGTTCACATTTTTTCAAAGAAAATAAATTGAGAAAACAACAAACCAAACATCAATGTTTTTAACATCATGGGCATATTTGAGATGGGACAAATAAAATAAAATGACAACAATAATAATCTAAATATCAATAATGTAATATCATGGGTGGCTAGCTTAACCTGTTTCTTGTAGAATTTCTAGAATGGCCTCGACACTTGCATCCAATGGTTCTTCAATTTCTTCTTCCTCTGAATCCTTATTGACTTTCTCTGTGTTATCCACGCTTGCCCACCTTCTAAGATCAAGGTCTTCTTCCACTATGGAATGGCAAAGAGATTCCAATTGCGTCATTTGATCACTACTACATGCAACTTATATCACCTGTCTCTATTGTTGTAGTGCCTCTTTAGTCCCATAGCCTAATGAGAAGATGTATATTACTTGATCATCTTCTTTCAGACAGATGCATTTGATTGCACGACATACAAGAAAGGCTTTGGACGTGGTCACAGCATCATCCTCATCGTTGTTGATGCAGAGAGTATGCATTGGCTCCAACAGTGACTCTTTAACACTAGAGTAGTTGGTGTACTACTCTCCTTGACTGAAAAATACACAAACCCCAAAAATTACTTTGGGGTGGAGCACATGTTTGGATGGTCTCTGATCCCATTAAGGAGCTCAAAGGTAGAACGTGCATTTCATACCATTTAGCTTTTTCAGAAATTGCCTTCTCTAGGGAAGCAGCATGCTGATACTTGACTAAGCCAGCAATTAAAAACTCTGATGGTTGATGTGCTACCCCACATACTCCATCAATTACTTTACCAAATTGGGTAGCACTCCAACCACTAGATGTAAGACTTTTGTGTGTTGTATCTATGATGCAAACACCAACACGAATTTTAGAGCTATTCTCACTGCAGAGAAACTCAATGCGTTCCAAATTGTTTCCAACACACTTGATTGTCCATGGTAAAATGAAATGCAAACTAGAAGTGCCATTCTTTTGTGCAATGATCCACTACACATATCCCCTAGTGATCTCCGGAATTGGCTCTTTCTCCTTTCCTTTTTGAAGTAGGAGATTTAGCCATTGCGTACAGCTCGTGAAGAGAGATTTGTAAAACTCATATGTAATGTTATAATGATACTTACATTCATCCCATGAAGTAACTACTATTGATGATGGATCTATCTCTTTAAATGACATAAACATTTCAGACTCAAAAACCCTGGTCTGCTTTAAGTTCATTGCACATGCAGTGAGGTTGAGCATGCCCGCTTGATGTGGTTGCTTCACTAAGCAGATCTTTTCATCTGTCAGCTCCTGTTGTAGTAGCTTGACATCATTATCTTCTAAACCATTTAGGCATCTAAAGGTTGTTATGCTTGGTTGTCGCCCACAAGCATTTGATGTCTGATGCTTCTCCAAGATGTTTATCCACTGATCATAGATTTCATCATTGTACATGACCATGTGTGCTTCTTTGTTGGAAAATGATTTATGGTTGAGCACGATGTTCACCACATTTACAAAGGCCTTCAAAATAAAGAAAATAAAATTAGCTTTATTTCAAGACATGTTTGTAAGAAAAACAAGCATAGGGAAGTGGAACTTACATCCCAAGGTGCTCGACTCCGATGACCGACAGGAGCACCTGCCTTGGGTTTTATTGGTTTAGAATATGCAAGCCATTGACTACGGCCATGCTTCAAGACCTCCACATAAGGATGGTGTTTCATTGTTGTTATTCTCTCCATGTTCTCCATTTTGGAAATTCGAACAGCAACCGCTTTTGGAGCGTCTACCACTATCCTTGCAGTTCTAAACTTGTAGAACTCTTTTCTCAAAGCATACTTATTGTTGTTGTTACGCAAAAAAGATCTAGCTGCTATGATGGAATGCTAACCAGCTAGAGTCCAGTAGTGGTATGCTGATAGCTTGTCTTCGTGCACTTTAGCTGTTTGTAAAGGCATTTTTGTAATTGGGTTATATGGCATCAGGTCTGTTGCACTAGAGAGTGGCCTAGAGTGCCTTGCAAATTGCTTCAAGAGATATTTCACATACAAATCTGACAATGGTTTGCATTTATAGCCATTTGGTGCAAGGTTGCATTGCTCAAATGGGATCAATTGGGTAAATTGTACACCAAATTTAAAATAGTGTGCAATTCCAACATATCCATCTAGCCCACTCTTAGAAGTTTTGGCAACTTCTTTATCAAGATCTTTTTCTTTTGGCTGTATAATAGAGTCCAACACAGCTAAGGATGCTGAGTCCACAACCATTGCCATTGAGGGGGTTTCAACTGTTAGGGTTGCAAGTCCACTAGAATCTCCTGCTTCTTGAGTCTGTAAGGGTATAACTGAAAGATTTTCTTCGGCCACATTTCCACTATTGTCTCCAAGTGAGGGAGTCTGAATCTCCTTGAGAGTCTTAAATTGATTTGCTTTACCTGTGTTCATTCTTTCACTTCTTATTCTTCTTTGTGCTGCTCAATTTACCTAAATATTGATTGACTTTCTTAAAGCCCTCAATATATAAGTCTATAAAGTTATCACTTGGAGTGTCTTATTGAAGCTCCACCCACCCTACTTTTGTCATTGTCACTCCGTCATAATCAACCTTCACCAATTTTTGAGCAAAGGCCACAGACTCCAGCAAGTAGGAGTCACCATTGAGTAGTTTTATTCCAAGGCATGGAGACATTTCAAGATCTAAACAATATTTCTTTATCTCCATGAAAATACCATAGTCCTTGAAGGGAAACTGCTCTTTATCTTGAAAGAACAAGTGGACTTTCTCATCACTTCCACCATTTGGTAAGTGAAAATCTAGATATCAAGAACTTGGTGTTGAGCCTGCTGCATCAACTAACTTTGACTTTCTCTTCTGAGACATTTTCTGTAGAAAGAATGATATATATTTAGACAAGATGGATATTAATACATCCATATGGACCTAGGGCCATAGAGTCCCCTCTATGTTAAACCATGTGGTCCTAAGTCCAAAGGGTACCAACAAAATGGTTCTACAAGTGTACCTAGGCCACTCTATGGTAGTGTGATCACACGTTCTCTTATGACATTAGAGGAACCTCAAAGTAGTATCCCTTGAATGGCCTAAATACCCCTTTAGAGCCTCTACACAAACACCATATGGCATCATGTGGCCTGAAGGCCATAGGGTCCTCTGCATGCTAGTAAGAACCTCTCTATGCTCTACATTGGCATCCTTATATGGCCCCAAGGCCACAAGGTGTCCTCAATGTTTTGAAGAAATGCTTCATGAGGGTTTTCTAGTAACCTATGGCCCGAGGGCCATATGGTGCTCTCCATGCCAGTAAAAACCATTATTTTCTCTATATTGAGGAGACCTTGTGGGATGAAGTCCATAGGGTCCCCTCTATGCTAGTAAGAACCTCTGTTTACTCTATAATGGCATTGTGTGGCCTGAAGGCCATAGGGTCCCCTCTATGCTACTAAGAATCTCTTTGTGCTCTATGCTCTATCGTCTATGCTCTACGCTCTATATGGACTTCCTATGGCCCCAAGGCCACCAGGTTCCCTCATTGTTTCTAGAAAACCCTCATTGTTTTGCTATGGCCCCAGGGCCATAGCTCTCTATGCCGGTATAAAGCACCATTTTCTCTATATTGGCTCCCTAAGGCCTGAAGGCCATAGGGTTGGCCTCAAGGGCCCCAAGGGTGCTCTGTATGCCAATGAAAAATACTATTTTCTCTATATTGAGAAGACCTTGTCGGCTAAAGGCCACAAGAACCCTTCTATGATGGATTTTTGACAACCAATCACCCTAGGTCCATAGGATGTTCTATATGCCAATGAAAACACTACTTGCTCTATATTGGCACCATGTGACTTGAAAGCCATATGGTCCCCTATATTCTATTAATAGCCTCTCCATGCTCTATATTGGCACCCTATGGCCTGAAGCCCATAGGGTCTAATCTTTGATAGTAAAAACCAATCTATGATCTATATTGGCACCCTATGGCCTGAAGGCCATAGGGTCCCCTATATGCTAGTAAGAACCTCTCTATGCTCTATACATTCAATGACCCCAAGGCCACAAGTTGCCCTCTATGTTTTGAAGAAACTCTTCATGAGGGTTTTTTGACAACCTATGGCCCCAGGTATAAAGCACTATTTGGTCTCTCTATGCTAGTAAGAACTGATCTATGCTCTATATTGGCACCCTTTGGCCTGAAGGCCATAGGGTCCACTATTTACTAGTAAGAAAGAATCTATGCTCTATATTGGCACCCTATGGCGTGAAGTCCATAGGGTCCCCTGTATACCAATAAGAACCTCTCTATGCTCTACACATACTATGACCCCAAGGGCACAAAGTGCCCTCTATGTTTAGAAGAAACCCTTCATGAGGAGTTTTTTCAACCTATGGACCCAAGGCCATAGGTATATTGATGAGACTTTGTGGGCTGAAGGCCATAGGGTCCCCTCTATGCTATATGCTAGTAAGAAGCTCTCTATGCTCTATGCTCTATATTGAGATCCTATGGCCCCAATGCCACAAGGTGCCTTCATTGTTTTGAAAAATCCCTCATTGTTTTGGCACCCTATGGCCCCAGGTATAAATCACTATTTGGTCTCTCTATGCTAGTAAGAACCGATCTATGTTGTATATTGGCACCCTTTGGCCTGAAGGCCATAGGGTCCGCTCTTTGCTAGTAAGAACCAATCTATGCTCTATATTGGCACCCTATGGCCTGAAGGCCATAGGGTCCCTTGTATGCTATAAAGAACCTCTATATGCTCTACACATCCTATGAACCCAAGCGCACAAGGTGCCCTCTATGTTTTGAAGTAACCCTTCATGAGGGTTTTTTGGCAACCTATGGACCCAAGGCCACATGGTGCTCTCTATGCCAATAAAAACAATATTTTCTCTATATTGAGGAGACCTTGTGGGCTGAAGGCCATAGGGTCCCCTCTATGCTAGTAAGAACCTCTATTTTCTCTAGGTTGACACCCTGTGGCCCGAAGGCCATAGGGTTCCCTCAATGGTAGTAATAATCTCTCTATGCTCTATGCTCTATGCTCTATATTGACATCCTATGGCCCCAAGGCCACAAGGTGCCCTCATCATTTTGAAAAAATCCTCATTGTTTTAACACCCTATCGCCTCAAGTATAAAGCACTATGTCGTCTCTCTATGCTAGTAAGAACCGATCTATGCTCTATATTGGCACCCTATGGCCTGAAGGCCATAGGGTCCCTTGTATGCTAGTAAGTAACTCTCTATGCTCTACACATCCTATGATCCCAAGGGCACAAGGTGCCCTCTATGTTTTGAAGAAACCCTTCATGAGGGTTTTTTGGTAACCTTCGGACCCAGGGCCATAGGGTGCTCTCTATGTTCTCTATGCTAGTAAAAAACACTATTTTCTCTATATTGAGGAGACCTTGTGGGCTGAAGGCCATAGGGTACCCTCTATGCTAGTAAGAACCTCTATTTTCTCTACGTTGACACCCTATGGCCTTCAAGGCCATAGGGTTCCCTCTATGATAGTAAGAAGCTCTCTACGCTCTATATTGAGATCCTATGGCCCGAAGGCCACAAGGTTCCCTCATTGTTTCGAAAAAACCCTCATTGTTTTGGCACCCTATGGCCACATGTATAAATCACTATTTGGTGTCTTTATGCTAGTAAGAAGCGATCTATTCTCTATATTTGCACCCTATGACCTAAAAGCCATAGGGTCCCCTGTATGCTAGTAAGTAACTCTCTATGCTCTACACATACTATGACCCCAAGGCCACAAGTTTCCCTCTATGTTTTGAAGAAACCCTTTATGAGGGATTTTTAGCAACCTATGGACCCAGGGCCATAGGGTTCTCTCTATGCCATTGAGGAGACCTTGTGGGATGAAGGCCATAGGGTCCCCTCTATGCTAGTAAGAACCTCTGTTTTCTCTACGTTGAGACCTTGTGGCCTGAAGGCCATGGGGTTCCCTCTATGATAGTAAGAATCTCTCTATACTCTATGATCTATGCTCTATATTGAGATCCTATGGCCCGAACGCCAGAAGGTGCCCTAATGGTTTCAAAAAAACCCTCAAAATTTTGGCACCTTATGGCCCCACATATAAAGCATTATTTGGTCTCTCTATGCTAGTAAGAACCGATCTATGCTCTATATTGGGACCCTATGGCGTGAAGGCCATAAGGTCCCCTGGATGCTAGTAAGAACCTCTCTATGCTCTACACATCTTATGACCCTCAGGGCACAAGGTGCCTTGTATATTTTAAAGAAACCCTTCATGAGGGTTTTTTTGGAAACCTATGGACCCAGGGCCATAGGGTGCTCTCCGTGCTAGTTAAAAACACTATTTTCTCTATATTGAGGAGACCTTGTGGGCTGGCGGCCATATAGTCCCCTCTATGCTAGTAAGAACCTTTGTTTTCTCTATAATGCCACCCTGTGGCTGAAAGGCCATAGGGTTCCCTCTATTCTAGTAAGAATCTTTCTATGCTCTATGCTCTATATTGACATCCTTTGGCCCTAAGGCCACAAGGTGCCCTCATTGTTTCAAACAAATCCTCATTGTTTTGGCAACCTATGGCCCGAGGGCCATAGAGTGCTCTCTATTCTGGTATAAAGCACTATTTGGTCTATATTGACACCCTAAGGCTTGAAGGTCGTAGGGTCCCCTCTATGTTAGTAAGAAGCTCTCGATGCTCTATAATGACATCCTATGGCCCCAAGGGCCACAAGGTTCCCTCTATGTTTTCAATTTGAAGAAACCCTTCATGATGGATTTTTGACAACCAATGGCCCTAGGGCCATAGGGAGTTATATTTGTCAATAAAAAACGGTATTTTCTCTATATTGGTACCATGTGGCTTGAAGGCAATAGGGTACCCTCTATTCCAGTAAGAGCCTCTCCATGCTCTATATTGGCACCCTTTTGCCTAAAGTCCATAGGGTCCTCTCTATGCTAGTAAGAACCAATCTATGCTCTATATGGCACCCTGTATGCTAGAAACCACTATGAGGTTCACATTAGCAGACTCGTATTGACATTCCAAAGTATGGTTGGAAGACAAAAGTCACATAGCATTGGAATGTGGCGGGGGCATTGGTGAGGCCGAAAGGAATCACTTTGTAAGCAAAACATCCCCATGGTGTTATGAAAGTTGTTTTTTTTGTCTTCTTCTGCAATACTAATTTGAAAGTAGCCTGAGTAGACATCACATACTGTGTAGCACTCATTACCTACTACCTCATTGAGAATTTCATCTTGAAATGGTAAGGGAAAATGATCCCTCTTTGTGGCTACATTGAGAGGTTTGTAGTCTACATAGATTCTCCACTTACCATTCTTCTTTGGTGTGACTACTGTTGAGCTTATATGTGAAGCTACTCTGAAGGAGTACGAGCGGAAGTGCGACGCGAGAGAGAGTGTGAGAAGAAGAGCACGACGATATGGTGAACTCGCTCTACTATAATGTGTAGAGCATAGTGAGTTCTTATTAGGTTTTTACAAAAGAATATGTGTACATACCTAGCGGCCCGCCCACTTACCTAGGCGACCACATTGGGATTTATACCCCAACAACCTCCCACTTAAAGTCCAATGTGGTACTTTAAGTGTGAGAGAAGCTACTATACAAGCTAATATACAAGAGATGTAGAGAAGTGATGTACTACCCTACACCTAACTGCTTGCGAAAATGCGCAAAGCTCTCCGAGGAAAGTCCTTTTGTAAGTAAATCAGCAGGATCTTTTGTGGTGTGAACTTTGACAAGCTGAAGTTGCTTATCCTCGAGCATTTCCCTGATGAAATGATACTTCACATCCACATGCTTTGTCTTTGAGTGATAAACTAGATTGCGAGCCAATTGTATAGCACTTTGACTATCACAATATAACAGAGGCATCTCTTCTTTGATTCCCAAATCTGTTACTAGTCGATTAAGCCAAATTGATTCTTTGCATGCCTCTGATGCTGCAACATATTCAGCCTCTGTAGGAGACTGAGTAACACAATCTTGTAATCTAGAACGCCATGATAGTGCTCCACCAGCCAATGTAAAGACATACCCTGACGTAGACCTTCGGTTATCTAAGTCACCTACATAATATGAGTCTGTAAAACCCTTTACACTTAGCTCCTAACTCCCATAGCATATACGCATACTCTTTGTAGCTTTCAGTTATCTCAATATTCCTTTCACTGCCTCCCAATGTTTCTTGCCTGGGTTTGACATGTATCGACTTACTACTCCCACTGCAAATGCAATGTCTGGGCAAGTAGCAATCATTCCATACATCAAACTACCCACTGCAGACGCATATGGAATCTTATCCATTTCAGCCTGTTCTTCCTCAGACACAGGACAATCTTGTTTGCTAAGTTTCACAAATGGTGGCAATGAAACACTCAGTGCCTTTCCCTTCTCCATATTGAAACCTTGCAAAACCTTGTCAATATACACTGTTTGAGATAACCAAATCAACTTCTTTGATCTGTCTCTCTCAATGCGCATACCAAGTATATGACTTGCCTCACCCATGTCTTTCATGTCAAACGATTTTGCCATCTTTGACTTCAAAGCTGAAATTTCTTCCAAGTGCTTGCTAGCAATCAACATGTCATCCACATACAAAATAAGGATCAGCCAACTGCCATCCTTAGCCTTCTTTGTATATGGGCAGTGATTGAACTCACTACGTTTGTAGCCTTGAGAAATCATAAACTTGTGGAATTTATGGTACCATGCCCTCAGTGATTGTTTTAACACTAGGTTGGTAATGGGACACTTTTATGTCCTGGGACACTTTTATGTCCTGTTAAGTGACCATTTTCCTTGAATTATGTCAAGAGTTTCAAAATGGATTTTGAGGTGCTATCTGTCTAGAAAGTTGTCTTATAAGCTGAAAAAAACTCGACATTTTTTTGGAATATCAATTCCATCTTTAACCTTGTCCTTGCACAACATTTCACAACCTAAACTGTGTGAAAAAATGGGTCTTGTTTTTGGCTTTTTTCAACTTTTTGCAACTATACCACTCTAGAATTCATGTTTCTGAGGTCTACAATGCTAGAGAAATATCTTTAGTAGTCCTCAACATGTCCTGATGCTTCTAGGGAGAAATAAATGTTAAAGTTGTAAGTTATGACCAAATTACAAAAATTCTCAAATCTTGTTTTTTAGCCAATTTTAGCTCTTCTATGATTTTTTTGGTGGCTTTCATGATATCCAAATGCAGTTTTGATTTTCTATGTCTCATATTGTAACATAAAGCTAATATTCCTTGAGTTTTGGGGCACCTAATACCCTATTTTGCATAGTATACAACGATGGTTGATTTTTTCAATTATAGAAGAAAACGAAACATTCTAGTATATCAAGTATAGCTTTTTCAATATTGTTAGTTTCTTGTGACAACTACATGCATTTTGTAGGTAGTAACCATATCTAGTCATAAGGATCAAATTTGGCTAGATATTGAATAGTTTCTATGGGATTCTACAACTCATAATATTGAACCCAATTTTTTCATGTTTGCTGTATTTAGCACTTCATCTTTGTCCCCAAGATTCCCTATGGTATGAGATGTATTATTCTTTTGACATGCTCCATGGATCCTTATAGACCTAAAGGACAATAGGGAACTAAGAAAACATGCATATATTATTTGTATTGAGCGTGGCTATAGAAAATTTGATGATAGGTTTGCAGATTGATAAAAATTCAACTTTTTTGTACCTATTTCTTTTGGAAAAACAAAAAATAGTGAGTGAGAAGCAATCATATGTTCTGATCACCAACCGATTGAAGTTAACTAGGGAATTTATCTCAAGTCCTACAAAAATCCCTAATCTTATTTTTATGCAACAAAACCTAAGAAATGACTGTTTTGATGAAAATGTACTGGTCCATCAACTTTGGAGGCTTGGTGTGACCAAAAGATGAGAAATTTTACAAGTTTCTTATTTTTTACATGTGTAGTAGGCCTTGAACTATAACCTCATGAAAGGATTTTACAAAATGAGTGGATCTACTATGGTTTTGGAGGTTTTTTCCAAAACCCTGAAAGGACACTTTTATGTCCTGTTAGGTTACCAACCTAGTGTTAAGCCATAAAGACTCTTTAACAACTGGCATACCCAATCTTCCTTGCCTTTCTCAACAAACCCTTCTGGCTGCTGCATGTAAATTTCCACATCTAAATCACCATGCAAGAACGCTGTCTTGACATCCATTTGGTGCAACACCAAATCTAATATGGCAACCAATGCAAGAAAGCATCTCAATGTAGTCATCTTGACCACCGGAGAGAAGACTTCATCAAAGTCAATGCCTTGTTTTTGCTTAAAGCCCTTGGCAACAAGCCTTGCTTTGTACTTTGGCTGACTATCATGAGCGGTGATCTTATACCTGTAAACCCATTTACAAGGTAGAGCCTTTTTGCCCTGTGGTAATTTAACTAGCTTCGATGTCTTGTTTTTATGCAGAGCTGTCATCTCTGACTGCATGGCCAATTGCCAATTCCCGGAGTCCTTCATTTGCACTGCTTCCTTGTAACATGAAGGCTCATTGCAATCAATCAACATGACATAGTTCATAGATGGAACAAACCTATCAGGAGGTCCAGTGACACGTCCAGATCTACGCACAATAGGTGGCTCAGGCTCAGCCACAACCTGTGGTTCCACTCTATCCTGTCCTTGCTCCTCTTGAGCCCTGACATTTTGTCTTGCACGTGCAGGTCCATCTTCTTGGAAGACAACTCTTCTAATCTCCTCAACCCTCTCTGGTTTAGAATGATATTTGGATTCATTAAAGTGAACATCATTGCTGCGGAAAACCTTTCTGGATTCGGGATCCCAAAGTCTGTACCCCATCTCACCAGAATTACCATAGCCTTCTGTGTTGAATGCCTTTACTTTGACTACATTCACAATGCCTACGCATTTCACTCTGACGTTATTTGCCATTTTGGCTTGGCACGGTGCCGGCCTACTTACCTCTAGGCCTAGATAATGCATCATTTTCTCACTCATGATGCATATCTGTACGCCACCATCTATGTAGACGTTTGAGATGCGTTGCCCCTTGATGTGGATGTCCATGGTTGGTAGGATGTCGTCAAGGTCCCTCCTAGAGATAGCCCCCAGCTATCCTTCGTCTTGATCTTTCTGTACTTACCATCTTCATCCATTGTCTCCTCATCCATGGTGCAAGATGGAGTAATTGGGGCCAAGTTATCTTTGGACCCTGGATCAACACATCCTAAACTAGGTCATATGGTTTAGCATACTCACCCAGTGAAAAATCCACAATGTCAGTCTTCCGTGGAGGCCTAGATGCCTGCTTGCTAGACTTGCCTTTTTCTTTCATTCTCTCCTCCATTTGAGAGGCTTCTTCATGCCTGGAATGCTTCACTCCCATGGCATCCACTTCTTCTACCTTTCCTTTTCCTTTGTTCTTCCCTCGGACCGATTCTTCTACCTTTGCCTTTCCTTTAGCTTCCAGGCTAATAAAACTCACCACTTGGTTTAGAGCAGGTGGTGGATGTAGCAATGGAATGAGAGGTTGTGGTGGTGATGGTTGTGTTACAGGTGGTCGAAGGATTTGGACCGGTGGAATCGGCCTTGGTTGCCTGGGTGGTGGTGGTCTTTCCCTTGGTGAAGAGATCTGATTCTGTCTTCCTCCTCTATTGAAGTTCTGCCTTCTCAGATGTGGGCAGTAGTACATGCCCCGCAACTATAGCAGTGGTATTTGGTTTTTCCTTCATTGTCATCTCCCTTTCTCTGGGTTTCTGAAAGTTCCATGCCCTTGTTGCACTAGATGCACGGATAAACTTTCAAGCTGAGTAGTGATGTGACTCAAAAAGTCTTGCTGCTCTTCTGATGCCTCTTATGGTTGGGTTCTATGAGCAGCTATTGCAGTCACTGGGGTTAGTCGGACTGAGATCGATTCCTCTAACTCGTTGACTCTTGCTTGCATGTGTAGCTTCTTGTCTTTAAGGCGGGCTACTTACACTCCCAACTCATACGTTGCAGGGAACCTCCCCTTCACCTTCTCCTTAAGCGGCGACCATAGGCCACCAATGAAATGGTCCTTCTTCAGGAAATTAGGTGCTCCTTCAACTTCCTCCAGTGAGGCAACCCATCGCTCCCACAAATCCACAAACTTAGATTTGTAAGTGACATACTCTAGCAGACGTCCCTGCTTTAATTTCGTCAGCATAGCAGCTGCCATAACTTTTCTGAGGTTGTGCCTCCACCAAACCTCTTTACAAAGGCAACATGTAATACATCCCATGCATTCTTGGTAGCTTGCAACAAAGCATTTTACCAAGACTTGGCTTCTACTTTCATCGGTATAGGAAAAATTCGTAGCCGTGAGGCATCGTCATCCTTGTTGGAAACCACACAAGAAATGTCAAAGTCATCCAAAAAAACAGTGGTGATGTCTTCTTCCTTCTTTTCACTAAATGTGGGGAAAGAGACTCTTGCCATGGTAGTAACTCAATGAGCAGGAAATTAAAAACTTTAAAAAAAAAACATAAATGACTTATCTGTGCATAGCGGTTTTTTACAGTGTTGGGTGCATGGATTTAAAACAGGATAAAAATGGAAACATTGAAAGAGTGGTGGTAATCCACTACGGGGAGAATAATAGGGTTTGGGGAGCTAAGGATTTCTCCTAGCAACGCAACACCAAACAGATACACAATCTTCTGTTGGTAGAAGATTTTTCTATCTACATAAATATTCACATGCATGTGTTGCAGAAACCTAAATAGGAAAGCCTTTGGTTTGTTTTCCATGATGCACAAAAGGTGGAGCACTTACTTATACTCTTACCGTGCCGGTGTTGATGAGTTGGCACATCTACAGGAGGTCGTCGCCTTTCATAAGCTCCACTTTCCCTTTTCCGCTCGGCACGTACAGGGTGATGGCAACGTGTTTGACTACTCCTAGCCTTTTAGCTAGCAACAGATGCAGGTAATTATCATAGTCGGCGTGTTGCATGAACTCCACTCCGCCGGGGAGACGAGGAACGCCCTCTACCCGTCCTCCAAAACAACAAGCACAGCAGCGGAACCAATCCTCTCTAGGGCATGGGAACCTTCTTACCACTTCTGCTTCAGGATTGTCAAAATGGACTGGCAGTACTCACATGTGCCACGCGAATCGATAGACGACCTTCCGCCGCTTCACCTCGGATTACCTTCTTTTTGCAAAACTAGGGACAACTCGGACCCTGCATTCCTCTCCCAGGTATGGCCGTGCATCTTCTTCATGAAAACACTAGATTATCAGCTCAGTCCTTACGTACAGAGGTATAGTCAATCTCAATCTGCGTGGGCAAGTAATCGTGCCCCCGGCTTGCAGTCATCGGTTTGTTATATTTATAAGTATCACCATCACCTAAAATTGAACACGATTATAGACTTCATGGATCTGCTTGAGGTTCGGGTAGCATATAGTGCAGTTGGACAACCTTCCCACACCATAGATTGACTGCGTGTTGCCTTTTGAGGGCCGGAGACTCTACCTCCAATGGGACACCCTTCTCACAACTGCTCACCATGATTTTGTTTACATAAGACACAAGTGTAGAGGTAATGATGATGATGATGTTGATGAGGAAATGCCGCAGTTGTAGTACCTATGTCAATTCCAAGCCATGTCTAAAACTAGTGAGAGATGGAAATGAAAAATAGACCCGGTGGCCTCTACACCAAGACTATGCACAATGGCCTCATCATGGGAGGTACACAATAGGGGCACCACCTAGCAAGATATGAGGCTAGGATGCATATATATACACAATCAAACATGCCTTGCTTGTTGACCAATTTCCTAGCAAGATATACGGCTAGGATGCATATATATACACAATCAAACAAAGAAGACAAATTTCCTCCTAATTGCCTTCATCATGGCAAGCTTTGTCTCCGTGCCACCTTCCATAGCTTGAGTCCAAGAGAATATTGATAAAATAATAAAAAATACAACAATAATGGAGAGAAAACCATAAGAAATTGTGTGTGTGGAGTTGGATAACCATGACTTTTTCCCAAGTGGATAGATAGGCTCCACCATTTAGCCTACTAACCATTCCCATAATCAAGGCTCCGGCCTCCGCTAGTCACCCATGATTAACGAGAATGGTCAGTAGGCGACCATTCCCTAGCCCTTTACAATTTCTCCACTCCGGGCCGAGCCCATTGTAAGGGTTTCTCCTCACTTATCAGACTACCTTCAAGATCTCTCCTTCCCTTCAGACTATTGCAGGAATCAACCGAAGATCTCCTTGTCAGACTACCTTCAAGATCTCTCCTTCCCTTCAAACTGTTGTAAGTATCAAATGAAGATCTCTGCAAAATGAGCTTACCTTTTGGAGACCTGGGGAGACAAAAGAGGAGACTGGATGCAAAGCAAATATTGAGCCATAGAGCATGCCTCACAAGACGAGGGTCCAAGGCTAAGTGGTAGCCTACCTAAACTAAATACCAACCAGATCTATACACATCAAAAGGTATTTACCCTATTTGCTCATACTTTGTTCCATGAAACCCATGGAAAATTAACTGTAAAAGACAGTGACTCTGACAATCATGTCATACATTTATTCGAAGAACTTGAAGA
The DNA here is from genome assembly GCF_014529385.1 of Adiantum capillus-veneris. NCBI lineage: Eukaryota > Viridiplantae > Streptophyta > Polypodiopsida > Polypodiales > Pteridaceae > Adiantum > Adiantum capillus-veneris. Next base: position 34,911,600 of record NC_140938.1, on the reverse strand, counting down.
GTTTCAAGAAAAGGCTCTTAGTAAAGGACATTAGTTTGTACATATAGGTTATATATCTATAGGTATAGTTCCCTTGTTTAGACAAGGATTAAATGTATCCTATATAGGTGCTCTCTTAGATACCCAACATAGAAACCTACAATATCAAACCCTTAGCATAATTCAGGGTAGTCTCTCTAATGGTCCCATTTACATCGAGTGTTATCCTACCTTTCCTGTTAGCCTAACAGATAGTTATTTCAATGAGATAATGTCTTTGTTAATTAAAACCAATGGTCTAGATCTGAAATATCAATCCGATCATTTACAAATAGCCTATCGAATTATAGTAAGAACTATCAATACATGTCTCCCATCGGTCTATAATTCTGGATATCTATGTAATGATCAATCACATGAGAAAGGCCAGAATATCGTAATAAAGGTTGATCCAACTTCCCAAGGATCTCTACCAGAGATCGTGCAGTGGGCAGGAAGTTGAATTTCCCTCTGACTGGAAATTAGATATTTCCAAAACTCTACTGAACAAAGCCGAGCAATCCATGAAGATGTCAATTGAAAGAGTGGGGCTCACAGATCAATACAAGCTGCTTGGAAATTCTAACTCTCGCAAAGACTTAGGACTACTTTTGCAAAGACCTCAGTATAAAGAACCTGTAAGTGCATCTATTTCATCCAGCAAACCATCGACCAATAGTCGACGACATGCAAAAGAAATGATGCTATGTCTGCATCCTAAAATATATAAATATTGTAAGGTCCCTCCCTAAACCCTAGATCCATTCAGAACTTTTTTCAGCCTAGAAAATAATATAGAAAAAGCAAGACTGACAAAGAAGTCATGCGAACAAGGAGACTTTACTACATAATGAAAAGAAAAGGATATTTTGGATAAGAAATTACATCATCCCTATATTTTTTCAAAAAGATTAAGATTATTTTTCTACTTCTTCGTCAAAATCCGCGTGGGAACTGATCTAGATCGGGAACTGGGAGAAAAAGGGACTAACTTGGTTGAAAGATAAAGTTAAGAGATAAGAACTAAGAAGAAAATTGGGGTCCAAAGGGAATTAAGAAGAGAATTGGGATCCAATAGCATTTGAGAACAGAATTGGGGTCCAATAGGAATTAAGAAGAGAATTGGGGTCCAATAGCATTTGAGAAGAGAAATGGGGTCCAATAGCAATTGATAGGAGAATTGGGGTCCAGTAGGATTTGAGAAAAAAATACCCACCATATCCTATATAAGCACCCCCTCTCCTTTGTAATTTTACACACACATATTGCTATGCTACTTGCATACTTGCCATCCTCAAGATTATGCTTAAGTAAATCAAGGTTTCCATTAAACCTTGCTCTTGCTCTCTCCCTCTCTTGAAGGCCAAACCCTTGAGGGTTTTGTGAAGAAGCTCCTCTCTCCTTCCTCTTTATCCTAAATCCCTTTCCTTCCTTCTTGAGCCTCACATCTCTTCAAGAAGGACTTCAACCCCACTTCCCTCTTGTTTAGAGGAGGTAATCTTCATTTCTAGTAGGATTAATTAATCCATGTGTTTTAATACTTTATGTGCATCATTTTAGGTTTAAGCTTTAATGGTAACCTTGGAATTAGGTTAAGTATTAATGGTAGTTATGCATCATTAAGTTAAGCTTCAAAGGTAGATTTTCACTCGTAAGCTAAGCTTTAATGGCAGCTTTGCACCTAGATGTAAGCTTTAGTGACTACCTTTTATTTTTAAGTTTAAGCTTTAATGGAAACCTCGCAATTAGGGTTAAGTGATAAGAGTATCTATACATCATTAAGTTAAGCTTAAAAGATAGATTTGCACTCATAAGCTAAGCTTTAATGGTAACTTTGCACTTAGATGTAAGCTTTAGTGACTACCTTGCATTTTGAGGTTTAACCTTTAATGGAAACCTCGCAATTAGGGTCAAGTGATAAGAGTATCTATGCATTATAAATTTAAGCTTCAAAGGTAGATTTTCTCTCATAAGCTAAGATTTAATGGTAACTCTGCACTTAGATGTAAGCTTTAGTGACTACCTTGTATTTCAGGTTTAAGCTTTAATGGAAACCTCGCAATTAGGGTTAAGTGCTAAGAGTATCTATGCATCATTAAGCTAAGCTTCCAAGCTAGATTTGCTTTTTTAAGCTAAGCTTTAATGGTAGCTTTGCACTTAGGTGTAATCTTTAGTGACTACCTTGTATTTTAGGTTTAAGCTTTAATGAAAACCTCGCAATTAGGGTTAAGTGCTAAGAGTATCTATGCATCATTAAGTTAAGTTTCAAAGGTAGATTGCACTCTTAAGCTAAGCATTAATGATAACTTTGCAATTAGGTGTAAGCTTTAGTGACTACTTTGTATTTTAGGTTTAAACTTTAATGGAAAGCTCGAAGACTCATAAATTATAGGACGACCTTCTAGCTTCCTAAAATGGAAAGCTACGCACCATAAGAAAATAGTATTTGTTTAAACTCGATAGAAGTAGTTCAATTTTTGGTATTGAAGACTCTTTCTAAAGTTGTCAATTGCAAGTTTGTTTGCAAATAGGGGATGGGGGAGATCGTGGATAACTTCGCGGAATTGACCTCCGTGTTATTTTGAACCGAAAACTCTACAAGTTTCCATGGAGATGTCCCATGGATGGCAAAGGATTGCAAAACCTGGGATTTGTACAAAACGGGGATTGAACTTAAAAAGTTCGCATTTTCGAAAAGACATTAACCATCAAATTGCCTATGGCAAAAACTCGCTTGTATTTTCTAAATAAACTAGGCTGGTAGATATTTAATGAAAGTAGGAATTATGGTTTATAAATGAACGAATCTTGGAATTACCAACAAGGAGTTAAAAAGGAATCTCGAGAGGTGATTGGGATAGCCCATTGCAAAACATAGATTTAACTATAGGAGTTTTGAAGATTGTCTGGAAATGATCGAAAACCAAGATGGATCTTCTTGGGGTCAATTTGATTGAAAGGCTGGCCCATTGAGAGGATTCTCTTGGGGAACTTGACGGAGATTGTCCCTTTTCGGCTAGGGCAGCGTAACCGGCAAGTTGTTATATCTAGGTCATTCATGCCCGAGGGATAAGGGATGAATGGGTTTGTTTTATTTTTTCCCGACCGAGTGAAGTACCCGCAGTATCTTATTGAAAATCATCCATAATCCGGGTATGGCTTGATGCTGATAGTTGAATGAGAAGGTCATACTCAGGGAGGATGATGTGAATTTAATTAAGGAAATTTGTTCGACTTGGTTGCTTAAAAAGGAACTGGAAAGGCTAGGAATATAGGGGCTATCCTGTGCATCTGCCACCAGATGGTGCTATACCTCTCGAAATAAAATTCTTAGGAAGGAATGATTAAATTACTTGATGAGCCTTTCCCAAACACTTAATTCTGAGAAATATTGTGAAGGTGTTTCCGTTTTGATGGCTTGTAACCGATTATCTAAGCCTGAATGGGGAGACAAGATGAATTGGCTGAAACTAAATGTGTTGCATGATTAGTTAGGAAACTAGTTACAAGCTAATTATAGCAGATAAAGGAAAGTAAATGAATTAAAAGTTTCTAAATAAATATCTGGTGGGAATAACCAGATGAATTTCCCTGAACGAGGGTATGCAACAGATTGCATGCTGCTTGTTGTTTGATAATGTCTAATAGACTACTATCTTCCTGATTTTGTAGTAGTTAAGTACTACCTCGGGAAGGGATTTTCATGAAATGGTTCGGTGGGTGGGCAGATCCAGAGGGTCAGATGGCTGGATGTTGATTTAAAACTTTTATGTTAAACGCTAGGACTAGGTGGGATAAAAATGGATAATCGGGGACGAGCGAGACCAGGTAGGATTGCAAGATCCCTCTTCTTAGGGGAAAGGGATAATTGTCGTGCCTGCTTGTCAGGAAAAGGGGTTATCACCATGAACCAAGGGAGTATAAGAAAGCAAGAGCAGATCCTCAAGTTAAAGATCAAGAGAATCAAGACTAAGGACCACGATTTTGGGTGAGGAAAGCTGTCAAGGACAGATTGATTATAAGAAGCGGATGGAATCGTTGAATAAAGGGATGTACCCCCTTGGATTGGCATTTGAGATAGACCGGAGTCCTGTTTGAGTGTGGGTCCCAAGTGGGAGGGATACTTGTAGATAAATCTACGTCATTCCCTAGAACGGTCTAGAGGACTTAGGGAGGTGAGTAGGGTCGAGTCTGGGTATGGCCCTCACAAGTGGTATCAGAGCCAAATTTTGAATCTTAGACCTTGCAATTTAGAACTTTTGAGTTAAGATTAATACATGAGAGAAAAAAAACTCACTCTAGAATCCAAATTTCACTTATATTACAAAATGAAGTCTTGATGTTCCAATAGATTAATCAAAAGAAAAAAATTCAAGATGACTTGGGATCTGCCAGAAGAAGTTCAGTGGATTATGTACGAGAGGATGGAAACTCTGACGCTTGAGGGAAGGCTCGCTATGCTGGAACATTTTAGGAAACACATAAATGAGAGATTTATGAAGGTTGGAATTGATCATGTAATAGGACTAAATTTTGAAGTTCTTAAAGTCGAAAAGAATGTAGTAGGCCATATCTTTCGTTTAGCACGATTTGAAAGATTGTTGAATAGTCTATTAGATAGAGCTTATATGAATGAGTTTACGATATTAAGAGAGAAAATATACTCTCTTCTTTTTAAATAATACACCAAAGACATATTTCATAAAGATTAATGAATAACAGATAGTCTGTCTATGAACAGTATAATAAACACGTAATTAAAATTGAGATTTTTATTAATATCAATGTTTTATATTTATGTATTTTAGCTTAAAATGCATGGATAGGCTTAAAATAAGTTGAAAAAGTAGTGGAGACCCAAAAATAGGGTTTTTAAGAGTCGCGACCTAAAAGTTGCGTTTTCAGCCACCAAAAAAAGACGTTTTTCGCAATTCTGTTCACGCAACCTTGCAGAATCAGACCTGTTCCCGTCGTTTTGAGTACCTGGAAGTCTATGTTCTAAGTTCGTTTGACCAAGTTATGAGAGAAACAAATTGCCAGTAGCAACAGGGTAACCTACAAGCAGCAACAGGTTAGCTTACAAATAGATATACACAGGTAATATCTCTTTTGTTTGATTCAATCAAGAAGTGATTATACTCTTTTATGATGGTACAAAATGATGTTTTGAATTTGATTACCATGTTGATTTGGTTGCACGAGTATGTTCTTTTGGCTATTTTGTAGACGATGCAGGGTGTCGTGATATTGGGATTGTGATCGTGTTGCGATTTTGATTATGATCATTGTTGCCATCAAGAGATTGAGAGTGTGATTGTGATTGAGATTGAGAGTGAGAGTGTGATTAAGATTGAGATTGTGCACAAGATTGAGGTTGAGAGTGTGATTGAGATAGCTCGGGGGTGGTCGAGAGGTTATGAAACGAGCTATGCTCTTCCTGTAATCATTATCTTGTATCCATACAAACTCTTTACTTCATCAATTTATTCTGCATACTCTGTATATTCTTTGTTCATTATCAATGTATTTCTCTCTCCCGTGTCGTGTCACATATCACGATTGGAAGACTACATGGAATGGCAAGGATGGCATTTTTGTTTACATCAATACTATGAAAAATTGAGTACTTATCCACTGAATTGAAGAAGTCTTGTTGAGCGCAAGAGTCGCAGATTTTCCAAGTTTTCTATTGTTAAGACTCATGAGAATTCAAGATTACTGTAAATTGTACCAAGATTATCTTGAGACACAAGGATTTTTTGATCAAGTGAAGAATTGGATTGCCAAATTGCAAGTCATAGTAAAGAATCTTAAGAGTGCAAGTGATGACCAAGTTTCTTTTTTCCTTTTAAAGTCCGACCAAAAGAAATCCCTTAAAGATGGGAAAGTGCAAGAGATAAGCTCACAAACTCTGCAGATCATTCAAAGACTTGAGAAGAATAAGAAAGCAAACTTATGAGTCAACCAAGAACTTTAAAGTTGGAATCTTTACTCAAGACTATCACAGACAGAAGACCCTTTGTTGAAAGCACTAAATAGAGATGTCTTTAAGAATTTATTTAAAGAGGAGAGAGTGACATTTCAAGGCAAGGAAGTACGGACAATACTCAAATTTTTCAAAAAAGGGTTATTTCTTCAATTAAAGCCAAAAAAAAGATTACAAGGGAGGCAGGAAGTAATTATAGAGAGAGGCAAGAAAGTTTACAACTCATGAAGATCCTCTAATATATGGTCACATAACCAAGTATCACAAGCAACGCACATATTACGATGCTCACCCTCTGCAATGCTTCTACGAGAAACAACTTGAGCAATTTCTCGGGTATGAGCTGATAAAAGAAAGGGACCTCCAAGAGGAAGACTCCAGATGGTATCGAGGCAAATCTTGGAATGGGGGATAAACTGCACAAGCAAGAACAACCTTGCGAAGAACGCAGGATCTCGTGTCCTTTTGATGTAATAGTATTGAGGGCCAAGTCCTAGAGCCTCTGTAACCATAACAAGTCGGGTATTGTTGCCGAAATGGTCTCTACCCCAGAGAGTCACTCTTGTGCGATGTCGCCATGTCTTCCATATCATCAGGACCACACAAGAATTTGGCTGAGGAAAGAGGAGATCTTTGTATGGCTCTTAGAACTGTCTTTTAGTTGGCTCATTTGCACTCTGCAAGTGAGAGATGCATACAGGAAGAACCAAGTCTTCCTACCAAGACGCCATCAGATAAGAAAATGATTAAGTTACAAGAGAGTGAAGATCGCAAAAATAAGAGGATAACAAGTGGTGCTGATAAAGAAGAGATTACCAGTAGCTTATAAAGAAGAAGTAGCGTATCGAAGAAGCCACGAACACGATGACTTATTCAAGAAGATTGCTTATTAAGAAAGATTTTCCATGACTCCAATATTATATTATCAGATTTTTGGGATGAAGAAGTGTAAGAGAGAAGTCAAGTTGAAAGCGTTAACAAGAAAGTTAAGTTGCAAGACGTATCCAAAAGGCTTTATCAATTACGTATTTTATTCGAGTTGAGGATAGCTCTTTCTTTTTTTGTTGGGGAGAGATGCTGCCTTCAATACACTCAAAGACCTCTTGACCCGCAACCCTGTCCTCATCAACCCGGAATAATTCACTCCTTAGCTCTTCTTTACCCGAAGAAGTTCAATAAAAAATTTGTGTAGACCCCTACTTTACACCTCTTCTACAAGAAATTCAAGCTCAGAACCTGAGGGAACACTTAATTGACTATACCTTAGCAGATGGTTTTCTTTACTACCTGGAAATCTTTAGCCCTAGATATTCTTCACATGAAGTGGGAATGTCTGAGTATGGAATTTGTTACAAGTTTGCCCAAGACAACTGGAAACTATGATTCTATTTTTTTCATAGTAGATAAGCTCACTAAGGTGGCTCATCTAATTCTAGTCAAGAAGATAACCACTGCCATCGACATAGCCCAAGTATTTATCAAAGAGGTAGTAAGATTACATGGAATCCCTGCAAGAATCATAAGTGATTGGGATGCCAAATTTACTTCTAAAGTTTTGGCAAGCCATGTTTTGATCTCTGGGTACCCAACTGAACCTCAGCTCAGCATATCATCCGGAGACTGATGGTCAAACTGAGCGAGTGAATCAAGTCATTAAAGATATGCTTCAATCGTGTTGCAACCAACAGCCCCAGCAATTGATCAAGTTCTTCCCCTAGTTGAGTTTTCTTATAAATCTTCTCATCATCGCAACCTCGGAATGTCACCCTTTAAAACCTTGTATGGTCAGGAATTTTTAGCCCCTCTTCGATTAGCCGACCCATCTCTTTATGTTCCTGCCGCTAAGTCTACCCTGGAAGAGATGGATCATCAACTTCTAGTTATTAGAGACAACCTGAAGAGAGCTAGTGATAGGCAGAAGAGCTACACTGATCTTCACCGCTCCGCAAGAAGCTTTAGCAAAGACGAACAAGTTTTCTTCAGAGTCAAACCCAAACACAGCTCCTTAAAGCTAGGGAAATTCTGTAAGCTTGCATTTAGATATTGTGGACCTTTTGGAATCAAATCAATATCTCCCTTTTGTACAAACCCTTTATCATATTTTTGGTTGGTTCTTGGGAACAACTTATAATTATTATTCAAGATATCGATGGCACTTTTGATGTAATTTTTATGCGAATGTAATCAATCATCATATTTATGGAATTCAAGCATCACTAGTCAGTCAATTCTTTTGAGATTCAAATCGTCTATGGTGTTTTACAAGTCTAATTGTTATGATACATGAAATATCTGATTACCAAGTGAAAGAGAAGACAGTAAGCTATAGACAAAAGAGAAATAAGGATGGAGGAAATAAATTGGGTACACAAGAGAGGAGATATTGCAAGATTACTTGAAAGATCAGTATGAAATCCTTTAAGTGTCACCAAGAACATGGTATTAGTTAGATAATATTAATAGTGAAATGAGTCAACGCTCAAAACGGAAAAAGTTAAAGTCTAGGTAAGAATGGTAATATTTTTACAAAGTGTATTGAGGCTAGATAGAGAGTGAAGTGAAGAAATTACTTTCAGATCTCACAAGAGAAACACAATCTGGTCACATCAAGGGAAAAATACCTAGTTGAGTAAGATCACACTCGGTAATTAAAGTAACCCCAAGTCATTAAGACTTCTTTATGATTAAGACTTTTGAGTCAGTGCTAAAAATACAAGAGGAGTGTATTATTCAAGGTACATACAATCTTCACTCTCCTTTAATCTAAATACCCTAAAGTTACTCAGCATCTTCAATCATAAGTTGACGGAAGATCGAGTCTGACTATTCTCTAAAGCATGTCCCGAGCTGAGGACAGCTCTTTCTTTTTGTTGGGGAGTTTGTAAGGTCCCTCCCTAAACCCTAGAGCCACTCAGAACTTTTCTCAGCCCATAAAAAAATTTACAAAAAGCAACACCGACAAAGATGTCATGCGGACAACGAAACATTACTCCAGAATGAAAAGACAAGGATATTTTGGATAAGAAATTATGTCATCCCTATATTTTTCCAAAAAGATTAAGATTATTTTTCTACTTCTTCGTCAAAATCCATGTGGGAACTGATCTAGATCGGGAATTGGGAGAAAAAGGGACTAACTTAGCTGAAAGATAAAGTTAAGAGATAAGAACTAAGAAGAAAATTGGGGTCCAATAGGAATTAAGAAGAGAATTGGGATCCAATAGCATTTGAGAACAGAATTGGGGTTCATTAGGAATTAAGAAGAGAATTGGGGTCTAATAGCATTTGAGAAGAGAAATCGGGTCCAATAGCAATTGACAGGAGAATTGGGGTCCAATAGGATTTGAGAAAAGAATACCCACCATTTCCTATATAAGCACCCCCTCTCCTTTGTAATTTTACACACACATATTGCTAAGCTACTTGCATACTTGTGATGCTCAATAATATGCTTAAGTAAATCAAGGTTTCCATTAAACCTTTCTCTTGCTCTCCCTCTCTTGAAGGCCAAACCCTTGAGGGTTTTGTGAAGAAGCTCCTCTCTCCTTCCTCTTTATCCTAAATCCCTTTCCTTCCTCCTTGAGCCTCACATATCTTCAAGAAGGCCTTCAACCCCACTTCTCTCTTGTTTAGAGGAGGTAATCTAGTAGGATTAATAAATCCATGTGTTTTAATACTAGGAAGGTTTATGTGCATCATTTTAGGTTTACGCTTTAATGGTAACCTTGGAATTAGGGTTAAGTATTAATGGTAGTTATGCATCATTAAGTTAAGCCTCAAAGGTAGATTTTCACTCGTAAGCTAAGCTTTAATGGTAGCTTTGCACTTAGATGTAAGCTTTATTGACTACCTTGCACTTTTAGGTTTAAGCTTCAATGGAAACCTCGCACTTAGGGTCACGTGATAAGAGTATCTATGCATCATTAAGTTAAGCTTAAAAGGTAGATTTGCACTCATAAGCTAAGCTTTATTGGTAACTTTGCACTTGACTACCTTGCATTTCTAGGTTTAAGCTTTAATCAAAACCTCGCAATTAGGGTCAAGTGATAAGAGTATGTATGCATCATTAAGTTAATCTTCAAAGGTAGATTTGATCTCGTAAGCTAAGCTTTAATGGTAATTTTGCACTTAGATGTAAGCTTTAGTGACTACCTTGTATTTTAGGTTTAAGCTTTAATGGAAACCTCGCAATTTGGGTTAAGTGCTAAGAGTATCTATGCATCATTAAGATAAGCTTTAATGATAACTTTGCACTTAGGTCTAAGCTTTAGTGACTACCTTGTATTTTAGGTTTAAGCTTTAATGAAAACCTCACAATGAGGGTTAAGTGCTAAGAGTATCTATGCATCATTAAGTTAAATTTCAAAGGTAGATTTGCACTCTTAAGCTAAGCATTAATGGTAACTTTGCACTTAGATTTAGTGACTACCTTGTATTTTAGATTTAAGATTTAATGGAAAGCTTGAAGACACATAAATTATAGGACGACCTTCTAGCTTCCTTAAATGGAAAGCTAGGCACCATAAGAAAAGACTAGTTGTCTAAACTCGATAGAAGTAGTTCAATTTTTGGTATTGAAGAGTATTTTTAAAGTTGCCAATTTCAAGTTTGTTTGCAAATATGGGATGGCGGAGATAGGGGATAACTTTGCAAAATTGACCTCTGTGTTGTTTTGAACCGAAAACTCTACAAGCTTCCATGGAGAGGTCCCATGGATGGCAAAGGATTGCAAAACGTGGGATTCGTACAAAACGGGGATTGAACGTAAAAAGTTGGCATTTCCGAAGAGACATTAACCATCAAATTGCCTATGGCAAAAACTCGCTTGTATTTTCTAAATAAACTTGGCTGGTAGATAATTAATGAAAGTAGGAATTAAGGTTTATAAATGAACGAATCTCAGAATTACCAACTAGGAGTTAAAAAGGAATCTCGAGAGGTGATAGGGATAGTCCATTGCAAAACATAGATTTAACTAGGAGTTTTGAAGATTGTCTGGAAATGACCGGAAACCAAGAAGTATCTTCTTGGGGTCAATTTGATTGAAAGGCTGGCCCATTGAGAGGATTCTCTTGGGGAACTTGATGGAGATTGGCCCTTTTCGGCTAAGGCAGCGTAATTGGCAAGTTGTTATATCTAGGTCATTCATGCCTGAGGGATAAGGGATGAATGGGTTTGTTTTATTTTTTCTTGCCGGGTGAAGTACCCGCGGTATCTTATTGGAAATTGGTCATAATCCGGGTATGGCCTGATGCCAATAGTTCGATGAGAAGGTCATACTCAGCGAGGATGATGTGAATTTAATTAAGGAAATTTGTTCGACTTGGTTGCCTCAAAAGGAACTGGAATGGCTAGGAATATAGGGGCTATCCTGTGCATCTATCACAAGATGGTGCTATACCTCTCAAAATAAAATTCTTATGAAGGAATGATTAAATTACTTGATGAGCCTTTCCCAAACACTTAATTCTGGGAAATATTGTGAAGGTGCTGCCATTTTGATGGGTTGTAACCGAGTATCTTGGCTTGAATGGGGAGGCAAGATGAATTGGGTGAAACTAAATGTGTTGCATGATTAGTTAGGAAACTAGTTACAAGCTAATTATAGCAGATCATAAAGTAAAGGAAATGAATTAAAAGTTTCTAAATAAATATCTGGTGGTAACAATGAGATGAATTTCTTTGAACGAGGGTATGCAATAGATTGCATGTTTCTTGTTGTTTGATGATGTCTGATAGACTATTGTCTTCCTGATTTTGTAGTAGTTAAGTACTACCTCGGGAAGGGATTTTCATGAAATGGTTCGGTGGGTGGGAAGATCCGGAGGGTCAGATGGCCGGATGATGATTTAATAATTTTATGTTAAACGGTAGGACTACATGGGATAAAAATGGGTAATCGGGGACGAGCGAGACCAGGTAGGATTGCAAGATCCCTCTTCTTAGGGGAAATTGATAATTGTCCTACATGCTTGTCAGGAAAAAGGGGTTATCGCCATGAACCAAGGGAGAATAAGAAAGCAAGAGCAGATCCTCAAGTTAAAGATCAAGAGAATCAAGATAAGGACCAAGATTTTGGGTTCGGAAAGCTGTCAAGGAGAATTCGAGAGAGACCGGAGTCCTGTCTGAGTGTCAGTCCCAAGTGGAAGGGATACCTGCAGATAGATCTGCGTCATTCCCTGGAACGGTCTGGAGGACTGAGGGAGGTGAGTAGGGTTGAGTCTGGGTATGGCCCTCACAAAGATACTGAAGGACTTTACATGTGAAAACTCTGTAATTTACTTGACGCTTTTGATTTTCTTCAGAATGGAGTAACTGTGCTAACCAAAGAACAGGTAGCTGAAAAAGAGCTTAAATTTAGTGAACCATATATTTTTCCTCCCGCTAATTCTCATCTACAACCACTTGAGTCTACCTCCAATTGGCATACTAATGCATTAAAAGAATTTGCAAAACTTCAATATGGTATTCTTAGCAGGATGGAAGCACTGGTGAAAGCAAAGCACTCTTCTACTCCATCAACCAGTAAGGATAGTACACATGAAGTGACTCAACTATTACCCCTGAGCTACTATTATGCCTCACATGTTTTCAGCATTACAATCCTCTACTTCGACTAGCAATGCAAGCCGTCCTTAGTCTTCGGACTTGCCATTTGTTGCTGATGATCTCGCTGACGCCTTCGATCCTTTTTTAAGGTGGGGGAGTCAGGCACAAATTATTTCAGACACACATGATAGGTATGAACGTGATGAAATTTTATGCCACTTGCATAATCCTAAAGATTATCTTTGGCAAGGATTTATGGATGATCACTGCATGACCTATGAGGAACAATTGGTAGCACTACAAGAGGTTGTGTGCTCTTGTGACGCTGTTAGCGACGGAAATACACTGGGTTTTTATAACCCTCGGCGTCGCTAAAACCGTTGCTACGAGCGTCGATACGAGAGCGTCGCTATATGCGTCGCTATATAGAGACGCCCATAGAGACGCTCATAGCGACGCATATAGCGACGGTTACACAGAAGACTATAGCGACGCTACAGAGCCATAAATAGCGACGCTTATAGCGACGCCCGAGAGAATTTTTTTTTGGTGGCAGGACATTGAATGCCCTGCCACCCATCAACCATATTGTACTTGATTCACTTTTTAAAAAAAGTGCAAGGGTAGATAATAGACCCAAAATAGTCACCCACAAGACGCATTGTTTGCAAAATTGACAATTGTACACATCATAGGCAAAATGAATTGATTGGCAAATGTAATAATGACAATTGTACAACATCATAGGCATAAAGAATTGATTGGCAAAAGGAACTGCGGTGACAAATGTAATAATATACATGGTTCAAAAAGACGTATAAAATCCGTCTCATGATACATAAGCTATGAGAAACCCTAAACTAATGCTATCTAGCTACGGCTAAACTGAAGTCATCTAGTCAGACGTCTCATCGCATCCAAGCGGCGTATCTGTCGGATTCTGCAAAAAAAGACAATAAGACAGCTTTCAGTAAGTATAAACATATAACGACATTTATAAAACAATACAAAAAATAAAAAAGAGTAAACCCTAATACTAACCATGACACCGCGAGAACTGAGAATGTCCATCAGGGCGTTTAAGCCCTTCCTGCCTGTGTACTCGCGCTCGTACAGTGTGGGATCACGTCCTGTCATCGACCACTGTCAAAACATACAAAGATTTCATTATGTTAGAATTAAAAAACTCATAAACCCTAAACTATCGAACATAAAGAGCAATGTGAAAACACTTACAAAATCGGCCTCAAATGATGCCCATCCACCGCTCCCCAAGTGGTGCGAGCTCCCTGCCTCCACTCGCGCTCTGGCTGCATCCTTTTGTTGCTTCCACTTGTCGGGATTCTCGCGCGCTGCTTTCTTCACATTCTTCCAATCTTCTTTGGCCAGCCAATCTAGCCTATTCCACCCATTCTTGATTGCTTTTTGCACTTCGTAACGCTTGTGTTTGCAGTATTCGCGCATTCGAATCTTCATCAGGTCTTCATTGAAGCGCTGATCCCGTGTTGGAACGGGAAACTCATCATGAAGTATGCTGATGACTCTGTTTTTTAAATCACTTGGTACTTCACTCCATTTGTTTAGTATGTAGTGTCTAAACAGCTGAGAGTAAAGACCACGCATGTGCGAGATCACCTTCTTGCCGTCATCATCCATGATGATGCCGCCGCTGATGTCGACGGAGTAAGGCAAGCCCTCTGGCCGGTGACGCGTGAACCTGGGTGTCCCGGCAGGGGTCTCTAGCGGCGTGTCGATGGGGGTACGGACGTCAGGTGTCTCCACCAGCGTCTGGGCCCCGAAGCGAGGAGTGTCGAGTGGGGTGGCTCCTGGCGGAGTAGGTAGAGGTGTGTAGCTTCTAGGAACACTCAGCCGTGCAAAACCTGGCGTAGATGGCGATGTTGTGGCTGGTGTGGGGGCGGGCAAAGAAGGGGAGGGTAAAGAGCCTCGTCGAACACGAGGCGGTGTGGAGGCATCGGTGGCGGAATCCCCACAACAACCGCCACCGCCACCACTAGAGCGCTGGTGTCTGGACGAGTGTGAAGCTCGTCTCGTCGACGCCGAAGCTTCGGAGCGCGCCGAATGCTCCGAAAGAGAGGGAGATGCAGATGGAGTAGGAACGCGTGATGATGCGCCAGAGCGATGACGCTCCACGTACCACTGTGTCTGCTGCGGTGACAAAGAAGAAAGAAACTCCTCATCATCCATACCTGCATTAAACACACGAATATTTAAACTTAATATTGAATGAATAGAGTAGACAATGACGCAAAGACCATTAAATACAATGACGTAATGACGCATATAAATACAATGACGCAATGAATTGAGTGATAGAAGAGGCAAGTCGAAAACTCAGAATTTTCAATCAAAAGATGTGAGCGTGGAAGGTACTTAGAGAGCCAGAGCTTTTACAACACGGAGCAAAATTGTTCAAATACAATATTTGTGGCTTTAAGAGATCTCTCTCTCATCCTCGCATAACTCAGCATAACTTCCTATATCTATATAGAGCTCTCCGTTTAAACACATATCCTCTGTTTCATTTTGTATCTCCTTTGCATGCACCCCATATAGAGTAGTAGCATCTTGATGCTCGTCTGGCACCACCGCAGCGGCTTCTGATTGAGCATCTTCTCTGATCTCCTCCATTGATGTCGTTGTGATTGGCACATGGTAGCCTTCATACGTCCTTGCACTACGAGGGGCTACCTCTATGACGTACCACCAGTTTGATGTTAGACTTTGTAGGATGAAATATTACCTGCCAGAGCCACATAATTTACATGAGAGCTTTCAAGCACATAACTTGTAAAAGGGGGATGTTAACTATTTACATACTTACTTGTTTACAATGCTCAGGTAGTACGAAAGTGTCTCTTAGGTCAGTCCATTTCTTAGTAGAATCCACCTCAAGAAAACCAGACTCTCCTCTACGCACAGTAGCGTTGCGACCCTCCATGATTATCTTGAACCATTGCACGTCGAACAAGTCGACAAAAAATCCTCTGTAATCTATCCTCAAAATCTCTTGCAGCGTGCCGAAGTAAGTGAGTTCCGCCACCATAGGATCTGCATCAGAGGAACGTCGTCGACTAGACTGTTCAAATTTTTCCCCGTCTCCACTTGATTCGTGCCCTTTGTCGCTCTTGCTTTGCATCCTCATATTGTGAAATCCACTTTTGCATCACTGGATTGTGAAGCATGCAAAATCGGTTGATTTTAGCCTCTAGATCTTCCGTCATCTTCTTCTCAACACCAAGATTGCACATGACAATCCCAGATATGCGCTCATCATCTATGGTTCGCCATAGCGTGTCCCGGGATTTATCAAATCCGTCTAGCCACTCTCCAATGTACACTAGGGACTCTGATACCAACCAACCTTCTGCCATGCTACCCTCCGGACGTGCCTTTTGACGCACATATCCCTTAAGCGTTTTCATGAAACGCTCTAAGAAGAACATCCATCTGGTTTGCGGCCAATATTGCTCCATACGATCCACATTTCTAAGGTCAAGTCTGGCTCCCAAAGTATCTTTCTTGCCGGTCAGATGGTCCCATAGTAGATTACCCACATTCTTGAATATGTGCATTGGATCGATCAAGTGATTGATCATGAGTCGGGGCCAGTATGGTAACTCGTACCATAGAGATAGTCTCTTCATCCCTGGAGGCAATCCGTCATCGCACATCTCCTTCTGCTCTAGCCATGCTTGTGCAGACATCCTTGGTGGCTCTCTTCCCAAAAAGCCGTCGCGTAACACATGATTCTCTGGAAGATACGCTTGATGACCTTCGTAGATTTGCTTCTTCAGTGAGGGTGCCCTACGTGCATTCAGTCTAGGTCCACATGTGACACATGCTCTGTATCCTCTTGTTTGAAGCCCTGCATGTATACACATGATACTAGATCAACTATGGGAAAAAACAAGATTTACAGTGTCTGAGTGAGGAGTGTCAATAGATCACCTGAGCATTCTGTTAGCCCGGGATAGTCATGCATGGTCCACATTAGAATGCCTCTGATCAAAGCATTCCGTCGTCCTGTGTGTCGGCTCATATCCACCACCTCTATGACAATCCACAATTGTTGTAGCTCTTCCAATAGTGGACGAAGATACACATCCATATTCCCCACTTTATATCACCCTGGCACAATCAAGCTTAGCCAT